>NC_132781.1:139278039-139597789 GCF_048418805.1 Vulpes vulpes
GGAAACGGGCCAGACTTAGCATTCCAAATAGGGATATACCAACCAAGAGTTGCAAATTGACCAAATCTGGTCCTCTGACTTCTGTTTGGTCCACATAATTTTTTTTCCTTTCTGTCTTTTCTTTTAATACAATTTATTTTTACTGTAGTAAAATATACATAACATATAATTAATCATTTTAGCCATTTTTAGGAAGATTTTATTTCTTTGAGAGTGAGCACGAGTAGGGGTGAGGTTGGGCAGAGGGAGAGGGAGAAGCAGACTCCCTGCTAAGCAGAGAGCCCAACAACTGGGAGCTCTATCCCAGGACCCTGGGATCATGACCTGAGCCTAAGGCAGAGGCTTCACTGACTGAGCCACCTAGGCACCCCCGTTTTAACCATTTTAAAGTGTGCAATTCAGTGGCATTGAGAATATTCATGCTGTGCATCCATTTCCAGAATTTCTTCATCTTCCCAAAAAGAAAGGCGTTACCCATTAAACAGTAACTCCCCATCCCTCTCTTCCCCTAACCCCCAATAACCTCTATTCTGTTTTATGTCTTAATCAAGTTACCTATTCAAGGTACTTCATGTAAGTGGAATCATACAATTTTGTCTATTTGTGTCTGGCTGTTTCAGTTAGCATAATGCTCTTGAGTTTCCACACAATCTCCTAAAAACCTGGATATTTTACATAAAAAGTTTAATTTCTGATTCTACCTGAAAATTTGCAAGGTCTGGCCCTACTGAACCCACATTCCACAGGACAAGGGCTGGAGCCAATATGTGATTGCCCTTTAGAGAGATACTCTGAGGACAACCAGGCCAGGAGTTGGGGGCCTCTGGAGTATTTATCCACCTTGTGGCCTCAGAACGCTGTAGGTAAGTCAAAAGGCTCTGTGGTCTTTCAAAGCAGTCAACAAGCATTCTCATTTGATATTGTCAAACTTTAAAACCCATGTTCTTCGGTGGAAAACCACACATCTGTATCATCAGACTATCTGCCATTTATTGAGCACTTCCTATATGCTGGGCATTGGTATTTAATCTTCAAAGTCCCATTTGATGGATGAACAAACTGAGGCTCAGAGAAGCTAAATATCTTGTCCAACATCACATAGGTGGTAAGTGGCATAAGCCAGAACTAAAGGCCAGAGCTGGCTACTCCATGCCCCATGCTCTTTCCTGTTAGCTTTCCTGCGTCATCAGTGGGTGGTCACAACAAACTTCTGTATCACACCAGAAAGCTGTAGAAGAGAAAACATTTGTTGATGAGTCACTACAGGATGGCTCATTCCATGATTGGCTACCAGGAGCTCTCCCTGTTGAATGCAGATGAACTGATAGGAGGAAAAATACTGTGAGCACTTTGGGGAAGGAGCTTCTAATTAACTCTGCTGGTCTCTGCAAACCTTTAAGAACAGACAACAGATGGGGAAACTGAAGTCCCAAGAGCAGAATGAAGTGACTTGAGGTCAGGCCCTCAAAAGGGGGTAAATCCAGAATAGGACACTGATCTCCTGATGCCTGGTCCCTTATACATTCCTCATAGTCTAGCTTGTCTGCACCTTCCGGATACAGCAGGAACTGCAGCTCAGGATCTGGAATGGGCCATTTCAAAGACTCCCCTGCAAGAATCAAACAGCCCAACTCAGACTGGCTTCAGTGAAAGAGTGTAATCCTGTATTGTCTCACTTAATGGAAAATCCAGGAAAATCCTATGCAGTCCCATGGGATGTGGGTATCCCAGCAACGAGATCAGGACTCCTTCCAGATCTTGGCCCTGCCCTCCTCTGTCGGCTTCACACTCAGATGGGTCTTTTCCCTGCTGTGGCCCCAGCAGCTTGGCAACCCCAGCAGAAATAGAGGAAAGGTCTCAGAATTCACTCATGGCCATTGAGTCATGTGACATACACCCCTGCTGCTCCCCACCTCGTCTCCCCTCCCTCCCTGCTGCCTCCATAATTCAGATCAGATCATGTACCTACCCCTGGTATAAGGCAGGGCTACTCTGCACTGGGAGATGAGGGTCCCAATACTAGAAGGTGTATGTTGCAACTCTCATTGTTCATTAAAATAACGAGTGATTTCTTTGCTGAAGATTCTTTTCCCTTAATTCTTTATCTACTCATAGGAATGGTTATATATTTTAGGTTTGATTTGCATTATCAACACTTACTGCATGACTTTTTAGTCTAGACAATCAACAAACAATAAATCAAGCCTTGGTTTGCAGTGTTTGCCACTCAAGACAGTGTAAACACTGCCCATTTTCTAGCCACCAATTTGATGTCACTGAACACAAAGTTGGGAAGAGAGGCACACAATATACCACTGTATAGTGTTTTCACCGATCAGATACAATAGATGTAAACGATCTCAAGAATATAGACCAAGGGTCATTCAGTTATGGCCAGTGAGTCAAACTGAGCCAAAGCTTGTCTTTGAGCGGCCTAGGAGTGATTCTGTATTTTTAAAAGGTTGTTTTGTTTTTTGTTTTTGTTTTTGTTTTTTTAAAAGGATAGAGACGCCTGGGTGATTCAGTGGTTGAGCATCTGCCTTTGGCTCAGGGCGTAATCCTGGGGTCCAAGATGGAGTCTGGTGTCAGGCTACTCATGGGGAGCCTGCTTCTCCCTCTGCCTAGGTCTCTGCCTCTCTCTGTGTGTCTCTCATGAATAAATAAATTAAATCTTTTAAAGAAAAAAAAAGAAGAAGGATAAAAAAAGAAGAGGAAGAAGGGTATACAACAGAAGTCATTTGTGGCTTTCATCTTATTAATGAAAACAAAAAAAGTGAACCTGCATTCATACTGGAACTATATTTACTCATCAATTGCAAACCATCGATTAGTGGTGGATCCAAGTGTTCAGCAAAAACCAGTGAAAGCATTCTGTGAAAATCAATAGACTATATGGACAATACAGAGTCAGATAAGGAGTCTTGTAGGTTTTGTTTTTTTCTAAGTTGTGTGCTACCTATTCTTTATATCATTAAAATTTATAATAAATGTATGTATTCACGTGTAAGAATGCATTTTCCCCCTGAAGAACTGGTCATTAAACATTTACCAGCTTTTCCCTGAAGTTATAGCATCTCGTGATAGGAAGGTTTAATATTCTAAAGATGTCTGCTCTCACTCTTTCTCTGCCATGTGAGGACACAGCGAGAAGGCAGCTGTCTGCAAGCTAGGACGCGAGCTCCCTCCAGAACCCGATCATGCTGGCACTCTGATCTCAAACTTCTGGCCTCCAGAACTGTGAGAAAATAAATTTCTGTTGTATGAGAGGGAAAAAAGTCTGCTTTCCCCAAATTGATGTAGATTCAATGCAATTCTGATCAGAATCTACAGGAACTTTTCCATAGAACTATAATAAGGTGATTCTAAAATGTATGTGGAAGAACGAAGAGCCAGGGATAGCCAGGATATTTCTGAAGAACAGCAGGGACTTGGAAATAGAGGCATGGGGAGACGTCAGGGCTTATTATAAAGTTTTAGAAAAGAGGGGCGCCTGGCTGGCTTAGTCAGAAGAACATGCAAACTCTTGATCTCGGGTTTGTGAGTTCGAGCCCCACATTGGGTGTAAATCTTACTTAAAAATAAAATCTTCTTTTTATTTTTTTAAAGAGACCTCAAAAATGGATCCACATATCTATGGAACTTTGGCACATAACAAAAGCAGCAAGTCAGGTCAGTGGGGAAAAGAAGGAACATGCAATAAACGGACCTGATTACTCACCAGGAAAAAGATGAAATTGGATCCTTGTCTCAAAACTATATACAGAAATTCTATTCTAGATGGATGAAGGACTTCAATTTAAAAACAAAACTTTAGAAGATATATTTCAGATATTTTTAGGTATTCAAATATCTTTTAGACTGCACAGTAGCAAAAGATTTCCTAAATGAGCCACAAAAGAACTGATTATATAATAAAATTTGATAAGTTTAAAAGTAAGAATGCTTGCCCATCAAAAGACTCAAGGATGAATTTCAAGAGTGTACAGTAAACACCTGTAACATGATAAGAAGGATAAAAACAATCCATGGAAAAATAGGCACAAATGGAACGTAATGAAGTGATTATGAAAGAGAAAACTCACAATGATAGGGGTAGGTCAAAAGGGCCCAGGCGCCAACTGAAAGAGTTGTCAGTGACCAGGACTAAAACAATTTGAGCAACAAAATAAATAAAGTGTACTGGATTATAACCCAAAGTATAAATATCCACGAACCCACGCTGATATAAATAAGTAATTGAGCTAACAAATAAGTAGAAAAGTTACAAATCTCCTGTGTGGAATTTCAAATAATTTATGTAGATACTTGCCCTCGAGGAGCATAACTTCCCACTCCTTAAGTGTGGAAGTACAAAGTGACTTCTTCCAAAGAGTAAAGCACAGAAATGGGGGTAAAAAAAAAAGAATAACCTGACAGTAGAGGCACCTGATCAATACTACCTTGGCCAGGTGCTCAAGGTCAACATCAACAGTGGTAAGTCTAAGGACACTTGATGGTTAGATGCAAGGTGGTATCTTCCCTGGAACAGAAAAAGAAACTTAGGTAAAAATTAAGGAAATTGGAATAAAAATGGATTTTAGGCTTTTTTTTTTTAAACAAGCACAAGATACAGACAGGCATTTTTCAGAAAAAGAAACACATATGGCAACAAACATATGAAGATGTTTCACATCAACGGTGATCAAGAAAATGCAAAATAAAGTCACAGTGAGATATCATTTTGCACCCATTTCATTGGCAGAAATTTAAAAATCTAAGGTTCCAAGAGAGGATGTGCATCCATAGGTAGATTCCATTATGACCCTGTGGGTCCTTCTGAGAACTTGTACAGAGTGAGATGGAGACCAATGTTGGGTTTTGAGCAGAAGATCCTTCTGGCTGCTGGCCTGAAGATAGACTACAGGGGGCCAAAGCAGATGTAAGGAGACCAGGTAGGAGACCAGGGCAAGAGCAGACGGCAGCTTGGACCAGCATGGCTGCAGTGGAGGTGACAACAAGAGGTGGGAGTCTACTCAATGCCCTACTGCCTTCTGTGACACTATGGTGAATTTATTTGTGTACTTGATTCCACTCACACACCTCCAATGGACTGAAGACTGCTAGAAGGCAAAGGCTGTGTAAGTCATCATTACAAATCAGTCCTTGTCATTGCCCCAACACAGAGTGAATAAATGAACAGCTGCAGTCATATTGTTCAGTCCTTGTTCAGTCATATTGTTCAGTCCTTGTTCAGTCATATTGTTCAGTCCTTGTCATTGCCCCAACACTAGTGAATAAATGAACAGCTGCAGTCATATTGTTTCTTTGCTTCTTAACCCTCTATGGCTCCCTTTTATCTGGGAAATGATCAAACAAGGCTCTTTTACCCCAAGCCTTTTCTTATACTGTCCCCTTCTCCAGGACAAGCAAGGGCCCACATTGTGTTAGGCATCCCGAGAGGGGAGTCAGGGGTGCTAAGGGTCCTGTACAAATACCCTCTTTGGGCACTTTCCTTCCAAGAGAGTTTGCCTTGGGGGTTTATTTTTATTTATTTATTTATTTATTTGTTTGTTTGTTTGTTTATTTCATCTCTACCAAGGACTCAACACCATGTGACCCCTAGGGACATGAAGAGCCTCATCTGACTGGTATAAATTTTGAATCCCTGCCAAGAAAGTAATTTTCCCAGGCCTGAGAGTAGCAGCCCCAAGGGCAGGAAATGCCTACTGCCCAAAGAAAACCTCACCCATGGGTGTGTCTTACAGGCCCAGGCAAGAAGGAACGTGGTCCAGGTTGCCAGATGACATAGGCCCCTAGACTTGTTCTGCCCTCAGAGTCCCAGGACCTGGAGGTCTGGTGAGCCCAATCTTGGGAACTTGGGGTGATCCTATGATACCACAGAGGAAGCCCCCCTGCCCTACCAACATCTTCCCCAGACTCTTTCTTTCTTTCTTTTTTTTTTTTAATTCTAAACCCTTAATTAAGCAAAACGTTATTCACTGGAATGAAAAAAGGTTTGAGGGGAGGGTGGCACCATGAAATCAGGTTTGGAAAGAGGCAGGAACAAAGGAAATGTCATAGGTTGGGACACAGAATCCACAGGCCTGGTGTCAGGGCCCAAAAAATCTGGTCAGGGCATGTGTCTATGAGGGACATCCTCAGAACCTATTCTAGCCCATGTTTCAGTTCCAGAGGAGAACCTCTGATTGGTTGGGCTCTTTAGAGGACAAGAGTCTGAACTTCTAGCTTTTTAAACTAGACTCCTGAATCTCTACCAACTCCCACCTCCAGGGCTGGGCAAAGGGGGTTCACCAGAAAGCAGTTTGAGAATGCATATCAGACAGCCAAACTTGAATGCACCCCAGAGCGTCACTTTTCTGGGTGAAGCATTGCCTTCTCTCTCTGAAGAACAATGTGAATCTGTCAAAGTTTCCCAGTTGGGGTGACCCTGGATCACTAAATGGCTTCCTGGTGGAGGGTATAGCTTAGCTTTGCTGGGGGCTGGGGGTGGGTAGGACACAGGAGGTGTCTTGGAGAGAGAGCAGAGTCCAGCGGTTTGCATATGGCAGCACCCCTACCCTCAGCCATGATAATGATGTGTCAGGCAGGCCAAAGTGGCTGGTGATGGGGCCCAGATCCCATGCCCCAGTCTGCTAGGCAACCTCTGGAATCCCCTGGGGGCTAGTCCACCGGGGAGTCTTTCACATCCCCCAAGCCTCAGTGACAACACCAACTCTCCAACCTTGCCTCAACCTTCTTCCTTGACAGCTCAAGAATCACGGAGTCTGTGCAGGGAAAGGCAGAGGCCAGGAAAGATCTCTGACTCCCGGGATATCCCCACTGCTTGCTACAGGGCAAAAACCCACCAACTTCTATACCAAACTCCCCATCCCTGCTAGATAGAAGAGTCTGCAGAGGGAGGGAGAGGGGTAGGAAGGAACTGGGTATGGTGGTGGGATGGGGGCTGGTGGGTGAGGGAATCGAGGCAGCCTCAATCATAGACTTCATGGCTTTGCCTCCAGGGTGGGAGGCTGGTGTGGGCCTTCAGCCAGCCAGGAGTGGCCTCAGGGATCACTCTGAAAGGGCGGCTTAGTGGGTATTGTGATGCCGTAGGCGGGGCCTGGGGAGTGTCCCATGGGGATACTGGTGATTCAGTCTCTCCTCCACCCTCCTCCCTGGGGCTCTGAGCAGACTTGCTTGGTCGCACCTGCACGCGGGCACTCTGAGAGACCTCCAGTGAGCCCCCTCATACCTCTTCCCCACTACTGGGCTTCTACCATTATCCTGGACCCCCCTCTCTCCCTCTAGCTCCAGGAGCTGAAATCATCCTCAGATTAGCGAGATTCTCCCAAGGTGCAAGGAAGAAACATGGCTTTTGTTGATGGCAGCAGGGTGTGCCTATCTGCAGGGTGTGCCAAGTATTTCCCCATCCACTGTCCACCCTCCCCTCCATCAGCCAGGCAGAGGGTGAGGACCCAATAGCATCTGGTTGGAGAGGGCAGGAGGCCACTGGATATGTTCCCCAGGTTCCCTTGCAAGGTTGGATGCCACCTGAAGGTCATAGCTCTTGCTGGGGCATCCTCTTCTTCAGCTACAGCTATTCTCTGTCCAGGGGCAGCGCTTCCTCTGGCTTTTCAGGTGTGAGCCTAATGATGCCTCCACTGCTTCACATCTCTTCTTCAGTTTTCTTCATTCTTCCAACTCCTTGGGGCACCTGGTGGCTCAGTGGTTGAGTGTCTGCCTTCGGCTCGAGTAGTGATCCCTGGGGTCCCAGTATCGAGTCCCACATCTGGCTCCCCACAGGGAGCCTGCTTCTCCCTCTGCCTATGTCTCTGCCTCTCTCTCTCTCTCTCTCGAATACATAAATAAAATCTTTTTAAAAATTCTTACAAGTCCTTGCTTCAAAAAAAACAAAAACAAAAACAAAAAACCCCTCTTTATAAAATTCTCCCAAGTGGCTCACTGGTTTCCTGCCTGGGATTTACTGGCATCTAACCCACAGAGTCAGTCTGGGATCTCTACAGGGGCCCACCTCCCACTAGGAAATCCAAAGGTGACCAGCTATGCCTCCTCCCCACCCCAGCCTGCTGGGGCCTTTGGGTCTGGAACAAGAAGTGAAGACCTTAGTGGACAGGCTAGAATTCATTCACAAGAGCTGTGGCCAGTGGCAGAGATGGGGGTGTCTGAGGGCAGCAGAAGCAGTGATAACAGTTGTGCCAACTGTGGCAGTCCAGCCAGATTGCTCCTAGGACAGAACCTGCTGTTTGCCTTCCCCCAGCACCATGGCTCCTGCCCCATTCTCAGGGCCTCATTCTCCATCCTTCTGATCAGTTCCAAAGTCCCCATTTACCCTTTCAATGAATTTCTTTGTTACCTAATTTGGCTAGAATCCATTTCTGTTGCTGTCATTGAAGGGGTCCTAATTGATACAGGATTCCCTTTTAGGATTCAAAGGGACATAAATTGTTACCCAGGACTCTTCCCAGCAGGTGTTCAGCTCTCTGATCCCTGGAAGACTGAGATGAACAGCAATCTCATAGAAAACAAATCTGTAGGGGCACCTGGGTGGCTCAATTGGTTGAGCATCCAACTCTTGATTTTGGTTCAGGTCATGATCTCAGGATCTTGAGATTGAGCCTGACATTGCGCTCTTCACTCAGCACAGAGTCTGCTTGAGATTCTCTCCCTCTCCCTCTGCCTGTCCCTCCTGCTCATGCTCCCCTCCACTAACAAATAAATAAATAAAATCTTAAAGAAAAAGAAATGAAAACAAATCTGTAGCTTGGTCTAATCATCCTCACGGCTCCTATTAAGGTGGGTTTTTTATTGTTCCCATAACATAGCTCCAGTTATGGTATGAGCCATTAAAAAAAAGTTACCTTTTGTTCCTGCCAACTTCATCTTGAATTTCTGCTTCTCAGGGGAGAGGATCTGACTGGTTCATCTAATACTAAGCATCTGCATTGGTCAGGGGTGTCATGCCAGCCTCCCCCTCTTCCCTTGAAGAGTTAACTCTCTACTTGTCCAGCCTACCCACCAGTTTTCCAATTAGTTCTGGCCAAAAAGTACCCATATGAAGGAAGGAAGGAAGGAAGGAAGGAAGGAAGGAAGGAAGGAAGGAAGGGAGGTTTTCTATCTCCCAGTCAGATTGAATCACACCCTCCTCCAAAGCTTTCACACCTCTGTCTAAGCTTGTCTCACACTTGACCTATCCCAGAGTCTTCTCTGTCTTCTCCAAAAGGCAGATACATGGACTCCTTGTCACTCTGCCCCAGTTCAGCAACTGCATCTTGAAATGGTAAATAAATGCTCCCTGAATTCAACAGGGACTTGAATAAGCCTTCCTCCAGCAAAGGGACTGGGATGTGTGTGTGTGTGTGTGTGTGTGTGTGTGTGTGTGTGTCTTCCTCTACACCCAGCACAATGGTTTACTTATAGTAGGAGTCCAATAAGTGCTCTTTGAATCTAGTAGAGAGCATTTATGGATCACCTACTGATTGTCAGATACCGTGCCTGGCTCAGAGGGAAGTAGCACCTTCTGAGCACTTATTTTGTACCAGGGACTGTGCCAGCCACGTTTAACCTCACAACAACCCTATGGGTAGGCACTATTACTGCCCCCACTTTACAGATGAGAAATATGAGGCACCAACAGACCATATAACTTGCCTAAGTATTAGAGCTATGGTCCTAGCCAGGCAGTCTGGCCCCAGAGCAGCCATGCTTAACTGCTTTACCATCATCAAGGTATTAACTTCTAGAATTAAATGAGGCATTCTGATGTGGCCATATCATTAAAAAAAACATCTATTCTACATTAATCTGCCTAACTGACACCATAATGGTCATGTCCCCACCCATCTCTTGGGAAGATAGGGCTGAAGTAAGGATGCCACTTCACACATGACTTGAAAAATAAAAAGCTGCAAGCCAGGTCATGGTGTTTATGAGGCCAAATGAAAACATTCTGTACCCTTCCATGGAGCAGATTAGCAGCTGTGAGTCCCAAAAGCAGAGTTGTGAAATATCTGGGCACATTTGTGCCTGTGGCACCAGGAGTTCCAGACCAAAGAAGGCACTAGCCCATTACACTGCTGCCCAAGAGCCACAAGGTCTGTGCCAGGCTCTCCCCAGGAAACGGTGGCAGGGACACCATCTCACCCACACTGGGGTGGTGTTTCCGTAGTAAGAGCCTCCAAGGGGGCTGGCTGCCTTTTCAGCCTGATTTGGTCTCTGTGAAAACATTTCCCACATCCTGTGGGGCGAGGCCTGCTCGCCTCTCCTTCCATAGACTGACAAGAACTGGGAACCTTCAAGTCCCCTGGGCCCCCAGGAGGACAGCCACATCTTGGAGTTGGCTTCACATTCATTTGGGGTGGAAAGATCTACCGGCAGAGGCTCATTTCATTCACTAAATGTTCCATGTGCCACCCTCAGTGGGCTAGGAACTTAGGTACTTCTTAGAATCCAAGTTCCCCAGCCCATCTTACACCTAAGAAATAGAAATGGTAAGGGGGAAATGGGACAGTGGTGTGGCACTCCCAACCCAAGCATTTGTAGCGCAACCAGGTTGCAAGTCAAGCAGATGAATGAGACATATGGTCTCTGCTCTCTCTTTTCCAAAGTGAACTTAGAACATCCCCTCACATGCTTATCCACACATCAGGATCTCTGCTTCAGTTGTCACCTCAGACAGGAACGCAGCTCTCCGTACCAGGTCTCCTGGCTTGGGCTCACCCAACAGCATTGTTACATTCTGTGATTTTTTGATTCAGTGATGATCTGTCCTCAGCAGTCTGGAAGCACCATGTTACCTCAACACTGAGAACCCAATGCTTATGTATCCAGTAGATGCACCATAGGTGGCCGTGGAGTGAGTGTAGGCAGTGACACAGATACTGACACAGATGCCAGACCACAGAAAACCTTGCCCTGTCCCCACTTCCTATGCCTACCCCACCCCTAACTTCCCCCAAAGCAGTTTCACCTACACCCCAACTAGAATCAAGTCCCATCTTCCCAACACACCACCAGACACTTGGAGCCAGAAAAGTCTAGATGAATTTATTGTCGTTCAAAGATTTCATAGAAACAGGAATGTAGCAACTGGATCAGGGTAGAATGAAAAAGTAAAAAACTGCAGGTTTATGCATGTTGCTCTATTTACATCAGGAACGGATGTTCTCACACATCAGGCACAGCAGCTGCACTTGTCCGATGCGCCTTTGCAGATGCAGCCCTGGGCACACTTGGCACAGCCCACAGGGCAGCAGGAGCAGCAGCCTGGGGCAGAAAGGCCAGAGGGTCAGAGCATTGTCAGGGACCCTCTCCAGCCCCACCACCTCCTGACCCAGTCCAGTCCCCAGATCCCTACAAGACCCCACCAGACTCACTCTTCTTGCAGGAGGTGCATTTGCACTCCTTGCATTTGCAGGAGCCAGCGCACGTGCAGGAGCCCCCTGCAAGGGAGAGAGGAGCAGTGAGCAGGGGAGCCATATAGAAGCCACAGCAGTCGGGTTGCAAAGCCTCCCTGCAGCCTTGGGTCAGTGCCCAGGACTGGAGCGCCTTTCTCACTCGGCGCAGGTAATGCAAGCCAGGGAAGGAAGCCCCACTCGCTCGCTCCTGGAGCTAGGAAGGGTAGGTCCCCTCCGGAGAGGGCTCCTCAAGGCTGAGGCTGGCGGCCAGGACCCCGGTCTTGAACCCTGAGGAGGCAAGATCCCCACCTGCCATCAAGTCTCGGCAGCCCCGAGATCTGGACAGGGCACTGGGTCCCAGGCCAGCAGCCACCCTCCCCCCCGCCCCCAGCAGGGGACCTCGACGTGACCGCAGCACCCCCAACTCTCTACAGCCTAGGCGACGGGAGGAGAGACATGCTCTGCGGAGCTGGGCGAAGGCGCGGCGACCAGCTCGTGCGGACTCGGGAGTCGACTTCGGCCCCAGCTCCAAACACCTGCCCCGCCCGCCCCAGGACGCAGGTCCGGGCCCGGGAAGCGTGGCTCCCCGGAGGAGCTTTGCAGAGCCCGGGGTCCGTACCGGTGGAGCAGGAGCAGTCGGGGTCCATCTCGAGCCGAGGCGAGGCGAGGCGAGGCGAGGCGAGGCGAGGCCGGAGGTCCCAGGCAGACGACACGGAGAGGCAGCGCCCGGGCCGGAGACGGGGTGCAGCGGGCCCCGCCGGCGGCCTTTATGCGCGGCGCGGGCGGCCCGGGCGCAGAGGCCCCGCCCCCGGCCTTGCACCCGCCCCGCGGGGAGCGCGCGGCCCGCCGCGTCCTTGGCCGCGCTGAGTGCAGCCCCGCGGGCCGGGCGCACGAGTCCCCGCGGGCGGCTGAGCTCGCTGCGCCGCGTGCCCGGGGGCTGCGCGCCGGGTGGCCCGGGGGGGCGCGGCCCCGACGCCGCCCGCCGGTCGGCGTCCCCGGGGTCGGCAGCGGGCCCCGGTCCCGGGTGTTCCGGGGCCCCCGGCGCCTGGGTCCTCGCCGCCCTCCCCGCCTCGGCCCCCGTGCACCTGGTGTCCCCGGGGTCGCCGTTTCCCGGATCCGTGTGCAAACCCGGCCTCCCCCTCGTGACCTGGGCCTGGGGTGGGGGTGGGGGTGGGGGCGGGGTGGGCCGGGGGAGGAGGGTGGGCGTGCGGAGCGACCCGAGAGAGCTGTGTGCAGAGGACTCGTGGCGATGTGACCTTTGCCTCCCCTGGCGTGTCTTCTCCGTGTCCCCACGTGGGGCTGGCCTTTCAGGGCCTTTCATCCTGTACACCGTGGGGACTGGACCGCTGCCTCTTTCCGTTCTGCACGGCCCAACGGATTGTGCAGGTCCTTCTTTGCTTTAAAACTAATGCTGCCCGGGGGCTGCCCTCTGGGCACCTGACTCCTGGCCCGTTCCCAAAGAATGAGGTAACCACAAAGGAGGGATCCTTTTAGGTGATATAGAGACCTGGCTTTAAATAACAAAGTAAGAACAGTGGTTATTTCCCTTTCAACATTCCAAGAATTACATAGTGTTTAGTGACCCCCTCCTCCTCCTCTCCCTCCTGGGCATAGCCTGTCTAGGTCCCTACCTTGCACCCTCTCCAGCCTCTCTTGTAGCCATCAGCCCGGTGAGCTCAGGCTTCTGGCTCCCTTCCTTTCCTTCTACCCACCAAGGTTGAAGAGATGTGTGGGCACGTTTGTCCTGGTTCTCCTATGCCTAAACTTCTAGGTGCTTTCCTGAGCCCTGCTAATTCACCCCACTCAGGATGGAGGTTCCCCAAGCACGGGGTACCCCCCCCCCCCCAGAAAAGGGTTCTTTTTAGATGATAGGCCAACCTGGCCTCAAATAACAAACCAAAACAACTGGTTCTGTCTCTTTCAGTATTCCTGACAATTACATAGTGTTTAGTCTGTTCGAGTCTTTTGCTTATCACTTGGCTATTTGAACCCTAACAGCAATCCTAAAGAGTACAATAGTTATGAGCCAGTTTCCCAAAGGCAAAAGTTTAAGCCTAAGGAGTTTAAGACTACTAACCCAGGGTCACAGTGCTGGAAGGTGGTACCCTAGATCTGCTTCCAGCCACTCCAGGAAGGAAGGAAATTAAATGATAAAGCTTCCCTTGCACCTGGAGGTATGTCTTTTGTACCTCTCTACTGTTTCAAGCTCAATCCTGGGAATGACAAAGTGATACAAAAGGTAGATAGATAGATGGATAGATAGATAGATAGATAGATAGATAGATAGATAGATGGATAGATAGATAGATAGATAGATGATAGATAGATAGATAGATATGATTTTGTAGCAACTTTCAGTGACATGAGCAGCCAGTTGAGGCGAGCAGGTGAGATCAGCTGTAGTATATAGGTTTACAACTCTGACTAGGAGCTGTGTGACCTTGGGTAGTTTGTTTAACCTCTCTGGAAATTGGCACAGTCACTTCAGCCCCTGCATGTTCACTCTCTTGCTGGTTCTTGTACAGATCAAATGACATAAAGGATAGGAAAGACTCTTGTGTCTGTCCAAACGCTGTGGCACCATCCTGTCCCGAGCGGCTTATTGCTGGTCATCCACACTCCTCCTGACCCCAGGTCAGCAAGTTTCCAATTCCATCTCTAGCCTCTAACCCAGGATAATACTTCCAAACCAATGAGCCTTCCCCTGGAGTTTGTTGTGAGCTAAAAGTAGTCTCTCTCCACAAATGTCAGTGTGAATGTATTAGTGACCATAATAGCCAGTGTTTATTAAACCCTAGTTAGAAGCCAGGCCACTATCTCATTGAATTTCCCACATTGCAATATAATCTCCTTTCTATAAATGAAGAAATGGAAGCTCGGCTGTACCAACAAGCTGCCTAGTTTGTATGGCCAGGAAGAGGAAAAGAAGGCTGTGAACCTGGTTTGCCTGACACCAGAGCCCATGCCCTGGACACACACCACCTCCTGAAATCCCCATTCATACCAGGCACCTGTGGGCAAGCACGGTCCTGACTCCAGGTCATATGATGCCTTTTCCCTTTGATTGAACATCAAATAGCAATTCCCTCCACAAATAGCCAGGAGGACTAACCGTTGGCATTAATTACAAGTCACTCTGGGCCTCACTCCTGCCTAATGAACATCACCACCCCCTCAAGTGCAGAATCCGCCATCACCCTGGGGAGGCAGACAAAGTACTTCATCTGGAACTAGTTCTCGGGTACCCTCCCTCTTGCTGGGAAATGGCTGGGCACCAGCCAAAACCCGCAGATGCCCTCAGTAGTACTGAGGACAGTGCTACTTGAGGTGGTCACACATCCTGTGAATTGTTTCTAGTGCTCAATGCACACCTTCAATGAATAAATATGCACTTCACAATTTTAAATGTTATTGTTTCTCATATTTACCGAAATTTATTGAATAAAAAAATGGGTTTCACTTATTGTGCCTTTAAAATTTTTTTGTTTAGTAATTTATTTTGCCAAAGTTTAAATCTGCTAGAAAATAAAAATGGGTCCCGAGTGTTTTAGAAGCAAGCCCTGTATATAAAAGTCTCACAAGTGGAGAATTGGATTCCATCCCAAGCACTTTAAGATTTTAAGTAATCTCTCCACCCAACATGGGTCTTTAACTTAGAACCCCAAGATCAAGAGTCCCACACTCCAACTGAGCCAGCCAGGTGCCTCTCCTGAGTACTTTTGCTGAGGATCTAAGTGTGGCAAGGAATCCTGAGAATAAAATAGAAATTGAATTCTAGATCAACACTTCCAAGGAGAGTAGAGGGAAACCGTGTCCACCCCATAACCCTATGTCATCCAAATGCTTCATTTTCAGTCAAGAAACTGCTGGAAAGGTAACTTGACTTGCATAAAGCAGTTTGTTAGGGGCCAATACAGGAGTCCAGAACCCAGGTATCTGTGCTTCCAGTCCAATGCCCCACCCCCACCACAATGGGTTTGAAGTCCCTATTTCCAAAGCACACAAAGGAAAACAGCCAGAATAAATTCAACAATTTTTAATTTAATTCATGTATTTTATACAAACAGGAATGTAGAAAACAAGTCAGAGTAATATGAAAAAAATGCTTTAAAACTGCAGGTTTGTACATGTTGCTTGCTCTATATACATCAGGAACAGGTGTTCTCACACATCACATCAGGCACAGCAGCTGCACTTGTCCGATGCACCCTTGCAGATGCAGCCCTGGGCACACTTGGCACAGCCCACCGGGCAGCAGGAGCAGCAACCTGAGGGAGAAAGACCAGAACGTCAGAGCATGCCAGAGATCACCACACCCCCCTGCAGGCCCAGCCCAGGTCCTGCCCCCAGCCCCGGAGGACCCTGGCTTGAGGATGGCATGCTGTCCCTAGACACCTGGGTCTTACCCATTAGGAAAAGGCTGCCCTGCCCCCATCAAATAGCAGGACAGAGCAGAATGCCTGGACACAGTGACAGGGTTTCCAGGGACAATGTAGGTTAGTCCCTTGTCCCTAGGACCACAGTGAAGTGAGGAAAGTCCTCAAGAGAGGGGGCACCCCCTGCCTAGCAGCTCCCAGGAGGGCCAGGGAAGTACTGCAGTCACCAAACTCACAAAGTGCTTCAGTATGAAAGGGATTAAGAAAGCTGAATGGGCAGGCAGGAGACCTAGTTCTAGTACCAGGTCATTGCCTTGATTGGTGGGAACCTTCTGGGCTTGCTTTGTTTCCCCGTTCTAGGTTCTAGAACGGGATTGGGACTCAATCATGTACACGCCCTTTGGGCTCCAATTCTGGAGTCAAGGGCTCAAGGCAGGGGAAGCAGAGAGGCTGGATCAGCTCTTGCCTGCTGACCTCTGTGCTCCCCCATGTCCCCCACCCAGACATCACCGCAAATCCCCACCCAAGACCCCACCAGACTCACTCTTCTTGCAGGAGGTGCATTTGCACTCCTTGCATTTGCAGGAGCCAGCGCACGTGCAGGAGCCACCTGCAAGGGAGAGAGGAGCAGTGAGCAGGGGAGCCATATAGAAGCCACAGCAGTCGGGTTGCAAAGCCTCCCTGCAGCCTTGGGTCAGTGCCCAGGACTGGAGCACCTTTCTCACTGGGCGCAGGTAATGGAAGCCAGGGAAGGAAGCCCCACTCGCTCGCTCCTGGAGCTAGGAAGGGTAGGTCCCCTCCGGAGAGGGCTCCTCAAGGCTGAGGCTGGCGGCCAGGACCCCGGTCTTGAAACCTGAGGAGGCAAGGTCCCCACCTGCCATCAAGTCTCGGCAGCCCCGAGACCTGGACAGGGCACTGGGTCCCAGGCCAGCAGCCACCCCCCCCCCCAGCAGGGGACCTCGACGTGACCGCAGCACCCCCAACTCTCTACAGCCTAGGCGACGGGAGGAGAGACATGCTCTGCGGAGCTGGGCGAAGGCGCGGCGACCAGCTCGTGCGGACTCGGGAGTCGACTTCGGCCCCAGCTCCAAACACCTGCCCCGCCCGCCCCAGGACGCAGGTCGGGGCCCGGGAAGCGTGGCTCCCCGGAGGAGCTTTGCAGAGCCCGGGGTCCGTACCGGTGGAGCAGGAGCAGTCGGGGTCCATCTCGAGCCGAGGCGAGGCGAGGCCGGAGGTCCCAGGCAGACGACACGGAGAGGCAGCGCCCGGGCCGGAGACGGGGTGCAGCGGGCCCCGCCGGCGGCCTTTATGGGCGGCGCGGGCGGCCGGGGCGCAGAGGCCCCGCCCCCGGCCTTGCACCCGCCCCGCGGGGAGCGCGCGGCCCGCCGCGTCCTTGGCCGCGCTGAGTGCAGCCCCGCGGGCCGGGCGCACGAGTCCCCGCGGGCGGCTGAGCTCGCTGCGCCGCGTGCCCGGGGGCTGCGCGCCTGGTGGCCCGCGGGGGTCCGGCCCCGACGCCGCCCGCCGGTCGGCGTCCCCGGGGTCGGCAGCGGGCCCCGGTCCCGGGTGTTCCGGGGCCCCCGGCGCCTGGGTCCTCGCCGCCCTCCCCGCCTCGGCCCCCGTGCACCTGGTGTCCCCGGGGTCGCCGTTTCCCGGATCCGTGTGCAAACCCGGCCTCCCCCTCGCGACCTTTGCCTCCCCTGGCGAGTCTTCTCCGTGTCCCCACGGGGGGGCTGTCGTTATTTCTGTTTCAACGTTAGAGAATTACATAGCATTTAGTATGTGCCAGGCCGTGTTATATTCACTTTTGATTTGAGTGCCCTCCCAAAGACCCCAAAAGGGAATTACTACTTTTGAGCCCTTTTTGTTAACGGATAACTACAACACAGAAGTCTAAATTACTTGCACAAAGTCCTACAACTAGGAAGTTGTACACTGTTGAGTCCAGTCAGCTTCCCAAGGGAAAGAGAACGTCTGTGATAAGCCTGATTTTGGCCTAGGAATGTCTACACTTCTCTCTCTACTGCTTGAAACCTTTTCAAATAAGAGTAGGCTCTATGGACGCCTGGGTGGCTCAGTGGTTGAGCATCTGTGCTCAGCCCAGGGCGTGGTCCCGGGATCAAGCCCCACACTGGAGTCCCCGCATGGAGCCTGCTTCTCCCTCTCCTGTGTCTCTGCCTCTCTCTGTGTGTGTCTTTCATGAATAAATAAATAAACCTTAATAAAAAAAGAGTAGGCTCTATGTGAACTGTGAGTAGCACAAAAAGTGATCCATAAGTGAAATATATATATATTTATATATTGTATTAGTATATACTAGATATGCTTTTCTGGCTATCTTCTATGTCTAGAATAAGACTGATTCTCATTTTTGGTAATGATGAACAGTTTGCTTTTTTTTAAATTTTTATTTATTTATTTTTGATAGTCACACACACACACACACACACAGAGACAGAGAGAGAGAGAGAGAGGCAGAGACATAGGCAGAGGGAGAAGCAGGCTCCATGCACCGGGAGCCCAACGTGGGATTCAATCCTGGGTCTCCAGGATCGTGCCCTAGGCCAAAGGCAGGCGCCAAACCGCTGCGCCACCCAGGGATCCCAACAGTTTGCTTTTAATATAAATTAAAGAAAATATGAATCATTTCAAAGTACAATGTTAAAATATGGTGTAGGTAGTAAAAGCATTGGTGGGTATCTTTTGGTATCTGATATAAGGCAGAGAGCATCTTCCTTGTGACGTTATAAATGTAAAGCAGATCACAATGTTGTGGGGGAGATTGAATGATTCTCTCTGGCCCATAGGTCATATTCTTATGTGGTTGATAAAGACCACACAGGAAACAAAACTGGGCACCCCAGCTGGGCTTATTTGTCTGGAGGTAAATAAATATCCCTTATGCTATGCATAATAATAATAAAGTAATAACTAATATTAATAGATACTTATCACATTTGAGGCACTGTTCTAAGTGTATTAATTCACTCAATCCTTTGAATCAGATCACCCCCTTTTTTTGCCCTTTTTAGAGTGAAGGAAGCTAAACCAGCCATAGAGGTTTATTTTCTTAAATTTTAAAAAATATTTTATTTGTTTATTTGAGAGAGTGAGCATGAGAGTGAAGGAGCAGGGGGAGAGGCTGACGGAGAGGGAGAAGCAGATACCCTGCTGAGCAGAAAGCTCAATGCTATGGGAGGTTGGATCCCAGGACCTTGGGATCCCGATCAGAGCCAAAGGCAGACCCTTAACTGACTGAGCCACCCAGGCACTCCTCAGAGAGGTTTGTGTCACCCAGCTGTAAGTGACTCAGGTGGGACTTACACTCTTATGGACTGACTGCAGCATCATGCTCTCACCCACCCCCTGCACCGTGACTTCATGTGAAAGGTGAGGACACTGAACATCTGGTACAGAGGCTGTGGGAAGAGCACTGAGCTGGCAGTCAGATCTTCTCTATTAGCTTTGTGACCTCGCTGGACTTCAGTTCCCCATCTGTCAACTATGGGCATAAGTGGCCCATCTCCAAAGGCCCACCTTTCAATAATGAGAAGCAATATTTAGCACCCAGTGACAGGGCATGAGGCCAGTTGCCTAGGTTCAGACCCCTGACTTGGACCTGTGTGACCTCAGGCAGGTTGCTTAACCTCTCTGAAGACAGCACAATGACTACAGCCCCTGCATGTTCACTCTTTCACTGGTTTCTGTACAGATAAAATGACATAATGGATGGGAAAGACTTCTGTGTCTGTCCAAATGCTTGTCCCTGGGGACATTGTGTAGGGGTACCTACACTCTCCCTAGATTTTCATTCCAATTCTTAACCTCCAACCCAGAATAATGCTTCCAAATCAATGACCCTTTCCTCAATAGCTTGTTGGAATCCAACAGGATTCCCTCTTCATAAATGTCAGTGTGGACATAATGACCAGTTTATTAAGCCCTGGCCAGGAGCCAGGACCCTGTCATTTGATCCCCACATAGAGATAGATTCTCCTTTCTACAAATGAAGAAATGGAGGTTCAGTGAGTTTGAGCAGCTTGCTTGGGCCATACCACCTGTGGCATAATAGGCTGTGAACCCATCTTGCCTGACACCAGAGCCCATGCCCTGGACACACGCTGCCTTCTGAAATCCCTATCACACCAGGCACCAGTGGGCAAGCACGGTCCTGACTCTGGGCCACATGACTCCTTTGATTGAACATCAAGTAACAATTCCCTCCACAAATAGCCAGGAGGACTAACCGTTGGCATTAATTACAAGTCACTCTGGGCCTCACTCCTGCCTAAATGAACACCACCGCCCCCTCCAAACGCAGAATCGGCCACCGGCCACCGTCCTGCAGAGGCAGACATGAAGTGCCTCATCTGAAACTAGTTCTCAGGTACCCTCCCTCTTACTGGCAAATGGCTGGGTACTTCCCTCCAGTTCCTTGGTCACTTTGTTGGTTTCAAGTTGCCAAGGACAACTGGATCTGGGAGGGACAGAGTCCAGCCTGACCTAGGGAGGAACTTCCAAAGTTTCAGAGCCAGGTCACAACAGGGAGCTCTCAGGGGTACTGGGTGTCTCCAGTCAGTGGCACAGTGGCAGGGAGAAGCCAAGTTCCCTGGGCCTGCGGTATGTGTGTGTGTGTGTGTGGGGGGGGGGGGTTGTTATCCAGGATAGTGCTACTCAAGGTGTGAGTGGTCAATAGTACTTGGGCATTATGTGAATTCTAATGTTCCATGGACACATTCAGTGAACATATTATTTGCAGTGTTTTAAAATCTCTAACTTTACTCGTTCAGATTATTTTTTTAAGTTATGTATGCTGGATAGAGTAAAAAAAAAAAATCACTCCGTTACAACAGGCATTTTTTAAGAAGCCCAGGTAGGATTCAAACAGGTGAAGAGTTATTTTCACCTCCTGTGGTCACTTTCAAGCCCAAAATCCGTAAGTAACTGAGGTTGGGCAGGGAAACCACCGGGCATAAAGTCTGAATTGACAGGGCAGCTGTCTGGCTAGGGTATAGGACTCTTGATCTCTGGGTCAGGAGTTCAAGCCTCACGTTCGGAATAGAGATTAAATAAAATTGGCACCATGCCTTCTACCCGCTGGCATAATCCTCTTCCATTTTACAGAAGGTTTAGCTTAGTTAAGTCACCTGCTTGCCCTAAGGCACTCAGTTTATTAGCAATTAACATTTGTGTACAGAAAACCGGTTTCTGCAATTCCAGTCCAATTCCCCACCGCAGCCCTCATGCGCACGCAAAAGAAAACAGAGCAAGAATAAAGTCGACAGCTTTTATTATAATTCACGTATTATTTCATAGGGAAAATAACTAGGAATGTAGTAGCAAACGGGTCAGAGTTGGACCCAAGACAAAAAGCACCAAAAAACCCCCCACAAACTGTAGGTTTGTACACGTCGCTCTATTTACATCAGGAATAGGCTCTCCCCCACATCAGGCACAGCAGCTGCACTTGTCCGATGCGCCCTTGCAGATGCAGCCCTGGGCACACTTGGCACAGCCCACGGGGCAGCAGGAGCAGCAGCCTAGGAAAGAGGCGGCAGAGATGAGTGCTGGGCACACAGGATCAAGGATTCCGGTCCCCCCCCCCCCCCCCACACACACACAGGGCGCACTGGGGAAGGCAGCACCTTCCCTAAGGAGAGGGCGTCGGCTGTTCTGTTTAAACTCCCCGCGGGGATATAGAGGGTGGAGGTGGGAGGGGGTGGGCAGGGGGTGTATTAAGAGAGATTCCACTTACTTTTCTTGCAGGAGGTGCATCTGCACTCTTTGCATTTGCAGGAGCCGGCGCACGTGCAGGAGCCCCCTGCAAGGAGAAAGGCAGGCGGTGAGAACCGTCTCTGGAGACGACTCGAACGGGGGAATGGGTGCTGGCGGCCCGGCCCGGGTTCGAGTCTCAGCCCCACCCGGACAAGCAATCAAGTCCGACCCCTTAATTGGCAAAAGGGGGGCTCGATTAACCTCGGGAGGGGTCCACCGAAAGGCTTTGGGAGAGAGCACCTAGCACCCCGAAACTGAGTGACCAAGAGAAGGCGGGGCGACAGAGACAGCTCCTCCAGCTCCTCCAGCTCCGAGCCGGCACGCGGCCCCGAGCCAGATCTCCTCACCCGCGGCGCAGGAGCAGTTGGGATCCATGGCGAGAAGAGGCGGCTGGAGTCCGGGACAGCGCGCGGAGAGACGGCGGCGCTTCGGCGAGGCGTGGTGAGCGGCGCGCGGCGGGCCGCCCTTATAAGCGGCCGGGAGCCGGGGCGAGTGCAAAAGCCCGCCCGCCGCCGCCTGCGCACGCCCCGCGCTGGGTCCGGGCGGCCGCGCGGCGCGCGGGGCTGTGCACACGGCCCCGCCCCTTCGCCCCAGGTGCCGGGAAGCCGCCCCCGGGGGCCCCGGGCCACGGCGCACGAGGGAGGGCCGGGTGCAGACGGCGGCCGCCGCGGGCCCACGAGGGAGGGCCGGGTGCAGACCGCGGCCGCCGTGGGCCCACGAGGGAGGGCCGGGTGCAGACCGCGGCCGCCGCGGGCCCAGCCCCCTCCCCCCTTCGTCTGCGTGCACACCTGGCGCCCCCCTGACCTGGGCGTGAACTCTAGTTGGCTGGGACGGGGTGGAAAGCTGGGGTGGGGGCGGGGGACGGGTTTGGGGGACGCTGCTTGGACAGAAAGATCCGTTGGGAGTGCACACAGGTTACCAACACCTCAGTGCCTGGCAAGGGGACGGTTCCGGACGGCGTGTCGGGCCGGTGTCCACCGAGGGCTTTCTTACGCGGCAGAGACTAGCAAGCACGGCATCAGCTGACTCTCAGTCATTCCCCTAACGAGTGTTGAAACGGTGTCACTTAGGCCAGGTCCCCAAAGCGGGCTCAGTACCTAACCTAACTGCAGTTTCAGCCTCTCCCAGAAATGTGAGCCCGAAGGGTCGATCAGGAATGTTCTGGTCAGCGCTCACGCTCACGAGGCTTCTGTCCCGGGGTCCTTTCTAGTTCCCCAGGGAAGAGGAAGTAATCCACCTAATGAGATCCCCCCCTCCCCCCCCGCCCTTCTACCTCAGGGACTAAAACAATCTTTTCCTTTCCTTTGCTCAAAACATTCTTGCCCCACTCTCTTTCCTATAAAAACTTTCCATTTTGTACAGAGTTGCCTCAGAGTTCCCCTGCACTTGCAAGATGAAATGCTGCCTGATTAATGAATCCTTAACAAAGCCAATTGGATCTTCAGATGGACTCAGTGGAATTTTGTTTTTAAACACAACCCTGGGGGCACCTGGGTGGCTCAGTGGTTGAGTCTGCCTTTGTCTTAGGTGGTGATCTCCGGTCTTGGGATCACGTCCTGTCCCGGCATAGGGCTCCCAAGGCAGGGGCAGGGGAGGGTCCATGTAGGGAGCCCGTTGTGGGACTCAATCCCGGGTCTCCAGGATCACGCCCTGGGCCAAAGGCAGCACTAAACCACTGAGCCACCCAGGCTGCGCATAAATAAAGAATCTTAAAAAAAAAAATAAACACAACCCTGTGAGGTAAGGACTATCCCTTAGTCTTATTTTAAAGAGGAAGAAATGGAGGCCCAGAGAAATAAGTTGCTTGCCCAACGTCACAGAGCTAGTGCATAGCAGAGCCCGGTGATTCAAATCAGTCTCTAGCAGATGCTAAGGGAAGATCATCTTAGGGTAGATATCACCAATAGGAGAGAGTATGGATCAAGAAACTACAAGCCTGGTGCTCAGGAAACTCAAGAGTTAAGGGGGTGGCCCCACAGGTGCATAGGGAAAGGTGACACCACGGTGATGGCTAGGATGGAGGTTGCATTCAGGGGCAGAGGGAGCAGAGGGGAGGAAAGTCAGTCCAGGCTAGAAGAGGGCTGGGCCATCGAGGTAAGGAAGGTGAGAAGGTCTTTGCCAGGCAGAGGAGTGGGGAGGAGTTGTATTCCAGCCTGCAGAAGAAGTAGCCAGTTGGAAAGTTGGCATCACCATGGGACATTTGGAAGGGAAAACCCCACAAGAACTTTCTTCCCTGGTGTAGCTGAGGAGAAGAATGGAAGTAGCGTCCAAATTCCAATCTGAGGAATCCTGCTTCCCTGCTCATGTGTGTCTGGCTGCTGGGTAACGGATCTTAGATCATCATCCTCAGAATGCCCAGAGTGTGTCATCAGAGGAGTCAGCAACCTCTGGTTACTGGAAGCTTCCTGGCAGCTGAGGGAATGCCGGTTGCTGCAGCAGGGAGTTTAGTGAGGAGGCGGGCAAGGACAGGCTGTTCTTGTAGCATTTACTGTAAGGTCCTGTGGACATGTCTTCATAGCTCAGCTCAAACGTCACTTCCTCGGAACCGTCCTGAATCCCATGCTCAGTCAGGATACCAGTAAACATCCTGTCCTTTTCCTTCCTGGCACTTTCCATGTCTGTAATATGTCGGAACTTGTGTGATTCTTGGATTGATGTCTGTCCCTCCCCATTCCAGCCTGCCGCTGAAAACAAGAACGGTCATTGCTCCCAAAATGTGGCTCTGGCCCTGGGCACAGGGCCAAATCTGCAGTGGGTACTAATAAATATCTGTCAGATGAATGAATGGGGGTAGTCCCCTTAATGTCCCCTCCCTCCCTAGCCCCCACCATACATTAAGGCCAATTACAAAATGAAAGTAAAAAAACTCCTTTTGGCTGCCCTGGGACTGGTGTGCTCACTCCAATAAAAACACCAAGCAGGGCGGGAGAGTGGAGCCATCAGGGGACTAACTTCCTTTTTTTAAAAGATTTTATTTAGGGATCCCTGGGTGGCGCAGTGGTTTAGCGCCTGTCTTTGGCCCAGGGTGCGATCCTGGAGACCCGGGATCGAATCCCACATTGGGCTCCTGGTGCATGGAGCCTGCTTCTCCCTCTGCCTGTGTCTCTGCCTCTCTCTCTCTCTCTCTCTGACTATCATAAAGAAAAAAATAAAAGACTTTATTTATTCATGAGAGACACACAGAGAGAGGAAGAGACACAGACAGAGGGAGAACCAGGCTCCCTGCAGGGAGCCCGATGTGGGACAATCCTGGGACCCTGGGATCAGGACCTGAGCCGAAGGCAGAAACTCAACCACTGAGCCACCCAGGTGCCAAGGGAGACTAAATTCTTTTTTTTATTTATTTTTATTTATTTATTTATTTATTTATTTATTTATTTATTTATTTATTTTTATTTATTTATTCCTGGGCCCCGAAACCAGCACATGTCAGTTTCACCACATTCTGCTTGTCAAGCAGTCACAGATCCTGCTGCCCAGATTCAAGGGTTAAGGATGAAGGCCTCATGTATTGCCGGGAGGAATGAGTGGCTTTGCAGGCATCTCTAATCTGCCAGAGTAGTTGTGGAGAATAATATACATAATGTAATATATAATAATATATGTGTATGTATAATATTAACATTAATATATATAATGTATAATAGTATATATCCAATTGTATATATATACACACTTGAAGATATATATAGATATAGATAGATATAGATATAGATATAGATATAGATTTTTTTTTGAGAGAGAGAGAAAGAGAGAGTGAGAGCATATGAGCAGGGAGTAGAGGGAGAGGGAGACAGAGAATCTTAATTTAAGTAGGCTCTACACTCAGTGTGGAACCCAACTTGGGGTTATCTCATGCCCCTGAGATCATGACCCGAGACAAAATTAAGAGTTGGACGCTTAACCAACTGAGCCGCCCAGGTGCCCCATGGGGAATAATACTGAGCACCTGTTATGCACCAGGCCTGATGCTGAGAACATCCTGAGTTTATCTCACTTAGACCTCAGCATAGCTCATCGAAATCTAAGTGAGATAAACTTTTATAGATGAGACCCTAGAGTTTTATGGCCTGCTCAGGGTCGCAGCTATAAACAGCAGCACTCGGATTTGAACACAGGACTTTCTGACTCCACACTTATGTGTGTTTGCCATGCTGAAAAGAAAAAATTAGGCTTGTCCTCTGTGGTCCCAAGGGCAGACCCTGGGCAAGGATGGGGCTGCATAGATAAAGGTTCTGCTCCAGATGGGAAAGGCCTTTTTTTTTTTTTTTAAAGATTTTATTTATTTATTCATGAGGGACACACAGAGAGAGGCAGAGACACAGGCAGAGGGAGAAGCAGGTTCCATGCAGGGAGCCCGATGTGGAACTTGATCCCGGGACTCCAGGATCAGGCCCTGGGCCGAAGGCAGGCGCCCAACTGCTGAGCCACCCAGGCATCCCGAGAAAGGCCTTCCTTGCAATTAGAGCTGGCCATGACTGAAAAGGACCAGATTGGCAGATAGTTTCCTGTCACCATAGCAATAGAAACAGAGGCTGGTGATTCTAGCAGGAGATAGGGGGATGGAAAGAAGTTAGGTCCCTCTTCCCAGGGATCCTAGAATTCCACAGTCCTTGTCACAGGTGTCATTCATGTGATCTTAGATCTTCCTTCTCTTTTTTACTGACCCTGCCTTCCTTTTGGAGGTATCTTAGTTATCTAATACTGCAAAATAAATTTAGCAGCTACAATAGCACATGTTAATGTCATAGTTTCCATGGGTCAGGAATGCAGGCAAGGTTCAGCTAAGCACTCAGTCTCAGGTTCTCTCGTGGACAGTAAGTGGGGTGTCAGGCAGGGCCACAGTCAACATTAAGAGTGAACTGGGACAGGATTGGCTTCCAAGCTCCCTCACGGGGTTGTTGGCAGGATTTGGGTCCCTGGGGGCTACTGTGCTGAGGCCTTGGCTCCTCACAATCTGTTGGCCAGAGGTCTCCCTTGGCTCCTGGCCACATGGGCCTCCCCCAGAACATCACACAACAGGACAGTGAACAAGCCAGACAGAGCACCAATAGCAAAGTGTGGTCAGACGTCAATCACGGTCATTTTAACATAGAGTGACATCCAGTGGCTTTTGTAGTATTGTATTTGTGAGAAGAAGTTTCTAGGTCCCAGCCACACTCAAGTGGAGGGGACACACAGGGGCATGAGGAGTAGCATGTGGCATCACAGAGGCCATCTTAAAGTCTGGCTACCCTGGGAGGAAGGCAGTGGAGTGCTTTCTGCCCTTTATGCAGATTCTTTTCTTTGCCTAAAATGCTCTCTCCACCCCTGTCCCCTTCATTTGTTGGGTCTCAGCTTAAAGGTCACTTCCTCAGAAAAGCCTTCCCAGAACCCAAAATATCAGAGTCTCTCGGTCATCTGCAAAAACGTCTGCCCTCTCTGTGGCATGTATTACAATGACAGGTAGTAGTTGTAAAGCCGCTGATGGTTACATACTCCAGATCCTGAGCCAGGTGCTCAGGACTTTATGTGTGTGAACTCACTTGATTCTTCTGACCCTTCCCCCACGTGGATGACTGTTATCATCCACATTTTACAGGGGGAGAAACCAAGGCTCAGAGAGGCTGAGTGACATTGCTGAAAGCCACTTGCTAGTAAAGGGCCCAACCAGGCCGTCTTTCTCCAGAGCCTGTGCACTTAGGCCCTCTGCCACGCAGACTGTCAGCAGCTAGTGTGGTGTGTGACTTTTTTTTTTTTTTTTTAAATCTTTGACTCCCAGCTAGGCTGTGGGCTGTCTGCTGTGCTCACTGAGCTAGCTCTGGCACCTGGCACAGTGCCCAGCTCCTGGTGGGTGCTTAATAATGCAGAGGAATGGAGAAAATTGAGTCTTTCCAGCAGCCAATAAGGAGACTCCTTAAAGGGCAAGCAAGACCTGCGTTGTGGAGAGAGTCAGCTTTGAAAGCTTGCATTCAGGGAGAAGCTAAACACTCTCTGGCATCACTCCCTTCTTACTAATCTGGCCTCCACTTCCCTTTACTCTCCCCTGGCACTTCTACCCCAGGATCAGGGCATCCCACCCCCTCCTCCAAACACATGTGACACTCCGCACTCCACGTGTTTCCTCCCTCCTACCATCCCCAAAAACCTGTTTCACAAGCCTTCTCTAAGGAGTCTTCCTTCATCTCCCAACACAGTGGAGTCTCTCCCTTCTGAAAGCCACCAGAGTTTTTGCTTGTACCCCCTCACCCTCCCTGGGCCTCAGCCTCCTAAACTCTAAAATGAGGAAAGCCTGGGTGCCGTGGTCTGTTTCTTCCAGCTTCTAAAGCATCCAAAATTAACAAGGGCATATGATGAAATAAGCACTGGGTGTTATATAAGACTGATGCATCACTGACTTCTACCTCTGAAACTAATCATACACTTATGTTAATTAATCAAATTTAAATTAAAAAAAATGAGGCGCCCAGGATTCCACTCCGGATTCTTGCAATGGCTTTACCCTCCCCACTGGTCTGTGAGTTCCTTGAAAGGCTGAGACCATTTCTTTTCATTTCTCCTCAGAGAGCACAGTGATTTTTAGGCATTCATAAGTATTTTTGTGAGGAAATGGTTAGTGGGGGCTGGGTTGGGATGGCAGCTCACTGGAGATGTGTTTCTCCTGTGTCTGCTCAAAATCCCATGGAAAGGGAGAAAAGATCATTCATTAAAAGGCTGAATAATGGAAAACTCTAAAGAATTCCACCAGAAGGCATCATGCTCTCTGATTCCAAACTATATTACAAAGCTGTAGTAATCAAAACAGTATGGTATTGGCATAAAACCAGTCAAATAGATGAATGGAAGGGAATAGAAAGCCCAGAAATAAGCCCACATATATATGGTCAATTAATTTATAGCAAAGGAGCCAAGAATATACAACAGGGAAAGGGCAGTCTCTCCAATAAATGGTGTTGGGAAAATTGGACAGTCGCATGCAAAAGAATGAATCTGGACCACTATCTCACACCACACACAAAAAATAACTCAAACTGGATTAAAGATTTGAATGTAAGGCTTGAAACCATAAGACTCCTAGAAGGAGCATGGGCAAAAAGCTCCTTGACATCGGCCTTATTGATGTTTTTTTTATTTGACACCAAAAGCAAAGGCAATAAGAGCAAAAATAAACAAATAGGACTCCATTAAACTAAAAAGCTTTTGCACAGCAAAATGAAAAGGCAACCTACTAAATGGGAAAAAAATGTCTGCAAATCATTTATCTGATAAGAGGTTAATATTCAAAATATATACAACTCATATAACCCAACTAAGATCCAAACAATCCGACTAAAGAATGGTCAGAGGACACATTTCTCCAAAGAAGACATAGAGATGGCTAACAGGTACATGGAAAAATGCTCACCATCCCATAATCATCAGGAAAATGCAAATCAAAACCACAATGAGGTATCACCTTACACCTGTTAGAATGGCTATTATCAAAAAAGAAAAGAAATAATGAGAGTTGGTGAGGATGTGGAGAAAAGGGAACCCTGGTTCATTGTTGGTGGGAATGTAAACTGGTACAGCCACTGTGGAAAACAGTATGGAGGGTCCACAAAAACTCAGAAATAAAACTACCATATAATCCAGCAATTCCACTTCTGGGTATTTATGAGAGGAAAATGAAAACACTAAATCGAGAAGATATATGCACCCTCATGTTCATTGCATTATTTACAGTAGCCAAAAAGTGGAAACAATCCAAATGTCCACTGTTGGGTGAACGTATAAACAAAGTGTGGTATGCAATTACGATGGAAAAGTTATTCAACCTTAAAAAGGGATGAAATTCTGACAAATGTTACAACATGAATGAACTTTAAAGACATTACGCTAAATGAAATAAGACATGAAAGGACAAATAAATATTATATGAATCCACTTACATGAGACACCTAGAGTAGTCAAATTCATAGAATAGAATGGTGGTTTTCAGAAGCTAGAGAGAGATAAGAAAGAGGAGTTCTTGTTTAATGGGAACAGCGTTTAGTTTGGGAAGATGGAAAAGTTCTGGAGATGGATGGTGATAATGGTTGTACAACTATGTGAATGTATCCAAGGCTATACACTTAAAAATTGTTAAAATGGTAAATTTTATGTTAGATATATCTTACCACCATAAGACATTTTATAGAGGGCAAAATATTTAAATTGACATGCCAGCAAAGAAGATACACGAATGGCTATTAAGCACATGAAAAGATGCTGAACATCATTTGTATTAGAGAAACGCAAATTGAGACCGCAATGAGATACCACTTTACACCTACTAGGAATAGTAGGATGAAAAATTCAGACATCTAAGAGGGCTGGTGAGGATGTGGAAAATGTGTAACCTCTGCACACTGCTAGCGGAAATGTAAAATGGTACAGCCACTTTGGGAAGTAATTTGACAATTTCTCCAAAAAGTAAACACAGAGCTACCATAAGACCCAGCAATTACACCCCTAAATATCTAACCAAGAGAAATAAAAACGTATGTCCACATGTCCACACAAAGACTCCTGCACAAATGTTCACAGCCATCTCTGAATATAGCTATTATTTGAAGTAGCCAAAAAATACAAACAACTCAAATGTTCATCAACTGATGAATGGATAAATACACTCTGGTATATCCATACACTGAAACACCTATTCAGCAAAATAAATAAATAAAATAATAAATAAACAAACAAATAAAATGAATTTCTAGGCAGGCAATACATGGCATGAATCTCAAAGACATTATGCTAAGTGAAGAATAAAAAGAATACATAGGATTCCATTCATATGAAATATCTATAAAAGGCAAACTCATAGAGACAAAAGGGAGGTGATTGTTTGCCTAGGGTTGGTGGTGGGAGCAGGAGTAAACTACAAATAGATACAGTAGAACTTCTGGATGGTGAAAATATTTTAAAGCTGTATTGTGGTGGTGATGGCACAACTCTAAAAACTTGTTAATGTAATTGAATTATACACTTACAATCAGTGAATTTTATGTAAACTACATCTTGAAAAAGGGGTTAAAAAACAATATTGAATTTCATCAGAAGTCCTAAATCTTTGAGAACTTCCTGAAAAAGAAAAAAACAGATCAAAGGATCAATGTCCAACATATATAAAATAGCTTCTACAAATCAATGAGAACATAACAGACAAATGAAGTAAAAAAAGGACAAAGGATATAAATCAGTAGTTCTCAGAAAATGGCAACTAGTAGCCAAGAAACCATTGGAAGAATGCTCAACCTTACTGTTCAAAGGAAAGGTTTAATTTAAAATATAAGATGTCATTTTTTTCATCCATTAGGTTGACAAAAAAATTCAAGGTTAATACCCAGGGTGGATGAAGGAATGGAGCACTGAACACTCTCAGACACTGCTGGTGGAATGCAAACTAGAACAGAACCAGTAGAGGACTTTTGGCAAGGTCCGTTAAAAGAGCTGTTTCTTGTACTCCAATAATTTGACATATCAGCTACAAGTCAGAGAAACTCACTGATACAATGTCCATAAGAAGGAGGGGCAGTTTACATATTGGAAAAAAGTGGAATTCACCTAAATATCCATCCATTAGTCTGTAAGAAAATTTTAAAATGAACTTTTATGTCATCATTCCATGATATACTCTATAGCAGTTATTAGCTATCTATGTCCTAACATAAAATATCCTATGTCCTAATGTCCTAACATAAAATATCTCCAAGGCAGATTGTTGACTGAAAAAAAAAAGTAAGTTGTGGTATTCACTTGCATATATAAAAATTAGCCAAACAGAAATGAATGCAGTCTTTTTGTAAAAGGTTAATATGAGTAAAGCAAAAGATCCCCTTGATTGGGAAAATCCCACTCTATATAGACATAGATATAGATATAGATATAGATATAGATATAGATATAGATATGTGAAGTTTTTAAAAAGATTTTATTAATTTATTTGAGAGAGCATGCACATGAGAAAGCGAGAGAGCAAGAGTGAGAGAGCATGAGCTGGGGGTCATGGGGCAGAGGAGAAAGGAGAGAGAGAAAAGCAGACTCCCTTTTGAGGAGAAAGCCCCATGTGGAACTCCATCCCAGGACCCTGGGATCATGACCTGAGTCAAAGGCAGACAGATACTCAACCGACTGAGCCCTATATGTGAAGTTTTAATTTCCCTTTTTTATGCAATTAGCATTATACCATATGTACTGTTTTACATGTTTGGTTCTGGGTTTTCTTAATTGCTTTATTGTTTGTTTGTTTTTACTTAATGATAGGTTATGGTGGTCTTTCCATAGTCCAGAACCTTACACCATCCTTTTTATTAGATATTTGTTATGACCAATTTTATACTTCCCTACTAAAGGATATTTAGCTTGTTTTGAGGCTTCTGTAATATGATGATGGTATGGTGAACTTCCTGGGTTGAAGATATACACGTTTTAAGTTTGACTAGCTACTGTTAAAGTGCCCTCCACAGTGGCTGTACCAATTTACACTCCCTCCAGCAGAGGGTTAGGGTTCATAACCATTCCCCTACCACTATTGTTGTAGTATTAACAAATAAAAAAGGGGGTTAAAAATAATATTCACTTCATTATTAATAAAAAAATAAGTCTTTCACCCTTTTGCCAAACCGGTGGGCAAAACATCATTTAATTTGCATTTCCTTGATAAAATGAGATTGAGTATTATTTCATTTGTTCTTTGGCCTTTCATTTTCCCATAAATTGCTTATTTATATCCTTGGAAAGTTTAGACCATGTTCTCCATTTCTTATTAATTTGTATGAACTATTACATATTGTACATGTTAGTTTTCTCTCTGTCTCTCCTACACACACACACACACACACACACACACACACACACACACACTGTATTCGACAGTTCAGGTTGCCATGACAAAATATCATGGGCGGTTTAAACGACAGACATTTACTTTCTTGCAGTTATGGAGGCTGGGAATCCCAGATGAGGATGAAGCTAGGGTTCATTTCCCAAGAGAGCCTTCTTCCTCGTTTGTAGGCAGCCACTGTCTTGAAAGAGAACTCTGGTGTTTCACCTGAGGACACTAATCCTACTCCTACCATATCAAGGCCTCATCCCTATGATCTCGTTCAACCTTAATTACCTCCTTACTGGCCCTGTCTCCAAATATAGTCACATAGAGGGTTCAGGCTTCAGCATATGAATTTGAGGGGGATAGTATTCAGTCCATAGTGCACATATATACAACTGTCTTATATTGCCATCTAGCTTTGTTTATTTTATTTTTTAAGAGATTTTATTTATTTATTCATGAGGGACACACAGAGGGAGAAAGAGAAGCAGAGATACAGGCAGAAGGAGAAGTTGGCTCCACGCAGGGAGCCCGATGCAGGACTCGATCCTGGGACTCCAGGATCATGCCTAGGGCCGAAGGCAGGTGCTAAACCTCTGAGCCACCCAGGGATCCCTGTTTATTTTATTTTTAATTGTGGTAAAATGTACAGAACATAAAAATTGACCATCTTAAACATTTTTATTTTATTTTTAAAACTTTATTTATATTTTTAGTGATCTCTCCACCCAATGTGGGGCTTGAACTCACCACCCTGAGATCAAGAGTCACATGCTTTCAGCCTGAGCCAGCCAGGCGCCCCTCTTAACCATTTTGAAGTGTACAGTTCAGTAATGTTAAGTACATTTAGATCGTCATGCCACCAATCTCCAGAGTTCTTTTCATCTTGCAGAAATGAAACTCTGTACCCTCTAAAACAACTTCCCATTCCTCCCTCCACATCCCCTGGTAAACATCATTCTACTTTCTATGTATTTGGCTACTCTAGGTGTCTCATATAATTGGAATCATACAGTTTTGTCTCTTTAAAAAAAATTTCCTCTAGTATTTTTTAAAAGTGTTTTTTATTTATTTGAGGGAAAGAGCTTGAGTGGAGGGAGGAGCAGAGTGACAGGGCAAGCAGACTCCAAGAACTGAGCAGGGCTCAAGGCAGGGCTTAATCTCACGACCCTGAGATCATGACCCTGAGATCATGACCCTGAGTCAGACACTTAACTGACTGAGCCACAAGGCAACCCCAGTGTTGCCTTTTTTGTGACTGGCTTACAACTTCACATTGTAGCACAGATCAGAATTTCCTTTCAGTGGATGAATATCTCACTGTATGTTTTTACCACATTTTGTTTACCCATTCATCTGTCAATGGATATCTACATTGCTTCCACCTTTTGGCTATCATGAATAATACTGCTATGAACATGGGTTTATAGATATCTCTTTGAGGCCCTGCTTTCAATACTTTTGGGTCTATACCCAAAGGTAGAATTGTTGGGTCATATGGAAATTCTATCTTTCATTTTTTGAAGAGCTGCCATACTGTTTCCATAGTGGCTGCACCATTGTACATTTCTACCAGGAGCGCACAAGGATTCCAGTTTCTCCACATCCTTGCCAACACTTGTTATTTTGGGTTTTTTTTGATAGTAGTCATCTGCTATGGTCTGAGTGTTTGTGTTTCTTGGGGCCTTTGGAAGATGCTTTGGTCATGAGGTGGAGCTCTCATGAATGGGACTAGTGCTCTTATAAAGGAGACCCCACAGAGCTCCCTAGTTCCTTCTGCCAAGTGAGGATGCAATGAGAAGTGTTTGACCCAGAGAGGGCCTTCACTCGGCCATGTTGGCACGCTGATCTTAGACTTCTCAGCTCCAGAATTTTAAGAAATACATTTCTGTTGTTTATGTGGTACTCAAGTCTGTAATATTTTGTTATAGTAGCTCCAACAGACAAAAACATCATCCTAATGAGTATGAGATGAGTCAGGTTTGTTTTGATACATTTTGTAACACAAGGCAAGCCAGACCCAAGAGAACAAGCATGGGGAAGTTTAAGGGCTGATCTTAGTCAGTTAGCCTGGGTTCTGACTCTATCACATTCTAGCTCTATGGAAGGTGGAAGCAGTGGGATCCTGAGATCATGACCTTGAGATCATGACCTGAACCTATTTCTTTTCTCCTTTTTCTTTTTCTTCTTCTTCTTCTTTTTTGGCCTGTTATAATTTCACTGATCCTGTTCCCTCCTGCCCCATAAGTCTTTTATTTTGTGCTGTTCCTTGGAGTTCCTTTCTATCTGCCAGACTGGAGACTGCCTGATTTGGATTAATTTTTGCTCAAATAAATACATATGTCTCAGTTTATCTTTTAACAGACCTCATGTAGAGGACCCTCAGCTCTGCTGCCCCATCTGTAAAATAGGCATAATAGTCACACCATTCCTTTAGAGTTTAAGGATCAAGTAAGATAATGTACTTAAGGGGACTTAGCACAAGGTAATCTCGAATGTATCAGTCTTTTACATCTTATTTCAAAGAATCATCTCCACCCCAGAGTAATCAACATCCTATTTTCCCCTTCTAATTCTTTTATAGCTTTGATTTTACTCCTAGGTGTTTTAAGTCACTTGAAAAATACTCTTTACGTGATATGCAAAAGGATAGCCAATTGTTCCAATACTTCTCACTGACTAGTATATCCTTTTGCCACTGACTTGATCATCCCTTACTCCCAGCTACACCGGGAGTGTCTGTTTTTGGACCCTCCTCTCTGTCCAATGGATCTATTCCTGAGCTGACACTCCTTCCTAGAGTTTTAGAACACGTAATGCTAGAAGTTAGAGCAAACCCTTTTTGTTGTTCCTTTTCAAAACGAGTTTGGCTTTTCTTGTGCTCGGTTTTTCTAAACTCAGCCTATGAGGACTTAAAGATAAATCCTGGTGGACTTTTGAAGGTACTGGACTGAAAAACTAACTTGGGGAAAGTGGATGTGTTTACAGCATTGTATCCTCTTGCTGGGAAACTTTTGTCTCCCAGAATTCTGTTTCTCCCTTCCCAGCCAACCCAGGTAGATCTGAGTGTTCTCTTTCACCAAGGACTGGATCACAATGGCAGTGGATAAAAGCTCTTATTACCCTACTTGCCCTTGAAGAAAAAGGGGCTGGAGACAAACTGCCAAATGAGATGATTTGAAAGGAGCTGAACAGTCTGTTTCGGGGAGACAGGCTATTCAGGGTGGTGACCTTGGAAACGCAGCTGACAGTTTGCCAAGACAGGCCCTGGGCCTCCTGGACTCTCTCCTCTGATGGCTCTGACAACAGGCAGCTTTGCAGGAGCAACTAGAACATTCCAGGAATCACAGGACTTTGGGACTGGGCCTGGTTTTAACCCCCCCCCCCCCACCCCGTCCAATCCCATTGTACAGATGAAGAATGTGAGGTTGAGAGGTGGGAGCAGAAGACAAACATATGGGTCTGGTCTCTCCTCTGTCTTCAGAGTTGGGCTTGACTTAGCAGGAGGCTCAAGAGCCATCTAAAGGTGGGGGGAATGTACTCCGCCTCCAGAGCTCCATCCCAGCCCCAAAGCGAACAGTGGCTGTGTCTCAGGATTTCACTCTTCAACTGGGCAGTTCCCTTAGACTCCCCCTACCTCCATCTTTCCCCTTTAAGAAGAGACCAATCCTTGGCTTATGCCATTCATAGGATTTATTGTCACTTGCCAGGGGCTGGCAGAAGAAGGGGACACACAGACAAGCCTCAGCACAGGAGAGTGCCACCGGGCACTCTTCACACCTGGTTCATAGGGAGGCGCATGTCCTCACTGGCAGCAGCTACACTTCTCGGCCTCAGCTTCCGTCCCTTCTCCGCCTTTGCACACACAATCCTTGGCGCATTTCTCACATTCTGCAGGGCAGCAGGAGCAGCAGCCTGCAGATAAAATAGAGAGCGACAAGTCTGATGGCCTCTCCCTGCATCTGTCTCCATCAAAAGGGAGGGGGGAAAGGAGGGGTGCTAGGAGTCTAGTCTCTGCCCCTTTCCTAGCCTCACCCCTGGTGTGACTCAGCATCTATGGTGTATCAGCTGCATGCTGGGCTACCATGGGACAGGAGTACCCAGTAGTAGCCCACAGCCCTGTTGGTGGGTGCAGGGGAGCCCCAGGGATGGTGGGTAGTGCTGGCCCTTACGGAGAAAGCATCACAGGGTAAATGGCCTTGAAAAGGGACTTGAAGGATAAACTTGGAGGAGCGGAGATGGTACAGGTATAGGGGTTCCAAGAGATCTGTGGGAGGATCTATGGCTAGTCTTACACACCAGGGAGGAAGGAAACCTTGCTCCCAAGTCCTGCTCCCTAAGCATATTATATTGCTCTGTGGAGACTGGGGAAGGTCAAGTTGAGGCCCTCAAAGGCCTGAGAGGGACCAAGGGACCAGAACTCCAGAGCTCGCCCCCAGCCTCGCCACTGGCTTCCGCAGGCACTCAGGTTTTGAGGTGAGGGTTTAGACCAAGCTGCCCATTAGCATCTGGGAATTTACAAAAACATCTTGCCCCAGGCCTACTGGACCAATTACTGGGGGTGGGGCCTGGGGGACTGTATTTTATGGCCCCTCCGGTGGTTCTGTCCCAGTTAGAGTCAGAAGAATGTAATAGGGGACCTCTGGGTCTCTCCATCTTGGGTAGACAGATGCTGACTTCAGGGAGCAGAGGGGGCAGGGAAGGGGGGTCCCCACACTCACTCTTCTTGCAGGAGGCGCATTTGCATCCCTCACACTTGCAGGAGCCATCGCAGGTACAGGAACCACCTAGAGGGGGGACGCCACAGGAAGGGTTAATGTGCTAAGGCTGGGGTGCAGCCAGGCCTAAAGGAGGAGACGGGGTGCCGAATCTCAGTGCCCTCTGGGATATAGCCACGTCCACCCTTCCATGAGGTTAAGAATGGCAGATATGGAGGGTCCCTTCCCCCAAATGTCCTTGAGCGGGTCCGCAGGGTGTGGGATTCTTTGCAAGTGAGGGGCGCGCTGTGCGGCGGGCTGGGGCGGGGGCTCACCAGTAGGGCAAGGGCAGGTCTCAGGGTCCATGTCCAGAGGAGGTGCCGCTGGAGGAGGTGAATTGGCTGCTCCGGGCAACTGGATGCACTAGTGGCAGCAGGTGGCGAGGCTTTTATAGCCCCGGGCGCGGGCGCGCAGGCACAGCCGGCTCGCGCACGGCGCCCCCTCTCTCCATCTGGGCGCCCGGGCCGAGGCGGAGGCGCGCATTGCGGCAGCGGTCCCCGTCCTCGCCCCACCCTGCTGCCGCGAGCACCGCCGGCTGCGCGCGTGCTCCCCGACTCCCCTCCGGGGGCCGCCAGCCGCTGCGCGCGCGGGGGACGCCCTCCCCGCTCGGCCCTGAGCGCGCGGCCGTGCGCCCCGCGGGAGGCGCGTCCGCCGCGGCAGTCGTCCCCGCAGAGGGTGCGCGCTTCCCCCGTCGGAAAGCCGCGATGCTTGTGTCCCAGCCTTCCCTGCCTCTGATCTCCTTTTATAGTAGGATTCTGGGGCCACAGACTCATCCAAGTGGGGTGCCGAGCACCCTGCTGCTCTAGGACCCCATCCCCTCATCCTTCGTGAAACGGGGAAAGACTCATAACACCAATGAAAGGGCCTTGCAAACTGGATTTGGGAGGGGCGGGCTTGGGAAGCCTAAAGGACCGGGCTGGGGTGACAGGTGGGAGTCTTGGGGGAGGGGGTGGTACTAGATGGCTGCATCCCAGCTTCAAAGGGAAGCAGCTCTCCTTTTAACTTTCCTTCTGTTGAGTCCCTTGTGCCTGTGGTAGGCTGAAGAAATGACCCCCGGGACACTTGGGGGGCTCAGTGGTTGAGCATCTGCCTTCCGCTCAGGTCATGATCCCGGGTCTTGGGATCGGGTCTCCCATCGGGCTCCCCGCAGGGAGCCTGCTTCTCCCTCTACCTGTGTCTCGGCCTCTTTTTCTGTGCTTCTCATGAATAAATAAATAAAGTCTTAAAAAAAAAAAAAAAAAGAAAGAAAGAAATGGCCCCCAAGAGATATTCCTGTCAAATCCCAGAACCTGTAACTATTACCTTATTGGGAAAAAAAGAGTCTTTGTGGATGTCATTAAATTAAAGGTCTTGAGATGAGATCATCCTGTATTGGGCCCTAAATGCAATGACAAATGTCCTTATAGGACACACAGAGAATAGACAGAAGAGGAGGCACTGTGACCACAGAGAGAGATGGGAGTGACATAGCCCGAAGCCACCAGAAGCTGGACCCCAAACAGTTCATATCCTTCCTTTGAGCCCCACCGTCCTGGTTCAGCAAAGGAACACACCTAATCCCCAGGAAACAGAGGAGCAAAGGGAAGCCTTAGATAACTGGCTAAGGGCTATCAAAGTAGAAGAAAGAATTGCTAATAGGTGGCATTTTGGACAATCACCTGGTGACTCCCAATGGGGAGGCCTTGCTCTACCCACTCATGGTGCAAGTGCCTTTCACATAGTTGTACTGGGTTTCACAGGGACAAGGCTTATCTAGAGACAAAGTCTTAGTTTTATTTTTTTAAAGATCTGATTTATTTATTTGATAGACAGAGTACAACTTGGTGGTGATGGGGGGTTGGGGGGGAGACACAGTGAGAGGGACCAGCAGACTCGCTGACTGAGAAGGGACCAGGATCCTGAGACCACAAGATCATGACTTGAGCTGAAGGCAGACACATACTGAATCAGCTGAGCCACTCAGGCCTTCCTGGAGACAGAGTTTTAAAAAAAGAGAATAATGGAAGGAAGGAAGGAAGGAAGGAAGGAAGGAAGGAAGGAAGGAAGGAAGGAAGGAGAAAAGAAAAAAGAAAAGATAAAAAAAGAAAAAAAAAAAGAAAAAAAATTCCATAATCCCTGCAATAAAATGTTAGAAAGGCAGAGGTCAGAGGGGAGCACCGCTGCCCTCCCCAAGAATGGAAGTTCCCCCATAAGCCCTCCCAAAGGGTTCTTATCACATCTTTCACCGTAGCTTCAATCTCTTTCAAGGAGACACCCCCTTGGGGACCTACACCCCTCCCTCTGCAGAGGTGATCCCTCGGCTGCCTCCCAAGGAAGGCAGGTCTGGTGAGCTTTCACACTTCGGTTTTGAGGACTGAGACTCTGGAGCAGAAACTGAGCACTGCTCCAAATGTCCCCCATGCAGAGCGAGCCTCTGCTCTAAATCGGAGCTGGACAAGCACTATCAGACGTTAGGTGGAAACCCTCCCTCCCCCAAAGATGAGTGACCCCAGGGGCCTCCAAATGGCCTCATCTGAGGGGGTGGAGCTAGCTGGTTCCTCCAGGCTTTGCAGGCAGGTCCCAGGTGTGTGGGTCTGTGAGTCTAAGCTTCAGTAGTGGTGAAAGAAGAGAAAAACAGAAGAGGAGAACCCAGAGTCTTGGGAGATGCTATGGTGTGATCTATGAAGGTATTTATTTATTTATTTATAAATAAAATATTTTATTTATTTATTCATGAGAGACACACACACTCACACACACACACACACACAGAGATACAGGCAGAGGGAGAAGCAGGCTCCATTCAGGGAGCGATGTGGGACTCCATCCCAGGTCGCCAGAATCAGGCCCTGGACTGAAGGTGGCGCTAAACCGCTGAGCCACCTGGGCTGTCCTATGAAGGTATTTATAATGTGACATCCACGTTGGTTCTCAACATTGGCTTCATGCGGTTTCAGGTGACGGAGCTCACCAACTCTTGCATTGCAGTTTATTTCCTGTTTGTTTTCATTTTGCCTAAGGCTACTCTGGCTCCACGTTGGGGTCTGGCATTGCCTGTAGCCCTCAAGGCCTCAGTATCTAGGACTTTCCGTGCCCAGTGAAGCGTGCATGCCAACACACTCAGCCAGAGCTGTCCCGCTCTCTTCCCCTCGAGCCTCTTAGACTTCCTTGGGATTGAGGCATCAGAGAGGGGAGAGCCATCTCCCCGCACCTCTCCCTGTGATGGGTAATTTTATATGTGAACTTGACTGGGCTAAGACATGTCCAGACAGCTGTAAAATGTTATTTCTAAGTGTGTCTATGAGGATGTTTCCAGAAGAGATTAGTATTTGTTTTTTTTTAAAGATTTTATTTATTTATTCATGAGAGAGAGAGAGAGAGAGAGAGAGAGAGAGAGAGAGAAAGAGAATGAGACACAGGTAGAGGGAGAAGCAGGCTCCATGCAGGGAGCCCAATGCGGGACTCGATCCCGGGACCCCCCGGATCATGCCCTGGGCTGAAGGCAGCGCTCAACCGCTGAGCCACCCAGGGATCCCCAAGAGATTAGTCTTTGAATTGGAAGAGCGAGTGAAGAAGATTGCTCTCACCAGTGTGGATGGGCATCATCTGATCTGCTCCGGGCACCAATAGAGCAAAAAAGCAGGGAGAAGGCGAATTTGCTCTCTGCCTAAGGGGCGACACCCACCTTCTCCTGGCCTCAGACATCGGTGTTCCTGGTTCTCAGGCACCTGGTTCCTGGTTCCAGACTCAGACTGAATTATACCTCGGCTTTCCTGGTTCTCCAGCTTTCAGAGGCCAGACTGTGGGGCTTCTTAGCTTTCATAATTGTGTGAGCCCATTCCTATAATAAGAAATATATGAACATATATGTTTATACAAAAATGTAGCAAGATCCATGTATGTGTTGTTGTGTTCTGTACACACACACACACACACACACACCCCATATATACACTGGTTCTGTTTCTTTGGAGAATCCTGACTGATGCACTTGCCACACCCAAGGGTTGCCAGGATATTTTGGGGTCTGAAAAACGAAACATCCTTCTGAAACACATTACTTACCCTCCCCCATTCTTCACATGGCTGGCCCTCATCCTTCATTTCTCAGCCTCTGTGAGCTCCAAAGAACATTTCATATAGGTGTGTCCCTCCAGAGGGTCCTCCTCATGTCCACCTTTATTCCCCTCCGATTCTTCATAATTCTCACAGCCAAAATGGTTTTGCCTATGCTCCTGCCTGTGCTACTCCTCCTCCTGGAAAATCCACAGGGCTCCTTCCTTTTCTTTTTTGCTTCTAAGTCTTTGCTCAAGTCTTGCTGCCTCCATGAAGCCCACCGTGATCACCCTACTTTAAATTGCAAACCTCACCTCAAACCACTAGGACTCCTGATCCCCAATATCTTGCTCTATCTTTTCCTTTTTTTGGTAACATTTAACACGTTCTGACAAACTAAATAATTGACTTATTTGTAAAGCTCATGTGCAGTCTGTCTTCCATGCTAGAATGTAAGCACCATGAGCCTATGAGGGATCATTGTTTTGTTCACTGTGAACAACATGAACAACATGTCTGAAGTGCCTAGAACAGTGTCCCATACATGGGAGACATTCAGGACACATTTATTAAATGAATCAATAAATAAATGGCTCTCAAGTTAAGCTGGCTGGGTTCATAGTCTGTCCCTGTCATTTATTAGTGATGTGTTAAGTTACTAGCAAGCTGCTTAATATTTCTGGGCCTTAGGTCACTCAAGGGTTCCCATTTATTACTCCTTTTTTGTTTTTTAAGATTTTACTTACTTATTTATTTATTTATTTATTTATTTATTTATGAGAGACACACACACACAGAGGCAGAGACACAGGCAGAGGGAAAAGCAGGGTCCCTGTAGGGAGCCTGATGTGGGACTTGATCCCAGGACCCCGGGATCATGCCCTGAGCTGAAGGCAGATGCTCAACCACTGAGCCATGCAGGCATCTCCCCATTTATTACTCCTAATTGAGAATAATAGTAATTTCTACCTCATAGGTTTGCCAGAGGCTCAAACTGGATGACACTTGGAAAGCGTTCAGAGCAAGGGCCTAGTCTTGCTGGCTTTTCCCATTGAGACTGGGGATGTCAGGTGAGGATGCTACAGGGAGCCTGGGATCCCTATAACTCCTGCTTGACACCCGGCTCAATTGTCCACCCCAGCTCTGTGCTTCCTGAATTACAACTGCCTCCAACTGACACAGGACTCCAGGTGTCAGCTTGGACCAGCTGAGTCATGGCCATCAGTTCTCACTCTGGGCCCTGTACCCAAACGCAGTGCTTCCTGGGAGAAAGGAATTCACAGAGACTTTCTTTCTAATTGGATGGGGGCCAGGAGGCAGGACCAGGTAAGCCAAGGGATGGGGATCACTCGGGGTCCCACCAACTAATGGACAGAAAATCCCCCGATGATCTCAGAAAAAAGCAAGGAGTCTGGCAAGCCCCAGCCCTGGCTGAAATTGGTCCAGTGCAGCACTGGACTGTTGCAGTGCCCTCAAAAGGTCTCCTAATTTACTATCCTGGGGCTGAACATTGACTGAGAGTTTAGGAGCCTGGGTAAATGGTGGCGCCCTGAAAGAATTTGCAAATGTGCTTATCTGCAAGTAGAGTCATTTCTTGAACAGATCTGGGATCATAGAGAGGGTAGGGAGTCCGGGTAAGGATGGGGAAGGAGCCTCAGCCTGCCATAGAACAACTTAGCTAGAAATGTAATAACCTTCTATCTCCATGGTAACCTCCTGTTTATGGCAAATGATTCAGTTTCTCCTCTACAGTAGTGACACAAGACCTCCTTTTAAAATAAACTTAAGTATAATAATAGACCAGGTGATATGTGATTATGCCTAAAATTACGTAGGTGGTTCTAGAAGGACAGGGAAATATTGCCCTACACTGGGCTGATCCCCTGAGTGCTTGAGTCCAACTGGCTGCTGGTTCTGTCTCCCCTGCCCTCTGCATCCTTCCTAGCCAGGCGTTGGCACCTTTTGCATGGGTTCCAAAGGCCACGGGAAGTTTCTGTCCTTCTCTCTGATCACTGGTGGGACGAGAAGCCTTGGAGGAGGAGGCAGGGAAGGGCAGCCTCCGTGCTTCCAGGTTTCAGAAAGTGGCCAGTTTGATCCCAGCAACCTCACCAATACCTTGGTTCCTGGGGTTTACTCCTAGCTCTATGGACTATAATGCAGAGTTTTCCCCCAGGGGCTCCTCAGTAGAATAGGAACAGACGTGGCCTACCATCCTCTCTAGGTGAGGGGCCTAGGGAGGGGCAGGCCTCAGGCTGAGCTGATTTGGACAGTTCTCGCCCATGGTGGGGGCAGGGGCTCCATGGCTCCAGGGGAGAGGGTTATGACAAGGGAAGGGTCCCTTTTAGCTGGGGCACCAGGAGAAACCCCTCAGAGCTCCCGCCCTGCAGGAGATACTCTGGGTGTCTGCTGGGCTTCCACAGACTGGCTTTGGTGTCAGACAGACCTGATTTTGAATCTCACCAGTTTCTCTCAGCTGTTCACTGGGGATAATCATACTCCTTACCTCTCTGGTTATGGTGGACATTCGGGAGCTTCTTCACGCAGATTGCTTAACCACTCCCAGGTGCTCAACACACAGTGCTTCAACGCCACCTCCTTCAGAAGTCTTCACTCCTGCCTGCAGCCAGACGTAACCATCCTTTTTGGGACCTCTATGGGGTTTTGTCTAGATATTTTCTTCGCTGTATGAGAGGTGAGAGAGCAGTCCAGTAGTCTTCCTGAAACACTCTGAGATCCCTAAAGGCAGAGGCTGAGCAAGGAGGTTCTTTCCTCTCCTCCCTTCCATGCTTAGCAAAGCTCTCTGCACACCTGAGATGTCTTTGAATGTTGAGTGAATGAATCGATGTGAGAACTGAGAGTCTGACTTTGGGCTCACCCTTTTTTATGGGACCCTTGAAGGCTGAGTCATGAAGAGTCAAGTTAAACTACATATGTCTCGATGAAGTTACCCTGTGGCCCTCACCATCCTGCTTTGCGTAATGAGTAACGTGGTTGGGAATTCTCTCCTTCTCTAGCACAGATGTCTAACGAACACTGCCTTAATCCAGCCATTGTGCTAGGAACGGCAGGTACAAAGGTGAGCAGGACAGTGACAATGTCTGTCTTTTCTGAGAGCCCACTATCTGGGCAAGGAGGCATTTAATAAGAAATCCATACGGATGGGTGCCTGTGTGGCTCAGTCGATTCAGTGTCTACCTTCAGCTCAGGTCACGATCCTGGGGTCCTGGAGCCCACATTGGGCTCCCTACTCAGCAGAGAGCCTGCTTCTCCCTTTCCTCCTGCTCCTCCCCACCCCAATCTTGCTCTATCTCTCTCAAAATAAATACATAAAATCTCAAAAAAAAAAAAAAAAACACGTAGTAAACTAAGTGCTGCCAGGAAGATACATAACATGGTGGTACCTGTGCTTCCTGCATAAACCAATCTCCTCTCTCTCCCTTCCTCATTGGGCGCCTTCCCCCACTACCCACCCCCGCCCAAGTCTGGGGACACGCAGCATCCCTGCTCCCAGAAACAACCCCAGACCAGGTTGACCTATGTTAAGGTTCTGTCTCACATCACCTTCCTTACGCGGCTCCTCTGCCTCCGGCAGTTTTGCCCTCAGGAGGATATCTGGCAAGGCCTGAGAGCTTGGGTTGGGTTTGGGTTGTCACAACATGGCAGCATCTACTGGGTAGAGGCCAGGCCTGCTAGCAGGCATCCTGCAATGCACAGGCCAACCTCCCCCAAAGAATGATCTGGCCTAACGTGTCAGTAGTGCCAAGCTTGCGAAACACTGTTTTACTTTATCCTATAACAACCCCAGAATGACTTTTAGCAACTCCATCATGTAGGGAAGGGAGCCAGGGGAATCAGAACCCCTGCCTTATCACCATTTTGCATCCTTGGACCTCTGGTTCATCCTCTGTCAGACGTGGCTAGTCATGCCCAGCCCTGCCTCCTTGACAGAAGTGTTTGGGGACTGAAATATGAGAAAGTAAATGAGAGCACTTGCCAGGGAAGGTGGATGATTGATGAGGTTGGGCACGGAGATGGAGGGAAGCCTCCATTGAGCCAATGTGTGTTGGAGTCACACGGCCGGAATGTTCCAAGATTGTTTCAGTTTTAAGTACTCTGCCTTTTCTTTCCTTGCCTCTAAAAATAAATTGTACAATTCAGGCCATCTGTATTCAGGTTAAAAAATTTAAAAAACATCTGTGTCAGGCACCTGGATGGCTCAGTGGTTGAACGTCTGCCTTTGGTTCGGGTTGTGATCCCGGGGTCCTGGGATCGAGTCCCGCATCAGGCTTCCTGCAGGGAGCCTGCTTCTCCGTCTGCCTGTGTCTCTGCCTCTCTCTCATGAATAAATAAATACAATCTTTTTTTTTTTTTTTTTAAATCTGGGCCTAGCTCCCCTTTCCCTCTTCTTTCTTCTTTGTTGCTGAAATTTTGAAAAAGTAAAAAAGTATATGATTCTTTCAAACATAAAAACAGAAGCCTAGAGTATACACTGATTTATAAATAACTTTTTTCCTTCCTTATCAGATTATGAACATCAGCCCCTGAAATTAGTTTCACTTCTACAATTTTATTTTAGTAGATTCATTGCACAATTTATTGAACTTGTCCCCTACCTTGGCACATTTTTGTCATTTCCAAATCTTCATTATTCTACCCCGTGATATGGTAAACATCTTGGTAGTTTTTGTGTGTTTTTATTCATAATTTTTTCCCTGAGGATACAACATTCCTCACCCTAGAATTTCTGGCTCAAAGGATACATTTTTTCCCCTCTCGTCAAACAGTATTTATTTTTTAAAATATGCTACTTCAGTAAATTTTGGAAAATCCAGAAAAATAGAAAGAAGGAAAAATAAAAATTATCTTTTATCTGCGATTTGAACACATGTTAATACCGTGGAGTATTTTCATTTCCATAGTTTGTATTGTGTGTGGCTTCTTTTCTTTCTTTCTTTCTTTTTCTTTCTTTCTTTCTTTCTTTCTTTCTTTCTTTCTTTCTTTCTTTCTTTTTCTTTCCTTCTTTCTTTTTTTTAAAGATTTGTTTTTATTTATGATAGACAGAGAGAGAGAGAGAGAGAGGCAGAGACACAGGCAGAGGGAGAAGCAGGCTCCACGCCGGGAGCCCGACGCGGGACTTGATCCCGGGACTCCAGGATCGCGCCCTGGGCCAAAGGCAGGCGCCAAATCGCTGAGGCACCCAGGGATCCCCCTGGCTTCTTTTTAAAAATAAATTACTGCATATCTAATTTGTAGCCTAATATTTACTTAAGATTTTACCATAATTATTTCCTGTGTTTTTGTATTTTTAGTGGATGTATCATATCCTGTTGTGCGTGGGGCCAGAGCTTATTTGAACGACTGCAGAGACTTGAGGTCCTTTCCAATGTTTCACAATTGTAGATGCTACTGCAATGAACCTTTCTGTGTGCATGAGGCTTTTTAAATTTTCCCCTGAATTTGTAGCGAATTCTTTGGACAGCTTTCCAGAAGGAAGCTCCTGGGACAATAAGAAGGATTTCATGGTTCTTGGATTCACGTTGCCAAATTATTTCGAAAGCCTCGGGTCTTATGAATCCGGGTGGCTTACACATGGTTAAGGGCTTTTACCCCTAAGACCTAACCGGCCCTTGGAGAGTTTGGGCCCGACTTACCACCCTGCAGCCTCCTCTAGGGTGCTAAGCCCTTCTGGGAGCTCCTGGGCCCCGGGGGCAGCCCGACGTTGCGGGAGCGGCCTGGCCCGGCCCCAGGCTGGGGGCTCCTCCGCACCCGCCCACCTGCCTCTGGGCCTCGGGCGCCTGCAGTCCGCGCGAGGACTTCCTTCCCCTTCCGGGGACCTCGGCGTTTCCTCGCCTCCCCACCAAGCCTTCCTCTGGTTTCCATACAAGTTGGAGAACGTCCTGAGCAGCGCAGACTCTGTCACAGCCTCTCAGGGGTTTCCACCGTCCCCCAGGCAGCACCAGACCACAGTCCGTGATGTGTCAGCCTCCCGACACAGCACCTCTCTGCTCCGGGCAGCTCTTCCTTGATAAACCTCTTCTTTTTCTTGATGTAAAATCTGTTTCCTTGGTGCTTTCTGCTGCTGCTCAACTTTGCCCTTCTGTAACTAGTGGCCACCTGTAACTAGTCTGCTCACTCTTAGCGTCAGCCTTTTCCCCAACTTATCCTACCCCATGGTCTTCAAGTGTCTTTCTCAACTAGTCCTGCTGAGATTGGGAAGAGACCCTTAAGTTCTCTGAGTCTGTTTTCTTGAATGTAGAATGAACATAATAATCCCACTAGGAAGCCTTGCCTGGAATTTTGGCTCAAGATGGTAGATGGAGCACATGCATTTACCTCTCCTTCCTCCTGAGAATCCACTGAAAGAAACTAAACAAAGACAAAGAAGGACAAGAAAACCTGATAAAAGAGCTGAGAATTAAAAAAAAAAAAAAAAAAAAAAAAGAGCTGAGAATTGGCATTGGGGAGGATGGTTTGGACAGCACATCAATGCATTAGAGGTTATAATATTTTTCTAGAATGCTGGACTCAGTCAAATCACAAGAATGAGCATATGGAAAGAGAGGAAGCCATGGCTCAGATCAAAAAGTAGAGAAGTCTATGGGGGTTCTGTGTTATTTTGTTTTGGTGGGGTTGGGGGAGTCAGGCTGGATAGCAGAAGAGGAAGTGGCCCCAGAAGCCAGGATGGGGACCAATGGAAGATATGGCTGTAGAACTGCCACATGATAATCACATTGGCCTCCTTTACCCCTGCTTATACAACTCCACCAGTTCCCCCCAGGCTGAGGCTGTGAGGTGTCTCTAAAGAAATGGAGTAACCAGTCTAGGAGGGGCCGTGGCTCACAGAAAAGGGTCAGAGGAGGGCTTTTTGGTTTTGGCACTGAGAGGGTGGGCCACACCTCCCTGCCAGCTCCCCACCTGGGCATGCCAAAACCAAGCCTGCCAGTCAGCAACCTCACTGACACCCACAGAGTCTGCTGGCAGCTCAGAGAAGCAGAAATAGGTCAAGAAAGAAGAAATCTAACAACAAAAATTTAAAAACCTTTTAACAGAGAGATTCAGGAAAGGACTTAAACAAATAAGTAAGGTATATGACAAATGTTCAGAAAAGCACACATTCTTTTTTTTTAAGATTTTATTTATTTATTCATGAGAGACACAGAGAGGCAGAGACACAGGCAGAGGGAGAAGCATGCTCCCTGCAGGGAGCCTGGTTTAGAACTCAATTCCAGGACCCCAGGGTTAACGACCTGAGGGAAAGACAGATGCTCAACCACTGAGACACTCAGGTGTCCCGAGAGAAGAAGTTCTTAAAATATGTATTAAAATATGATTGACCCAGATTTAAAAGATCAATGAGGATTGCAAAAAGCTGGAGAAATTTCCCAAAAGTACCCAGCGAAAAATAAAGGGGAGGTGTTCATAGCAGCCACGCCAAATATTGGAAGACCACAGAGTAATGCCTTCAAAAGTGCCAAGAAAAAATTGTATTGAACTTAAAATTTGATATCCAGGGATCCCTGGCTGACTCAGCGGTTTCGTGCCTGCCTTTGGCCGAGGGCGCGATCCTGCAGTCCCGGGATCGAGTCCCATGTCAGGCTCCCGGCATGGAGCCTGCTTCTCCCTCCTCCTGTGTCTCTGCCTCTTTCTCTCTCTCTCTGTCTACCATAAATAAATAAATAAATCTTTAAAAAAATTGATATCCAGTCTGACTATCAATCAGGCATGAGAGAAACATTAAGGTATTTTCTGACATTTATGGAATCCCAAACTCCTCTTAATTCATTCTTTTGGGAAAAAAAAGAAATTGCTTGCAGATGTACTCAAATAGAAAGGAGCCTGAGATAGAGGATGACAGGAGACCCAAGAAGCGATGGGTCTAACCTAGAAGAACAATGAAAAGAAATTCCAGAAAGACAGTTGTACAGAAGATAAGGAAAGAGACCAATATATATTAAATTGTTCCATGAATAGCAAGTGGGGGAAGGCAATTAGAAATGCAAGGAAAAAACAAAAGCCTGATGGTCTCTGATGGCCACCTTGACATAGGCTGGTAGAATGGACAGCTGCCCCAGCCTCTGATGGGCCCTTGATGGTGTGAATTAACACCACCTGAGAGCTTGAGTTACCTGCACTCTGCTGGGGGTGGTGGTGTAGGTGAGAGCGGACCGAGTCTCCCCTTCCTCGGTGCCAGCCCCCAGAGACGGCAGCCTTCACTGAGGTCCTTCTACACAGTTGTTTCTGCCTCTCCACTTGCTCTCAATTGCATAGCTTTGGAGTCCATGAATCTGGATTCAAATTCCAATTCTATAAACTATCTGTGAGCCTTGGGCAAGTCACTTAACCTCTGTGAGCCTTTGTTTCCTCATCTGGGAAAAATGGAGCTGATAACAGTACTGACCTTGTGAGGTCATGTGGTAACAAATAAAACAAAAGTACTGCAGGGGAGATGCTGGGCCCAGTGCCTGGAAGGTAGTAGGTGCTTAATATTTTAATCTATTACTAGACCACTTTATTCTTATAAATAACAGATACCATGCATGGACCATTGATTCCTAACCCAGATCTCCTCCAGGATCCAGAGATGGCTCGGGGCAACTAAGAGTTCCCTGAGATCATGTGTAAAATTGAGTGAGGGTATTTATATGTGCATTTTTAGAGGCAAGACTCATTGCTGTCAGTGCTTCTTTTTTTACTTTTTAAAGATTTTATTTATTTATTCATGAGAGACACAGAGAGAGAAACAGAGACACAGGCAGAGGGAGAAGCAGGTTCACCATGAGGAGCCTGATGGGGGACTCGATCCCAGGACCCTAGGATCACGCCCTGAGCTGAAGGCAGACGCTCGACCACTGAGCCACCCAGGTGTCCTGCTGTCAGTGCTTCTTTTTTTTTTTTTTTTTTTTTCTGTCAGTGCTTCTTATAGATGTTTATGGCTCCTGCTCTGCACAGTCCCTGGCAGGTGCTAGGCTCAGTGACAGCCCTGCCACAGAAGAGACATGTGCAGAGTTTCCTCTTTGTCTCCCACTGTGTTTCATCCATTAGTTCTTGTTTTGTCACCAAATTTTCTTGCGGTTCAATCTTCTTATTTTTCCTTCTACTTACTCTTCTCTCATAAGTGGAAAAAAGGAGTTGGCAGAGAGTTAACTATATAAGGGAAAGCACTTAGCAAGTTTCTCCAGGTATATAGTACATTGCTGTGTGTGTGTGCAGGCATGCATGTGTATGTGTGCACATGTGTGTGTGATGCAGCATGTTGTACGTGCTTGTACAGGCAGGGAATATCCCTGGAGTGTTACACAAGTGGTTAATGTCATTGTCTTGAGGAGGAGGGACTGGGGTGCAAAGGTGGGGACGAGACTTACATACCCTTTGGATGTTTTGTATTTTGTACATTGTGCATGTAGACCTGTTTAAAAATAAGTGATTTAAAAAAATCAGGGATTCCTCCATATAACCCACCTTTTAGCAGGACTATTGGGATTAAATGAGAGCATGTGTGTAAAAAGTTCAGCACAGTGGCTGGTGCATTGTAAGGGTTGTATTATGCATAATGTCAGCGCTTAAATCATCAAGCTTAGTTGGACTTGTGCCAGGGCAGTGGAAGCTCTGATGCCCATGTTAGCAATCGGGGCGGCGGGGGGAGAGGGGGTGGATAGCAAAGACCTCGGATTCTCTTTACATTGACTTCTGTGAAATGCAAGAACTTCGGTGAAGAGCATCACTTTCTCCTGGACTGTGTTCATCAACCCAGTCCAAAGTGAGCCCAAATCCTCCATGCTCAGTGGGGAATCAGCTTCTCCCTTTCCCTCTGCCCCTCCTTCTCCTCATGTACTTACTCTCTCTCAAATAAATAAATAAATGAATAAATAAATAAATACAAAATCTTAAAAAATCAAAACAAAACAGGGGCGCCTGGGTGGCTCAATCAGTTAAGTATCTGTCTTTAGCTCAGGTCATGATCTCAGGGTCCTGGGATGGAGCTGTGCATCGGGGTCCCTGCTCCGCAAGAACTTCTCTCTCTCCTTCTGCCCCCCTCCCTGCTCGTGCTCTCTCTCTCTCTCTCTAATAAATAAAATAAAATCTTTTAAAAAATTTATTTGACAGAGAGAGAGCATAAGAAAGGGGAGTAGCAGAGGGAGAGGGAGAGGGAGAGGCAGGCTCTCCACTGAGCAGGGAGCCCAATGCGGGGCTCAATCCCAGGACCCTGGGATCACGACCTGAGCTGAAGGCAGACGCTTAACTGACTGAGCCATCCAGGTGCCCCTAAAATAAATTTTAAAATGAAAACAAAAACAAAGTGGGCCCAAATAACCAAACCAGGGGCGAATGCCCTTGGTGCCTTGCCCTTGGGGATTTTTTTTTAGATCCATGCAGACATCCTACCCTAGAAGTTTGTGGCTGATTCAAGGCATAAACAGCACTATTCACACAATAAGGCTTTCCAGGCAAACATGCCTGGAAACATGAAGTTAGTTCCGGAGTAGGCCTTGCACAAGAAGTTTCGTTTGGTGGGGATCCCAGGAAGCACTGGCAGGAAAATGGAGAAGTGAGGCAGGGAAGGGAAGGAGCCAATAGGGGGTGCGTTATTGAGCCACCGGTTACCACCCTGGGCTATTGGAGCGCCATGCTGCGGAGGACTTCTGGGGCGTGGTGTAGACTCTGTCCCAGATTTGTCCCACTGTAAGGATAGAGGTGCTGGGGGGTATTTATCCACTGAGTCGTGTGTGTCATCAGCTAAGGGCTGTTGCCAGGGGCATTGACTCCCCAGTACTCCTAGGCTGCTCTGCGCCTGCATCAAGTGAGCTCCTGGAGGAGGAGAAAGCCCCCACCTCATCTGTGGAAGGGATGCGGCCAGGCGCTTATGGTATCTGCAATGAGGCATCAGTCCTGCTTGGGCCTGCTGGGTTAGGGTAAAACAGTGCTCTGAGCCACCAGACCACAAGTGAAGACTTTATTTTTCAAGCACTTTACATGAGTGTCACCACCACCACCTCTGAGCAAATATATAAAAAGCATAACCTATGGTACAATAATTCCAATTTCTCAACTAATGCACTGTACAGACATTTCTGGGGCCGTGGCATCCACAACTCCCGCCCCGCCAGCCCCAGCACCACGGATGCGGTTCAGGCACAGCAGCTGCACTTGTCCGAGCCTCCTTTGCAGATGCAGCCCTGGGCACACTTGGCACAGCCCGGGGGGCAGCAAGGACAGCAGCCTGAAAGGGCCAGGAGATGGACAGGTCAGTTTGGGTTCAATGCTCCCATCTTAGTATGTCCTCTCCCACCACCTAGAGAAAGTAGGGGGGGCACCGCAGGCTTCAATCCACATTAGAAACCCCGGGGCAGGAAGCTGTGGGATGTTAGAGCCAGAAGGGATCTCTGGGAAGTCATCAAGAGTTTATCAGATGCCCAGAGAGGGGAGGGCCTTACTCAAGGTCATTGGTCAGCAGCAGATCTGACACTAAAATCCAGAGCTCATGACGCTAGATCAGGGCTCTGTCCCTTTCAGCACCGGGCACCACAGGACCTCCCCACAGCCCTCTTCCTCCAAGAACACCTGCAACCCCCTGTGGATCCCCTCACCCCCCAGGGGGGCAGCAACCCTTAGGAGCTTTGCCCAGGCCTCTGCTCAGCTGTCATTTCAGATCCCTCCCAAATGGGTCAAAGGATTCCAGAACCTACTTAATCCCACCATGGCTGGAGGGTAGAGAAAGGAGGGAACAGATTTTTCTAGCTTCTGGCCCCGGGTAGCATAACTCACTTTTTCGACATGTTTTACAGTTGCAGGTTGTACATTTGCAATTGTCTCCACAGATACAGATTCCTCCTGGAAGAGAGGACAGATCCATAAGTGTGAGGACTGAAGTAAGTCAGGGACATGAGATGTGCTGCAGACCGTCACGGTGGCAGGGTTTCTGAGCTCTCCTTGGGGAGTGGCTGAACAAAAGGATGAAGATGCTGCTGAAAATCACGCCAAGGGCAAAGGTTTTTTTGATGGTTCCCAGGCCCCGGATGGAAACTGGGGTGGTGGCATGCGGCCCTCAGCCGGGATACTTGCTAAAATACAGATTTGTGGGACCAACCCTTGATATATTCTGATTCGTAGGTCTGGGTGGAGAAAGGGAATCATATTTTTAAAAGCAACCCAGAGAAGGATGCCTGGGTGGCTCGGTGGTTGAGCATCTGCTTTTGGCTCAGGTCATGATCCTGGGGTCATGGGATCAAGTGCCGCATAGGTCTCCCCACGGGGAGCCTGCTTCTCCCTCTGCCTATATATCTCTGTCTCTCTCTGTGTGTCTGTCATGAATAAATAAATAAATAAATAAAATCTTAAAAAAAACAAGCAACCCAGATGATTCTGATGTACAATCAGGTTTGAGAACCAGTAAACTAGGCCAAGTCTAGCAAGCTCAAGGTCCCCCAGAGACCGTTGAAGCCTTGAATACCCTCTTCACCTTTTCAGGGCGTCAGGCAAAATGGAAACCCTGAATGGGCAGGAGAAAGAACCAGGGACATAAACATCCTCAAAGTGAGAGGTGCAGCCACGAGCTTACTTTCATATAAAAGCCATCCACACTTAAAAAAAATCCCACCTATCATTTTAAGTGTCAAAATGCTGGAAGATTCTGTCTCTTTGGCAAGTTTTAGGTACAGACATGTCCTGTTAAGGACCAGAGAGACTTGTGAGAATTCTTGATACCATTTCCAAAGGCCAGAAAAGCCCAAGATGGCTCCAAACTCTGACCTCTCTCCTCCTGCACTAGGTGCTTCTGTGGAATTAAGGGGCTTCAGAGATTCTAATAAATCCCCTGACCTCTGCGATTATGATTTTAGCACTTTTATAACAGCCCTGGGAGGTGGGCAGCTGGGAAGGCATGACCCTAGTTTTCAGATGAGGATACTGAGGCTCAGAAATATGAAGAGTCAGGGACGCCTGGGTGGCTCAGAGTTTGGACGCCTGCTTTCAGCTCAGGTCGTGATCCCAGGATCCAGGATCAAGTCCTGCATTGGGCTCCCTGCAGGGAGCCTGCTTCTCCCTCTGCCTATGTCTCTGCCTCTATCTGTGTGTCTCTCATGAATAAATAAATAAACCTTAAAAAAAAAAAAGAAATATGAAGTGTCAAAGTCAATGGCAGCAGTGGACCAAAATCAGATAGGTTCCGGGCCACAGCTCTTTTTCGACTCTGATGGCTGCCCCTAGGGTCTGACCCTAAGTGCTCCCTCAGCCAGGGTCTCAGTTCTATAGCAAAGCAGGCTGCTAGGCAACAGAATGGGAGATGCCACAGAGGTCACCAGTCCAAGACCAACCATTGGCAGCTCCTAATTGGAGGAAGAGAAATATTCATCAGAGCCCTATGGGCTCCACAAATGAAGCCGCTACAAGGTTCCAGGACCCTAGAGTGGGCATGCTTACTCACCAGACATGCAGGTGCATTCCCCGGGGTCCATGGTCCAGGTGTCCAAGAAGCTCCAGTGCTGTCACAGCTGGGGAAGACAAGCTGAGTGAGCAGCTGCTGGAGGCTCCCTTTTTATAGCTGTGTAGGTGTGCACTTGGGCGCACCCCACCTGTCCCTGGGGCCAGACGCCCTGCACACGGCCCAACCAGACGCTGCAGGCTGGGGATTGGACAGTGTGGGCAGAAGGAGGGTGTTCAGATGGCTCTCACAAGGGCTGCAGGTGGCCGCACCCACCCATCTACCCACGTGCCAAGGTGTCAAGGAGCCAGGCTCTGGCTCCAGTGGCTCTTGTAGTATTCGGGTTGACAGCTATAGCCATCTGGTCTGCAAGTCCTATGCAATCTGCCATTTCTGCTTCCTTCTTCATAGGGCCTGGCTCAGGGCCTCTTTCAGCCTCTCCAGGTCATACAAGCCCTTATCGTGAGCCGAAGGGGGCCTCTATCTGGAGCCTTGGGCTTTAGAAAGCCCCACTTGGGCCTTCTTTTGGCATGTCCCTCCAACTCCCTGGGTGAGAAGGCCAAAAGTCACGGGCATGTGCCCAACCGGAGTGTGCAGCCTGTCCTTCTAGACCACACATGTAATGCTCTGGATTCTAGAATTTTCTCTCATCCCAAGCTAGCCTGCTTCCAAGGGTTTGCTCACACCTCCGTCCCAGGCTCCAAAGGGCAGATGTACAGCCAATGTGTGCTCCTCCAGGCCTGAAGTGTGGCTGGAGGTAGCTACAGGCTGGGGGTCATGAACAGAGTTTGGATGTGTGGGCTAGGTGCCCACAGGCGTGCGTGAGGCTTCTCATTGTGAAGGAAGGAGGTAGAGATGGAAAACGACTGGAGGTGGGTCCAAGATTGGGGGTTGGGCCCTGGGGCAGCTCTCCAGGCAACTTCCAGTGTGTTGAGAATTAAACACTTGAACCTGGCCCTTCAGGTTGCTAAGAAGCTCTCTTTGTCAGGGTAGGAGGATAGAATATATATTATTATTTGTTAATCTGATATATAACTTCTAGATATTTTAGCCAGTGACATGTAACTTCCATTTGTCCCCTTGCTCTGCCCCCCTACACATTAGGAGGGGGCCTGGAGCCAGCCTTCTGTGGTCTTGCCTGCTCCTCTTCCTTCTCCACACTGCCCTAGAGATAGAGCCCCCAGATAGCATTAGCCATGTTGCCTCAAATCTTCAGTGGCTCGTCTGCTGAAGGAAGCCCAGACATCTTGGTCTTGCATTCCAAGCTCAGATTACCTTTCCAAGATCACTTCCCTCTCCTCCTTCTCCTTGCTCCACCAGAACTTAAGGACTCTAGGCTCCATCTATTCGCCTTGAACTTTTCCACATCCAGGCCTTTGCTCCTGCCAGATGCTCATCTTTTCCCTGCCACCTTGAGTCCAAATAAATCATTTACTGAAGTATGAATCAAATGCCACTTCTTGAGTGGGTGAAGCAAGAGGGGCTTTGGGGGAGAATGAAGCCCCCTGATCTCCATTATAAGAGATGTGGAGATCACATCTGTGATGCGGGCAGCTGATCGAGCTTCAGTTTTATGTAAAATGCCCTCCTGATGATGCAGCTGCAAGCTGCCCCCTGAAAGCTGTCATCATCACCCCCTCTCCATGTAGAAATTCTGGAGCTGCCTCTGCTCATCCCAGGAAGCTGTCTCTAATCTCCCCCTTTCTCACCTGGAAGAAATCTTTCCTTCTGTGATCCCTCAGTGACCTGTTCGTATATTTCTCCTGACATTTATTACTTTTTACTCCAATGTGTGAGTGGGTTCATGGCTCATTGGCACCCCAATCTTGGAGCTCTCAGAGGCAAGACCTGTGTCTGAAGCATCTCGATACTAAACCAGGTTTAGATGGTTTTGATGAGTGAATAAATGAGTCGGAGGATTGATAATTAATAAATGAGTCAGTCGGATGTCTGATGATTTAAGACACGAGTGAACATGTGAGCAGGCCCGGGAGTGAACAGATGAACGAGTGAGTGAATGACAAGTGGACAAATAAATGCACGAGGCTCCTGCTTGTGAGTACTGAGGGCCTCTACTGAAAAATACCGTCACCATTCATATAGGTAAGAAAGATAGGGCATGGCCAGAACCAATGGAGACAGTTCCTCCCATTAATAAGTTGGGGTCTCCATCACTCATCCAGAAGGTCTGCTGGAACCATGGATTTGAGCTGAGCAGTTCTAGGGAGGAGCAGGGGATTCAGCCCCATAGGCGGCAGCAGGGCACGGTAGGGGTGATACTGTGGTGATCCAGAAATGGTCCCTCATGCAAGGAGTTTGGCCTTCTAAGGGATCCAGGCACAGTGCATTCGGTCACTTTCTTGTAAGGGCCAGCACTGTGCTGGGCACTGGGGAGATGAGAGCTTATAGTTGAGAAGGACAGGAAGACATCTCAGCCCAGGATACCCCCGCCTGGGCAGCGCTGCTCTCAGAGTTCAGAAGCTGGTTTCATCTTTCTGGGCCCGCATTCCCAGCCCAGTCCCAGCCCATCTCTTGGCAGGACCAGCTGCCCTCCACTTCCTGCGTGTGTGTCCTGCAGCACATATTGATGCCTTTGAAGGTCTAGCCCAACCTGCGAGCCCAGAGCAAGGAAGGGATTTTCCTTCCCCCTCATCCAAACTATCTCTCTTCCCTCTTTCCTCTCGGAGCCAGGAGTGGCTTCTTCCTTAGATGATTGACACTGTGATATTGCTTAAGGCCGCAGCTGAATGAATCCCGTAGCATGAAGATATTTCCTAGGTTCTGGGTTGTGCAGATGGAAACGGCCCCATGTAGCACTGGGCAGTTGAGTCTGTGTTGAACTGTGCCCCAGGCTGTCCTGTCCCTGTTACACAGTCCTTCTCCCCTAGAGAGAAGCACCTGGGAAAACATTCACAGGCTCCTTTTGCCCTTTTGCCTGTCTTCTGGGTCTCTTTGCGTGGAGCACAAGAACAAAAATACACACACCACCCGAGGACATGCAATGGCTGTAGGCACAGCTTAAATCTGCACTTAGAAAATTAACATTTCAAAGTATTAATCTTTAAAGAAGTGATCCTTAGCTTTCTTGGGGTGTTCAAGGAACCCTATGAAAATCTTATGAGGGATCCCTGGGTGGCGCAGCGGTTTGGCGCCTGCCTTTGGCCCAGGGCGCGATCCTAGAGACCCGGGATCGAATCCCACGTCGGGCTCCCGGTGCATGGAGCCTGCTTCTCCCTCTGCCTATGTCTCTGCCTTTCTCTCTCTCTCTCTCTGTGACTATCATAAATAAAAAAAAAAGAAAAAAAAAGAGAAAATCTTATGAAAGCTCTTGATCCTCTACCCAGAAAAAATGCACAAAAATACAATATTTTTTCCCACAAGGTCAGAGATTTTGTGGATCTTTTAAATTTCATTGGTAAACCACTCCCTAGCTAGCCCATGCCACAACCAAGGGATTCTGTGAGGAGAATTTCTCTGTAGAAAAGCAGTCCTAAAAAAAAAAAAAAAAAAAAAAAAAAAAGAAAAGAAAAGCAGTCCTGCCTGTGGCAAACTCTTCTCTTACCACATAGAAGTTGTAGCTCCTTTGAGCAAGAGTCCTAATTATCTCCTTCTCCAGTTTTGGCCTCTACTTTGTGCATATGTCAAGTGTTTTTCTCAGAACAATGAAACAAGTTATTCCAAAGGAGCAGCCAATACTCCTGTCTTACAAAACACAAAATGACCAGGTCTCTATATTCTCCTCTTCCCATAAAGGCAAAAACTAAATACATGTTTCTGAGCCCAGAATTTTTGGCCAAAAGTTTCTGAGACTCATGGCTCAGGAATGGAGGTTTAGCCAGGTGTTGATGTCAGAAAAAAGCCCTGCACCATGACTCCGTGTCCTGGTCTAAGTTTTGCTCTTGGGATCACCATCCTTTCCCACACAGGAACCCTCTGGATATATGTGCCTCCCCCTTCCTTCCCAGGAGCAGCCTGGAGCCATGGGTTTTATTATACTGGTTTGGATGCTGACCTTTGTCTCTCTAGACTACACACTTCTCAAGGATAAAGGCTGTGCTTATTCATCTCAGCATCCCCGTGGCCAAGCACACTGAGTGTTGCTGCACAGTGTGTGCTCAATAAATATTTACGGGCTGACGAAACAATGGCTCAGTTAACAGAGTGACATCTAGGCTGTCTTCTCTGGCTCTTGTTGAGGAGATTTAGAGGAATTTGTTGCTCAGCAAGAGCAGTCAAGACCTGGAGATCTGGAATCATGCTGCCGGGCTCTGCTCCTTCCTTGCTGCATGAGGTGGGGCAAGTTGCTTGACTGCTCTGAGCCTGCTATTCTTGTCCAGCTAACGAAAATGGTAACCCTATGGCACTGCCCCTGTGAGGGTTGAGCAGGAGAAGGCATATTAAGCACTTGTTAGCAGTAGTGTTGTTATAGTTTCTGGAGCCTGTTACAACTTGGCAAATAGGTTTAGCCACTCATCCCTTTGTATGTGTCAGGGTCATGGACTATTCTTCAGACTCTCTTGGGGTCTGAGGAGGGTGCATTCAAACTTTTCAAATATTGTGGGGCACCTGGGTGTCTCAGTCAGTTAAGTATCCGACTCCTGGTTTTGGCTCAGGTCATGATCTCAGAGTGGTGAGATCGAGCTCACGCTATGCACTCTTTGGGGAGTCTGCTTGAGGAGTCTCTACTTTTCTCTCTCTGCCCCTTCCTATCCTGTTCTCTCTCAAATAAATAAATAAATAAATAAATAAATAAATAAATAAATCCTAAAAAATGCCTTTTCAAATTTTGTCACTAAAAGTCTCTGGATTTTAATTCCCTGCTTTTAAAGTCAGCCTAATTATTTTTGGGTTCTTCAGGGCCTGGGGACTGTGGGGCCCTGTCCTTTCTGACTTCCCTTGACAGTTTTCATCTATTTGGAGGTAGAGCTGAACTTCCACCTACAGAGTCCCCTTATTGGGGTATTTCTGGCCTTATCAGTAGGACTAGGGATGAGAGGTAGGTGGATAATCTCTGAGTTGATAGGGACCCTATGGAGCACCAGCTTCAATCCTGGGTGGTCAGTACTGAAAGAATCCTGGGAAATTGTGGGCCAGCTTCTTCTGGTTCAAATGGGGAAACAGGGTCAACCCCCAGTCACTGAGCTTAGGTCAGGGACAGGAGGGGCCTGAACTTGACTCTTCAGTTTGTTACCATTACCCACACTTTAGGTCCAAGGCACTCCTCACAGAACTGGTCAGCCATTTGGAGCCTTGTGGCCTTATAAACTATTTATTAATTAACTTTATTATTAAAAAGTTCAAACCTACTTAAAAGTACAAAGAAGAGTGTTATAACCACCATCGTATCTACCACCCAGAATTAACTGATGTCAACATGGTCATATTTGCTTCACCTCTTTTATTTATAAGAAATAAAAAATTAACAGCCTCATGGCTTTAAACACTGCCTATGCCCTGGTGACTCCCATTTTACATGTCCAGCCCCAGCCTCTCTTTTGAACTCCAGCCCCATATTTCTGGCTGCTACTCAACATCTCCATGTGGATGTCAAGCAGCCTCTCAAACTTCATCCCCAACTGAGCGGCTGCTCCCCATTTTACCTCCAACCAGAGGTTGCCTCCCCTCTGCCTCCATCTCGCCTGCCTCCACAACTGTCAACCAGTTTGGGCCACGGTCATCCTCTGGGAAGATTCAGTTATTTCCCATCTGGCCCCCTTACATCTTCCTTTCCCCTGCCCTAGACCCTTGTACTATGTTTTCTCTATTATAAAAATACTGCAAGGAACGTCTGCATTCATGTCATGTATGTACATATACAAAACCTCATCCCTGGAAGGAGGATGGCTAGATGATAGGGAGGCAATCACTCTCCCAAGTTCCTATACTAATTTATACTCCTTCGAGCAATTTAAGAGTTCCCATTTCCCAACTTCCTGCTACAATACTTCCTGTATTCAGACTTTGAAATGTTTGCCCATCTGATAAGTGTGAAGAAGTGTAATGGTACCTCATTAAGCTGTAATGGGCATGTCCCTGCCTCCCAGCTTCATCGGCCATTAACCTCCAGACAGTGAGCCATGGTCTCAGTCTCCTTGTCCTTACACTGATCATGTGCTTCTCGGCAGTCTTTCACACTCTAGCATGGGAGAGCATAGTGAACATTATGGGCAGCAGTCTTTTGCACATGGTTCCCATTCTGACTTTCTATCTCCCTTATGTCTGTGAACTCCAGCTATAAAATGGGGGCCACTGAGTCTGCTTATGGAGCAGGCATTTAACATACATGTGCTTGAGGAATGGTAGATATTATTAAGATTTTATGTTTGTGGGGGCATGCTATGTTTATAGACAGCTTTATATAGAGCCAGAGATACCTGAAGTTTGGCCTTAATGCTTTGGTAAAGCATGTCACTTCTCCAAACATCAGCTTGTCATCTTTAGAAGGGAGATGATAGGGACATCTGGGTGGTTCAGTGGTTGAGCATCTGCCTTCAGCTCAGGGTGTGATCCAGGAACCTGGAATTGAGTACCCCATCAGGCTCCCAGCATGGAGCCTGCTTTTCCCTCTGCCTGAGTCTCTGCCTCTCTCTCTCTGTATTTCTCATAGATAAATAAACAAAACCTTTAAAAAGTTTTCTTTTTAATAGAAGGGAGATGATAATAAATGGAAGGAGCAGGACGAAAGATGCTGTTAGAAAGCTCAAAAGAGCAGTAGGAAGCCATGAAGAATATAAAGGACAAATATTTTTGTCACAAATCTCTTCCGTGGTCCTGCCTGGAAAAGCATGGTGCAGAGGGGTGACAGAGCCCCAATCCCTGGTGGGTTGGGGTTTGGGGTGGGAGGCTGGTTAAGAAGAGCAGGGGTAGCACTCCCCTTCCCCATGCACTATTACTCCTCCCCTGCTGGGCTAACGAGATGCTTCCCTCTCTGTGATCCAAGTCCTAAAGACCTTATCATCAGGAAGAGATTCTGTAGATTTTGATAAACTATAAGATTCCTCACATTTCCTTTATTTTTTTAACATTTCCTATAAATGTACATTTCTAGACATTTGTTCCAACAGCTAAGGTAACAGTGGGTATCTGTATGTGTGTGTAAGAGAGAAAGACAGACGGACAGAGAGACCGAGAAAGCTGCACATGCCAGGAGTCTGGAGCTGCTGTGTCTCAGGGTAGTTCCAAGAAAGCCTCTTCCCGCCGATCTGAAAATACACACCCACGCAGAATTCTGTTTTCCTGGCCCCCACTTCCATTCAAGGAGTCCTGGTAAAGAACCCCCCAACCAGTGCGTCACCAGCCTCAGAGGACATGGGTCCCAGCTCTGTGGATTGTGAAAATCAGGCCAAGGCTAATTAGGCGCCACCTTACTCGATGCCCAATCACCTGTGCGCTCGACAGACTTCACAGACTCTCCAGAGCTTGCGGCTGCCGGTTAATTACACAGGACTCCAGCTCCAGGGCTGTAATTCAGCACCCACTGGGCAAGTGAAACCCTTTGCACACGGCCCTAGAGGAAAGATGAGTAAGGCCAAAGCCAACAATTACCCACACTCATTGCCCCCAGCAGCGAAGTGGCTGCCCCAGGTTGGCTGGCAGCCCAGATTAGGGCTTTGGCAATGGAGCAAGAGGCTCACATCTGTCCATCCATCCATCCATCCATCCTTCCTTCCTTCCTTCCCACTTCCCTCTCTCCCTCCCTTTCTTACTTCCATCAAACATACTGTGCACCAGGCTTCAGGTTAGCCCTCTGGATCGGGTAAGTGAGCCAGACACAGGACCTGGTCGTCAGGAGTTTGCTTTCCAGCAGGAGCCATAGGATGTCAATAGCTACGAGAAAGAGAAAGGGAGCGGGACGTAGGGCACACACATGCAGAGTAGCGCTGGAATGACCCTGAGAGTGAGTAGCTCCTTAGATGCTGTGCATTAGCTGCCTCTTTGACTTACTCTGGCCTCAGCCCTTCATTTCTCCCAATCTGGGTAAGCTCTGAGTTCCTCATGGAATGTGGTGCTTTTCACACTGTGCAAGTTCACAGCCCCGGGGCTTCATGGAGGCATATTGCAGGGGCTGCTGCAGCAGGGATGCTAGGTCTCAACGCTCCTCTCTTCTCCTATTTAAATGGGGGCAGAGGCGCCTGGGTGGCTCAGTTGGTTAAGCATCTGCCTTCTGCTCGGTTCATGATCTCTGGGTCCTGAGATCAAGCCCCGCATCTGGCTTCCTGCTTGGTGGTGAGCCTGCTTCTCCCTCTCCTGCTTCTCCTGCTTGTGCTCTGTCTCTCTCTTAAAGAAATAAATAGGGCAGCTGCTCTTTTTAAAATCCATTTTGTCTTGTACATCACAACCACCTCCTCTCACATAATAATTTTATCTGGGGTAGGGGTGGTGCTGCAGCTAGAACCAGTAGGAAAACCACCGAATACCAGTCTCACCATCAAGGTTAGTGGACTTGCCCAAGGGAACAGTGGGTTCTTGTAGATCTGCACCTGGAGTCTCAGTGGGAACACTGGCCCAAGATCTTTCCTTGTTTTCCTTCTTTTTAAAATTATTATTTATATTCTGAATGATTTAAAAAACAGATCAGAATAGAAAATCAAATATGGAAACTTCTGGCATTATCAAATATTAAGTTCTATTCATTTCAACAATTTAGAGGAACAAAACAAAGAGAGTGGAAACCTCCCACATAAACTTCCCATATCTCATTCCGTCCACCACCACCACACCCGGGAACTAATTTCTCGAAGTATTGACCATGCCCACGCATGTTTTTCTACTTTTACTGCATACATACATACCCATAAAAATTACATGGTCTTGTTTTACAAGTTTGTAAACCTCATATAAAATGGCATCATTCTCTATGTAGACTTTTACAACTTTTTTTTGCTATTTTTTTGCCCAGCATTTTGAAATTTATGATTTTAACTGCTTTCTAGCATTCTCTTTATTATAAGACTATTTCACAGTTCTTTCCTTTTCCCTGTTGACGAGCATTTAGATGTTTCCACTTCTCTCTCATCACCAACATTGCTGCAATGGATCGCCACATATACATGGTTCCTTGTGTGACACGTGCTAGAGTTTCTCTGGAGGTAAACCCAGGAGCAGACTTGTTGCATGGAAGGTCATGTGCTTATTCAGCTTTCCTAGATATTCCCAAATTGCTCACCAAAAGCTTACACTCCCGTGACCAATGGTCTCCCTCGAGGGTCCTTGTCCACGTCCTTGTTAACACTTGATGTTGTCAGGCTTAATTTTCATCAGCCTGACAGATACAAAATGGCATTTTCTTGGTTACTGATTTATACTTCCCTAATTACTACTGAGGCTGAACATACTGTCAAAACGTTTTTGGCTATTTGCGACCCAGTATTCTTGCTAACACACTGCGTTCCATGATAGCTCGGTGGAGCATGGCACTAATTTATCCGACTTTGGAAACAGTTTATATCACTTTCTTGGCCATGTGGCTTATCTCTCTCTCTGTTTTTCTGGTTACTGGTTTTCTGTTTTTTTAAAAATCTTTTTAAAATATTTTATTTATTTATTTATTTATTTATTTATTTATTTATTTATGAGAGAGAGAGACAGAAAGAGAGAGAGCATGGCGGGGAGGGAGATGCCAGAGAGAGAGGGAGAAGCAGACTCCCCAGGACCCCGGGATCATTACCTGAGCCCAAGGCAGATGCTGAACCGACAGAGCCATCCAGGTGCCCCTCCGTTATTGGTCTTTTTTTTTTTTTTTTTTTCCGTTATTGGTCTTAATAATTTCCCCGTTCAGAGGGCTCAAAGTGACCTTGGGGGATGAAGACGAACATCCTGGTATGTCTCCAGGAAGACCACTCAGGGGCGGGTGGCGAGTGGAGGGGCAGCCTGGAGTGAATCCTCAGACTTTGTTCTCTGCAAGCAGTCACTCAGCCCCCTGGGAAATGGTCAAGTCAGCAAAGCTGACTTCTGTGCCTTATTCTGTTTAGAAACCCTTCCTTCCAGCTGTAATGTATTTATGGGAAGAGGTTCTGGATTTGTTCTGTTATGCCTCTCAGGAATACCTGAAGAAAGAGAGGAGCAGTAGAACTGGAATTAGCATAATCCTAGATCACCAGGCTAGGCTATAAGGGCCATAATGGGGTCTAAACTCTCTCTCAATCCCAAACATGTTTATAGACAGAGAGCCTGAGGCTCGGGGCGGAGGGGGGGGGTGGCAGGGAGAAGTGCCACCCTCAGTGCCAATCAGCTGGCGGAGGTGATGCATTGAGGAATAAAACCTCCCCGGGCTTTGGAAACCTCTTATGCTGACTATGAAGTGTGGCCATTCCCAGAACCACCTGCTCTGATGAAGCAACCACGTAGGGCCCCACATGGTGCCGCATGCTTCACCCAGGGGTACAAAGAAGGTTTTAAGGTGTAATTGGGGAGCCAAGATGCCCAGAGGAAAGACCATTGGCGGGCATCACAGAACCATGAGCTCGGGCGGTGCGCACACCCCTCCCTTCCCTGTCTCCTCTCACTCTGTGTTCCTTCCCCTTCATGTCCTTTCTCCTCCTCCTCTTCTCTCATTCCCCTCTGCCTTCATGCAACTCACTTTTTTCTCTTGTATCTTCTTCTTTCTCCTAGGGCAAGAAGACCGGCCCTGGACTCAGGGCCACTGAATCCTCTAAATTCACTCACTGTTGTCATCCACTCACAAGTTCACTTCTCTGCCAGGGGCCTTATTTTCTCTGAAACGCTGAGGAGGTGTCCCTAGCTAGATCACTGCTCAGTTCTGTTCTGGGTGCTGGTAAAGAGACGGCTGTTTGGAAGATGCCCGACCCTGTGATTTCTGGAGGGGCACCCTCTCAGCTAAAGTCCCAGAAAAGCAGTTTATATTTGAAGCATTGGGATCAAAGCTACTTTTTTGAGAAACTTCACTAATTGTTAATTGTCTGCAGGCACTTTTTGGCCATGCTTCTCCTCCAGAGATGTGAGGGGGAACACAGCAGCTCAGGACCTGCAGCCCCCACCGTGAGCTCTGCCGACAGTGGGCTCACCAGACCTCCAGGGCTTTGTCTAGTTCTACAGTCTTGGCGGAGGTGGGCGGTGTCTGTGGACTTCCGTTCAAACAGGTCTCAGGTAGAGGGACCAAGCTTGCAAACATACAGCCCCTTCCCACCTGTCAGCAGGGTTCTGCTAATAACTCGAGAGAATAGTGTACTAGTTACTCAATTTGTGGATTGCTCCAGTATAAATGCATGGGTCTCTGAAAATAATCAGATCATCCCCAATTAAAGTTATGGAGAAAAAAAACAAGAGTTTGGGGGTTGTACAGAAAGAGAATAGCCACCACAGTCAGTTTTCTGGATGGTAGAGGGCTCGATGGTAAAGCTGGTTGCTCCCCTCAGTGCCTGTGGGGTTATTGACCTACTGTCCTCATGCAGCTCAGGTCTGGGAAGCTCAGCGTGAGAATGAGGAGGGGCGGTCACAACAACCCGGCTGGGTATGAAAGCTGGGTGTGCAAGAATTCCTGGACCAGATACAGGTCTTTGTGAGCCTCAAATGGGCATTGATTTATGCTGCCACTACTTTGAGTCCATCCATCTCTCTCTCTCTCTCTTTCTCTCTCTCCCTCTGGCCTGGGGCAGGCCATTTGACCTCCGTTTCCCTTGCCAGTAAAATAAGGATAATAACACACCCTTCTCAGCCTGCCTCTTACAAATAATTGGCCAGGTTTTGCAGGGCACTTTGAAGAAAATTGCTGTGAAGATGTTCTGCTGGCCCTGGGATTTCCCTGGGTGCAAATATCAAACAGACAAGGATGGCCAATGTTCTGATTCTGGAGCTCCCAGCTGAACCATTCCCCCCCAATTCAGTTGGAAGAGAGGAAGACAGAGGAGGGGCTGTGATCACAGCCCGGGCCTGCCTGGAATATTAAAGACACAATCCTGCCTTTGATGCCTGCCTGCAACGCTTGTTAATTTTAATAGGAAGCGAGGAGAGGCGGGAAGTTTCTGCCTGGCACAAGAAAACAGGCTGAGGCCAAAGAGGATTAGTGTCAACTCAATTTGGATCTTGAGTGGCTTTGAAGTCCTTGGCCCAGTGCTAGACAGAGTTTAAGGACAACTCTGGATGTCAGCAGGGTGGGAGGCAGGGGGCTGGGGAAAGTGCAGACCTAACGACCCCTCCTCCGTTTCCAGCTCAGTCAGGAACAAACAGCTTCTGTCTCATTTTGGGAAACACCTTGGAGTTAACAGTCTCTCAAGCTGGTGAATTTCTGGGGAAGCTTCAAATAGGGGGCTCCAATTAAAGAGCCTAGGGACTAGCAGTTAACTCCGAAGAGCAAAGCAAGCTGATTATATGTAACAGGGAGTAGTTGGGCCGGTGGCAAACACAGCAACTTTAGTTGAATATTGAGATTTGGGAATCAGGTCAAATTTTGTTAGCTCTTTTATAGGAGATTTATAGGTGACATTTATTGCATCATATAGAAGAAGTTGAAAATCTGAATTATGTGTGAGAACTATTCCAATTTTTAAACATTGACCAAAGTTGTTTATTATTTTTAAATACTCTCCTCTCAAAAAATCACTCCTAGGCCAGAGCAGCCCATGGGGCCCCATTCTGTGACCTCTGTCTTGGAATTCTAAAGCTTTGGAGGTGCAAAATTTCTTAAAATTCACCTAGGCCTTTGGTTACTTTTTTTTTTTTAAAGAGACTTCAGACCAGTCCTTGGTTGAGGGCATCAGAACCACCCAGTGAGAGCCTCTAAAAAACACAATTTTGGGGGAGCTTGGAGTGGGAGTTGGGGAAGGTCTCATTTTTTTTAACTCCTCAGATGATTCTGATGTGCAGCTAGATCTGGGAAATTGTGACCTCATTAGTTCTTCTCAATAATTTTTTTAAAGATTTTATTTATTTATTCATGAGAGAGGCAGTGACATGAGGGAGAAGCAGGCTCCTTGCGAGAAGCCTGATGCAGCACTCAAGCCCAGGATCCCAGGATCACATCCTGAGCTGAAGACAGATGCTCAACCACTGAGCCACCCAGGGGTCCCCTTCTCAATGATTTTTAATCTTTTTTGAGTCATAAGCCCTTTTGAGAAGCTCAATACTATCTATCTACTATCAATACTATCTATAATGAAAAAAAGATGCTCATCCAGAAAAAGTTTTGCATACAGTGTCAAAGGGTCTGAATATTCTCCCATTCACAGTCAGCATGTGAAGTGCTCAATGCTGGAATCTCATCTATAAGAGTCATGAAATTGTACTCCTCTTGTGACAGGAAGCTCATTACCTTTAGCCTATTACCTTTTAGGGAGCATTATTAGTAGAGTTTTGTGGATTGTTTTGTTTGTTTTAGTTCTCATTTTTTGTTTTTGTGATGAGCAGAAATCTCCTGCCTCTTCCCACTTCTCCAACCCCTAGCCACTCTCAAGTCCCAACGTTTGTCTTCTGGCTTATCTCTCTTGTTTTTCAGGGATATGGAGGGGAGAGATGCTGCAGAAGGCCAGGAGAAACTAGGGGATGGCCAATGATGAAGAGCTATTCCCCTTGGGATCTGAGACCCTGGGAGTAGATTCTTGACTGCAAGGTGGCAATATCTATTCATGCCACCTCATCCTTTGCCCTCTTTGAAGACCTTCTCCATTCATCTAGTACAAAATGCCAAACCTGCTTGCTTACTAACCTGAATGAAAATCTACATCGGCCTCACCATCCCCACCCTGCAACTTTCCCTGTGGCCGACCCCCTCTGAGTGGCTGACTCCCAAGCCTGGAAGACACGATTCTACACGAGTCAGGTACAGCTTGGAGACCCCAGAACCACCAAGTAAACAATCACTTGGATCTGTTTAGTCCAGCACTCTTGCTCTGGCTGGGATCTGCTGGGCACTTGGGAAAGAGGCATGCCGTGCTCTACCATATTCAGGTCATTATTTATTCTTTTGGCATCAGCCAAACACTGGCCACACAGTTGTAAATGGGTCCCCATCCCAGCCTCCAATCTGTCCCTTAGGAATCTGAAGCATTCTTAAAAAAATTTTTTTTGTTTGAGAAAGAGAGAGAGCCCACATGTGTGCAGGAGGTAGGGAAGGCAGAGGGAGAGGGAGAGAGAGAATCTCAAGCAGACTCCCTGCTGAGTGCAGAGCTTGACATGGGGTTTGATCCCATGACCCTGAGATCATGATCTGAGCTGAAATTAAGAGTTGGATGCTTAAGTGACAGCCACCCGGGAACCCCTGAAGTTTTCTTGCTTTTTTAAATTTTTATTTATTTGTTCATGAGAGACACACAGAGAGAGGCAGAGACACAGGCAAAGGGAGAAGCAGGCTCCCTGTGGGGAGCCTGATGTGGGACTCCATCCCAGGACCCCGGGATCACTCCCTGAGCCAAAGGTGGATGCTCACCACTGAGCAACACAGGCTTCCCACCCCTGAAGCTTTCTTAAACCTGTTTTTATTATCGGTTCATCCTATGTCTTGGGGTAGAAGACTTCATAAGTCCTTTGCATAAAGTAGATTGAAGCGGGTGGCTTTTCTTTGCCTTAAATTCTTTTAAACCTCATGGGAGCTTCTCCTTTTCCTAATAGTTGAGATTGGGTGTCCATCGTCTCTGCCTCTCTGCATCCACTTTGGGACTTTATAGATTTAATTCAAGTTAAGTCTCTTTATCTGTGTCTAAAAGAGACATCATTTTGTACTCTGTCGTCTTGCTGTCTCTTTGATGGTTTAAATCATCAGTCCTTGCCTGACACATGTATTCAGGTTTGAATGCAAACACCCTGAAATGTTCTCACTCACCTTTTATCCCAGGGTTTCTGGAAAAGGGAGCCCATGTGCCTGCAAACATAAGCCTGAGTGAATGACACCAGAAATCCTGGAAAAACAACATCCTCTTATTAGCCCTGCAGGAAGGCAGGGATGATGGGCCACTTGTCATTGAGTGGACATCCAATGGGCCTGGCAAGGTCTCACTTATGCATTCATTCACACATTCATGCTGGAAATATTTACCAAGTTCCCAAGGGGTGCCAGGTTCTGGGCTATGTGTTGCAGACAGAGCAACCAAACACACCAGGCAAGTGCTTGCCCTCCAAGAGTTTGTATTTTAATAGGAGAGACAGAAGACTAGCAAGCAAACACATCCGTGAATAATTATGAGGTGTGATGTGGCATGGGAGGCAACTCTAGATATATTAAGGGCAACCCAATTCAGACAGAGGAAGTGACCCTTTCACTGCGAGTTGTGGGAGAAGGGTGTTTCAGGCAGACAGAAGAGTATATGCAAGGGTCCTGTGGCTGAAAAGAGTTTGGCTTTTACAAGACACCCAGAAAAGGCCAATACAGCTAGAGGAAGCAACTAAGGGGGAAGAGATCATTCAAGAGCTTTGATTCAAGTGCTGAGGATGGGGTTTAGCAGGTTTCATGAATGAGTGAAGGAAGCCAGGCCAGAGAGAAGAGAGCAGTGGGGTCTGTGTCAAACTGGTGCACACATGCCCTGTGTAAAGGAGGTAGCCACCATTTGGCTCCAGCTAGCCTTACATCTGTGGAGCTGGAATCGGTGGGTCCAGTGTTCCCAGACCTTTTGATCTTTCTTTTTTTTTTTTTAATTTTTTTTGACCTTTTGATCTTTCAAGAGAATCCTTGAATTTCAATTTTTCTACAAAATATTCTATTAAACAAACAAACACTGATATCATCACATGTTTTAGGGCCAAATGTGGCCTGCCTGGGTGCTGCCTCGTTATAAATCCTGCGCTGGGTAAATGCACGGTAGAGAATTAAAGAATCACAGAGCAGGGAGTGTCCCCTCACTCATTGCTAAGCTGAGGCCCAAGGTACCCCCAGCACCCAGCTCTTGCTCTACTGGGTAATTTCCTGAGAACAGGAGCCACCTTTCAGGCTGATTTCCTCTTTGGGCCCTAGGCAACAACTTAACCATGGGGCTTAGTTTCCGCACTTGCAAATAGGAAGAGTGAGGCCAAGTTTGGCGGCTGCCTGGGGCCACAGCGTGTGGGGGTAATTAGGGTTGTAAACACCTTTGAAGTGTCTAAGAGTAAGGACCCAGAAAAGTTCAGAAGGGGCCTTCCAACGGCTTGTTCCTTCAAGTGCCACCACTGTATCTGTTCCAACCTCTTCCCATCTCCAGGGGCTTTACCCAGTTGGGTAAATCCCTCTGCCGCTGATTCCAGAAAGCCCCTCTGTACATTCACATCTCTCCACCACCCTGTCCTTTCCTTCCCTCCTCTCTGTTCCCCTTGCTCAGATGGAGCCACAAGCCCCTTCCAGGTGCCAGTCACAGTGAGTCACAGTACTGGCCCTGGGCATGCACTCCCTGGTGGCTCTTGCAGCCCCGGGAGTCTGAAACCACACGTGCAACACCTCTCACAAGACAGAACCTACGGAGGGAGGGCCATAGGAACGGATGACCCACCCGGGGGCTTCAGGCCCTTGCTCTCCCCCATCCTAAATACGTGAATGCTTCACCTGAAACCTATCGTTGAGCACACATTAGCCAGACTGGAGAGGAGAGTGAGAGAGATAGTCTAGGTAGAAAGAGCTTCCACATCAGGGGCTGGAAGACGGACATAAGGAAGCTCTGAGTGTTCACAACCCTGAGAGATGCCCCCTGGCAGGGGCCTTGGGGCCATCAGGGGCCTGTCCTCTCAAATGTCCTTTTAGCTAGACTAAGAATCAAACTGACTTAAAACAGATTAATAGGAGAAAATCAAATTTAATAGCATATAGATGGGGAATCTCTACACATATGGAAATTCAAAAGACATCCAGGCAAAAGGAAGCACGTATGTCCTCCTGAACTGAGGGAGAAGCGGGTAGGGGCCTGGGACTCCAGAGCAAAGTCATGTGCTTCACGGGACGATAAGAAAAAAGGCAACTGGAATATGTGCGTATAAGTGCAAAAAAAAAAAAAAAGAAAAGAAAAGAAAAAGAAAAAAGGCCGATGTTCGGTAACTAGATGGGTCACTCTGATAAAATTTAGCTCTGGTTATAGCCTTTATGCTGGAAAAGACCCCCAATTTGGATTCTTCTAGGCAGTTCGAGGAAGGGCAGAGCCTGCAGGGTCTTGATCGCCTTCAGCTCTGAAAAATCTTCATGCCAAAGTGGCCTTTGTCAGGATGGCCTGCCCTTGCCCCCTAACAAGCCCCAGGCTGAGTGGTGGATAGTGGGCAAGGAAGTGGACAGGAGCCTGATCATATGGGGTCTTAGGTGCAAGGGCAAGGATTGATTGGTTGGTTTTACTTTTCTTTTAACTTTTTAAAGATTTTATCCATTCATTTGACAGAGAGAGAGAAAAAAAGAGAAAGCACAAGCAGGGGGAGCAGGAGAGGGAGAAACAGGCTCCCCATAAAGTGGGGCTCGGTCCCAGGACCCTAGGATCATGACCGAGCCGAAGGCAGATGCTCAACTGACTGAGCCACCTGTCCCATGATTTTACTTTTTAACTATTTACCTTGAAGGTAATTGGGTAATAAGAAGTTCCTGAATTTCAACCCAAAGGAAATGTTAGGATTTGATTGCATTTTTTTTAGATCTCAGTGATTATTTCCTTGGGTTGATCTCCTCAAAGGAAAAGCCTGGTAAATGAATCCCTTCTAAATCTGTTCTGTGATCTCCAAATCCTATTTCTGCCCATTTTCTGCATCCGAGGACACCAGTACTTTACCTGCGCAGTATGTACTACAGTAAATCCATATTTGCAAGGAGAGCACTGGCCCTGAGAGGTCATCTGTCAAGGTCATCCAGCCAGGAAGGGACAGAGTGGGGGTCTGAACCCCACCCAGTATGTCTCTTTCCAAACTCAGGGCTATGTCTACAACGAGGGCATGAACAAGATGATGACCAAATGTGGGGTGATGACCCACCTCAGAGGTCCCACGGTAGAAAAAGCCTGTCTCTGTAGAGATCTCCCTGCAAGTGCTAGAGGGGAGAAAAGTAAAATCCCACCTCTAACGAGCAAGCGGCTTGGAGCAGCAGAAGCTCCGCTCTGCCTGTGTTTGCATACTAATGAGGCAGGGACGCCAGTGGCTAATTAACGAGGACCTGACCTTCAGGGTTCTCAGGATGCCAGCTTTTGTCCACGTTTTTTCTCCTTCAGAGAACACTGAGCTGGGTCCTGGACCGGATGCAGCACAAAAGGGCCTTTCAGGGCCTCCTATGAATGAAGCATTCTGTTCCCACCACAGCTTTTTAAAGACTTGGGGAGAAAACAGAAACCCAGAAGGACTAAGTTCTGTTCTTCAAGGATGGGCTGGTGGTGTGCGGCAAAGTCCCAGGACAGGCCTGCCCTGGGCCGGGCAGCGGCAGCTGGCTGCTCGGAGAGCCCGGGGGCTGCCTGGGCCTGCACTGAATCACGTTCCCAGCTCCCACGGTAAATTATCACCCTGGGTTTACAGCTAGTAAACCCAAAAGGAGACTGGAGTCACCGGGATGGCTCTGGTCCAGATGCACCAAGAGATCCAGATCCTATTCTTTACAGTCCCCAGAGGGGTCCATAGAAGGCTCAGCCTGGGATTAATGCCATGTTTTTTTTTTTTTAATTTTTAAAAATTCATTTATTCATAAGAGAGACACACACACAGAGAGGCAGAGACATAGGCAGAGGGAGAAGCAGGCTCCCTGCAGGGAGTCTGCTGTGGGACTCGATCCCAGGACCCCAGGATCATGCCCTGAGCTGAAGGCAGAGGCTCAACTACTAAGCCACCCAGGTGCCCCAATGCTGTGGGTTCCTCTGCTGGAGGGTCTGTGGCAGGGAGAGACGTCAGAATAATACAAATGGCTTTTAGAGCAAGTGATAAGATACTCATCTCTGCTTATAGTAATAGAAATGCAGATTAAAACTACAACCAGATATCATTAAAAAAAGGAATCTATCTGATTGGCAGAGATCCAAAAATGTGAAGCACATGTGTGTGGAGGCAGCAAGGCGACTTACAGCCTGTGGGCCAGCCACAAAAGCATCCCAAATGGGGAAGGCATGTGGGCTTCCACGAAGCACCTCCACTTGTGGGAAATGATTCTATATATTTATTTATACATTGTGCACAAAGAAAGGGGTGCAATTCATTGTAATTTTGCTCATAAAAGATTGGAAAAGGAGTGTGCATGGCAATGGGGATTGATTCAAAGAATTGTGACACATTAATGCAATAGAATTCTAGATCCTTAAAAATATAAGGTAACCCCATATGTCCCCTTATAGGAAGATCAAGAAGATACATAGTGTTAACTGAGGCAAAGCAAGGTACACAGTGATGTGGGGGGAAAGAGGCTAACTGTCCACATTTGTATATGGACAGAATATGTCTGCAAGGAGATAAAAGAAACACATCATGGTGGTAGTTACCTCTGACAGGGAGTCTGGGGAGTTGAGGGTTACCTCAGCTGGGAGGCAGACTTACACTGGAGGCTTTTTTATACCATTTGAATTCTTATCATAGGGGCATCTGGCTGGCTCAGTTGGTAGAGCATGTGCATCTTGATCTCAGGGTTGTGAGCCCCAGCCCCAGGTGTAGCGATTACTTAAAAAAAAAAAAGAACTAGGGTGAAATACTTTTACCATATTACTTTTTCAAAAGAAAAGAAAGGAAAAAAGGAGGGAGGAAGGGAAAGGGAGAGAGGGAGGAATAGAGGGAGGAGGAAAGAGAGAGAGGGAGAAAGGAAAGGAAGAAATAAAGTGTAGGTAGGCAAGAAGAAAAAAATGCTTAATGGAAATCCTGCTACACTAATAAGATTTTGGCTTATATCTTTCTGTTTTGTTTTTTGTTTTTTTTTTAGATTTTATTTATTTCTTAGAGAGAGAGAGAGAGAGCACAAACAAGGGGAGCACCAGGCAGAAGGAGAGAGAAGCAGGATTCCCACTGAGCAGGGATCCCAATGCAGGGCTTGATCCCAGGCCCCTGGGATTGTGACCTAAGCCAAAGGCAGATGCCTGACTGACTGAGCCACCCAGGTGCCCCTAAGAGTCTCCTTTTGATTCTTCCAGAAACAGCCAGGTTTCTGCTGGAGCCCAGCCTAATGGATGAGTTCAACCTCTTTGCTCGGCGTTCCTCTGCCCCAGGAATTCCTGCTCTGCTGAGACACTGTCACCACCACAATCCTCGCCCCAAGCCCCAAACCGTCCTGTCGTGCCTCACTGACTGCAACTGTGGGAACGGGCTCTTTATATGAGCAATGTCATCTTCAAAGTGCTTTTGATTTATTCATTGGCCACGATTCACATTAGGTTGACTACAGATCCCACACATGCCAACAGAGGAGGGCTGATGTCACTGGTCTTGGGAACAGCTTGCTGGTACCTCACTGTGGAGAGAGGCCCTGGCTCTGAGTGCTAGCCGATCCTGGGAGAGGGTCTCAGCTTCACCACTCTCATGCATCTCTGGGGGCTTAAGTTTGTTTGGTCTGTGAAATGGGGGTGATAATAGGGTTGCCAAGAGGACTCAACAGATGTAGTGGCTGATGTGGGGTGGCTGCTCCATAAATGTTGGTTCCCTTCACACTCAGAAGTCACTTCCTCCACTGGGTATTCCTCATCATCTTTCCTCGAGCTTTCAGAACATTCCATCCTCTTTTAACTGTGATCAGTTCTCTGCCTTGTATTAGGGTGAGTTGTGCCCCTGCTGTGGCTGCTAACTCATCGGGCATGGGGCTTATGTATATGGCATCATTATACCTCTCTCAGTAGGAAACCCGGGGCCCGGTGTGAAATTCAGTCAATGTGTGCATGCCCGAGAGGCAGCACCAGTGCTGTACAAGAGCAAGGGCCCTAGAGCCCCACTCTCTGGGCGCAGCCCCAGTCCATCATTAATTAGCTATGGGATCCTAGGCGAGCTACTTACCTCTTCATGCCTGGGAGTACCGATCTGTAAAACAGGAATGATTAGTAACAGCGCCTACATCATAAGGTTGTTGCAAAGATTAAATAAGTTAATGTGCATAGAACAGTAGCTGCCACATGGTAAGAGCTTTATAGCTGTTGGCTATTATTATATCAGCATTCAGCAAAGGACCTTTCTCCCGGTGTGGCCTCCATAAATGTTAAGCTGAGCTGAAAGACTATATTCCCCACCCTGTCCTCACGAATGCACACACTTGGCAGGTTTTCTGTAATTCTACCATTCCTGATTTGTTCTTTGGAGTTAAGGTATTCTATTTCATTAAAATACAAATGTTGATGTCAAATGTTGGTCCTGACACTTTCTACGTGAAAGGCTTTGTACAGGAATACCACTCTGCGGCCTTACCGGAAAAACGAGGCTGCTCTCCAAAGCATATCGTTAAGAAGCAAGATATAAAACCATGCGTCTAGTGTGCTACTATCTGTGGAGGGAATAAAAGCTGGGGGAAGGGTATGCAGAGGAAGAAGGGACCAACTCATGTGATCACGGGCCGTCTTTAGAAGATCCAGGAAACTGGTCTCAGGAGGGTCTCTACGGAGGGGATCCTATGGCAAGGACTGGGGTGGGAGGGGGACTTTCTTTTCATTGTATATTCTTTAAAAATATATATTCCTTTGGGATGTGTGGGTGGCTCAGCGGTTGAGCATCTTCCTTCGGCTCAGGGCGTGATCCTGGGATCCTGGGATCCAGTCTTATATTGGGCTCCCTGCAGGGAGTCTGCTTCTCCCTCTGCCTGTGTCTCTCATGAATAAACAAAATCATATATATATATATATATATAATTTTGTACTGTGATGAAATATAAATAACTTAAATGTTACATTTTTAACCATTTGTAAGTGAACAATTCAGCAGTATTAAGCACATTCACAGTGTTGACTACTTGTCACACCATGTCCAGAACTTTCTCCTCATCCCACACAGAAATTACACCAATTTAACAATAACTCCCTGTTCTGCCTCCATCCCCCATCCGCCCTTGGTAACTTCTACTCTCTCTATGTATTTCCCTATTCCTGTACCTTATATAAGTGGAACCATACAATATTTGTCCTTTTGTGTCTGGCTTATTTCACTTGGCTTTAATATCTTCAAGTTACCTCCACGTGGAAGCATGGAGGCATTACTTTTTATGGCTGAATATTATTCCCTGGTATGAATTTTGTTGATTTGTTCATTCTTCTGTTTGATTTATCCATTCATGTCTTGACAGCTACTTGGGTCATTATCACTTTCTGACTATCGTGAATAATGCTGTGTTAACACTGTTGTACAAATGTCTGCTTGAGTCTCTGATTTCAATTCCTCGGGTGTATCCTCAGAAGTGGAATTTCTGGATCATATGGTAACCCTTTGCTTAGTTTTTTGAGGCATCCTCATACTGTTTTCCACAGTGGTGGCGCCATTTTGCATTCCCACCAACAGTGCGTGAAGGTTCCAATTTCTTCACATCTTTGTATATATGCTTTTATATCTTTTAATTTGGTAGGCTATCCAAGTATTATCTCTTCATTAATAAATTAAATATTTCAAGAAGCCATCATTCTGAAGAGGTTAGAGGGCATGAGTGGAAGGACAAGACAGAAATGATGAAGCAGGCAGCAGCCCTCTAGTCAGCAGGAGTGAGTGATTGAAGAATCAGATTGTTGAACTGGAGTAGCGAATCTGCATTATATGGATTGCATTGTCACATCCCCTCTTTGGGATGTGGTTTTCTGAGCTCCTTTCCTGCCAGATCTGCCAAGAAACCCACACAGATAGGTCATAAAAGAAGTGTGGACAACATGCCCCTCCAGGTAGATTCTTGGTTTGCAACTCCTACCTCCCCTGTCTGCTGGCTTCCACTGGCGTAGGTGATGTAGGAGACTGGAGGGCAGGAGGAGAGAACGGTGAGAGTCTTGATTGCTCAGCTTCCTCCTTGCGCTGCCACCTCGATGAATGCAGCTCCAGCCAGGTGCCCCTTCATTGGGCTCCTGAAACATAGCTCCCTTCCCTGGGGGAGGGTAGGGAGTGGTGTGTCAGTTTCCCAGGGCGCCATAACAATGTACCATAGACTGGTGGCTTAAACAACAGAAATTTACTCTCTCACAATCCTGGAGGCTAGTGGTCTGACATTAAAGTCTCTGTAGGATTGGTTCCTTCTGAGGGCCATGAGAGGGAATCTGTTCCGTGGTCTTCCCTCACTGCTGAGGGTTTGGTGGCCATCTTTGGTATTCCTTGGCTTCAGAGTCATTGCCCTGATCTCTGCCTTCATCTACACTTTGTGAGTCTATATTCAAATTCCTCCCTGCTTTTTTTTTTTTAAGTTTTTATTTATTTATTTGGTGTGGGGAGAGAAAGAGCTCGTGAGCAGAGGGGAGGGGGAGAGGAGGAGGCAGATTTCCTGCTGAACAGGGAGCCCAACTCAAGGCTCGATCTCAGGACCTTGAGATTAAGATTGTGACAGGAACTGAAGATAGATGCTTAACCGCTTAACCGAATGAGCCACCCAGGTGCTCTAAATTCCCCCTTTCATAAGGCCACCATTCGTATGGATTATGATACCATAATGACCTCTCTTAAACTTGATTATCTCGGCAAAGACCCTCTCCAAATAAGGTTACATTCTGAGATTCTAGGGGTTCAGACTCTAACATCCTTTTTTGGGGGAGGAGGGACACAATTCAGTCTGTCACAGGTGGTTACAACTTCCCCTGCTGCCTCCTTGCCCTGTGTTGGTTTCCCAAGTGCTACTATACCTCTGTAAATAGTCCCTTGGTTCAAGTTTTCACAATCCCAGTTGAACACGCCTTCTGTGTCCTGCAGGGACCCGTCCAGCCTAAGCATTTTAGGCAGTTTGCTTTTGTCTATTCTTAAAAAAAAAAAAATAGCCCTGACTTTTGGTTCCTGGCGTTGTTTCTGGAGAATTCAGCATATGAAGGGAAGTACTTCTGTGTGTGTGTTGGGAGGGAGGTAGGGTTCAAGCTAATATCACATCTGCAGTCTCCTCAAGCAAGAACTCATGGTAAAATATGCTCTCACATCCTAAGGAAGCCTTGAAGGGTACACCTGGGGACTTTAAGCATGAAGAACCCATGGAAGCATGATGATACATCTTCAAGTACCCAAAGAGCTGACATGGGAAGAGTCATGAAGGCAATCTGTCTGTTTCAACAGAGGCTCTGAGCTCTACATGGCTCAGTAGAGTATCATGAGTAAGAGATTACTTATGTAAGTTTATATAAAAGATATGTATATATATAAGATAAACATATTTATATAATAATATAAGTAAGAGATTTCTGAGAATTCTGTTTAAAGATACTGGCCTTCATGTGAGTTGTGGGCACAGTAAGTACTCAAACAAGGACTGGATGGTCAGAAGCTGAGGCTGGTGATCTCTCTGCCCTTTCCTACTGGGAAATGCCATGATCATAGAAATGAGACTTGGAATTTCTTTAGCCTGCTCTGCCCCCTGAAGATATGGTGCTCAGATCAGCAAAGCTGCACCATGCTCTCAGCTACAAGAATTTATACCAAGGTAGGAAACTCATACTTCCAGAGCAGATGCCCCAGCAGTTGGCTTCCTACCCAAATGGGTAATTACTAAAGCTGAGTCAAGCTTCAGCCAGCGTCTGATGCTGCCCACACCCAGGTATGGCTCCAGGGGGCTATAAACAGCTTACTCCTTGGAAACTGGAACAGACTCCAGCTATCAGCTTTGATCTGCACCCCGGGGGGCAGGCTGGGTCAGGAGCTGGTTCCTCTGCTCCCTGGGTACTGGGCTCACTGGATCCTGCCATGGCCTTCTCTAAATTCAAAATCATTTGAAGCCTCCCGGTCCTCGTTGCCTTGGCAGAGCTGGCTTGTTACTGTCAGCACAGTTCTGGTCACACCTTCCGATCTGTACCATTTACCATTGTGGGCTTGGCAGGTAGAGATGAAAGCAGAAGGAGTTTTCCATCAGTCACGACAGCAAAAAGGTTAGAGAGTAGATTAGTAGGTTTAAAAAAATCATAATTTACTTAAGTTAGAAGTTTCAGAATCAGATGCTTATGCTTCAAACCAGAGAATGTTGGAAAGAACATCAACAAAAATTCATTGAAATTTTTTTTGAGTGAATTTTTTGGCAAGGCTATTGTTATATTTGAATCCTGTTAGACCAAATCTTACTTTCCTAAAGAGTCCTTAAATATAACTTATGGAATAGGTCTTTACAAAACTGAAGATGTGATACACAGCATTGCTTTATTGTTGTTTATGTATTAAAAATATGAAGTCCTGATCCTCATTTGTGTGCAAATGGTAATCAATCCCCCATGGCTTCCCTTCTCTTGGGGAGTCTCTGGCTTACCCAGAATCATATTTAGAATCATGTGCAGAATCTCAAGTATGGTCTTGTGGGTGTCATGGTGCAAAATATGGTGCTTATTGGTACAAAACCATACAATCTATTTTGAATTTCTCAGTGGGGAGAAGTTGTGTAGGCCAATACCATAGGATGGGAGAGATAAAGCGGGGTAATGAGAGAGAGTCCTCTCTGGGTGGGGTGGGGGGCATTGAGCTGAGATCTGATTGACTGTGGGAGCCAGGCTTGACAAGATCTGGAGGCTGAGCCTTCCAGGTGGAAAAGACTATAAGGTGCTGTAGTAGGTCCTGCCAAATAAGTATGTACAATGTGATATTTATTTATTTGAATTAGGCCATCATTCATTCATCAGATATTTAAAGAGCATCCACTACGTGCCAGGAATTGTTGAGGATGCTTGGATGATGTTAGGCTGGGATGTTTCTTGTAGATAGAGCAAGAACATTACATGGAAGTCCTGGTGTCTTTTGCCTCTGCTGCCTGGCTCTGATTCCTGGGCTGGCATCTCAGCTTCCTCCAGAGAGCCAGCCTGCTTGACTCCTTAACATGTGATGAAAGGAGCTTGGGACACCTGGGTGGCTCAGCGGTTGAGCATCTACCTTTCGCTTAGGGCATGATCCTGGGGTCAGGGGATCGAGTCCCACATCGGGCTCCCTGCGTGGAGCCTGCTTCTCCCTCTGCCTGTGTCTCTGTCTCTCTCTGTGTTTCTCATGAATAAATAAATAAAAATCTTCAAAAAAAAAAAAAAAAAAAAAAAAAAAAAGAAAGGAGCCTGACCCAGGATTTGGCCTGTGGTTCTCCAGAGATGGACAAATCTCTTTGATTCAGGCATTCAGGATGAGGAAGTTCACTTTTTTAGCAAATAGAAGTCACATTCTCCATGATTAATTCTCACTAGGGATAAAGCCATATTATTGCTTTAACCTGCCTGACTTCTACCTCTTCTTTCTCTTCAGATGGTGGTGGGGGGAATTTCTAGTTATTGGGCTTCCCTATCAGAAGTGGCCAAGACACCTGTAGAGCTTGTATTTGTACATGGACAGCCAGACAAAAAACTAGTAAAGAAATAAATAAGATATTCTCAGAAAGAGATAAATGCTTTGAAGAAAATGGAGCAGATAGGGAGAGACAGAGAGAGAGAACGAGGGAGAAAGAAAGAGAGAAAGAGAGCTGGGGCATGGGGCAGGCCTCTCTGAGGAGAGAGATATTGAGTTGAGACCTAACTGACTTGCAGGAGCCAGACTTGGTAAGATCTGGGGGCAGTGCATCCCAGGTGGAGGGAGCTATAAGTGCAAAGGTCCTGAGGTGAGGCCACACTTGGTGTGTTGGGATGGTTCAGAGACACCAGAGCTCTGTAGACCAACTTAGGGTTTTAGGTTTTATTTAACGTGTAATGGGAAGTCATTGAAAGACTTAATGTATGGGAGTGATTTAAAAATCCTTTTTTTTTTTAAAGATTTTATTTATTTTTTCATGAGAGACACAGAGAGAGAGAGAGAGAGAGAGAGGCAGAGACACAGGTAGAGGAAGAAGCAGGCTCCATTCCATGCAGGGAGCCTGATGTGGACCCGATTCTGGGTCTCCAGGACTGCACCCTGGGCTGAAGGTGGCACTAAACCGCTGAACCACCTGGGCTGCCCTCTTTAAAAATCTTTTAAATTTAAATTTAGATTAAAATTTTTTTAAAAAAACCTACTTCCTAGATGCATAATTTACATACAAGAAAATTATTTAAAATGTAGTATGTTGAGGTTATTTTAAAGATTTTATTTATTTATTCACAAGAGACACACAGAGAGGAGCAGAGACATAGGCAGAGGAAGAAGCAGGCTCCTCGCAGGGAGCCCGATGTGGCACTCGATCCCGGAACCCCAGGATCACGCCCTGAGCCAAAGGCAGACGCTCAACCACTGAGCCACCCAGGTGCCCTTGGACTGGGGTCCTGTAAAGGCAGGTTCTGGGGAAACGGGGTGGGGAGGGGCTATAGATCTGCATCTCTACAATCCATAGACATCCTCCACTTGCACACTACTTTATTTTAGTTTTTAAAATATTTATTTATTTATTTATTTATTTATTTATTTATTTATTTATTTGGAGAGAGAGAGAGAGAGCACAAACTGGGGTGGGGGGTGGCAGGTGGGAGGCAGAAAGAGAAGGAGAAGCAGACTCCCTGCTGAACAGGGAGCTCAATCTGGGGCTTGATCCCAGGACCCTGAGATCATATTCTGAGCCGAAGGCAGACGCCAAACTGACTAAGCCACGCAGGTGCCCCTCACACTACTTTATGTTAAAGCGTGTGTGTGTGTGTGTGTGTGTGTTTAATACAAAAGTACAAGCTTGCTGTGAAAACAACAAACATCACAGTGCACAAAAGAAAAGTCACAAGTCCTCCTCCAGTTGGCCTCCTGCCCCAGGCACTCTCCAGAAGGCAACCCCATGACCGACAGTTGGAGGCCTTCTGTCCCGAAAGGCCCTCTCACCAGGCACACCCCTCCTCCAGGCCTGTTATCCGGAGTCCCAAGGTACATGAATCTCTGTTCTTTACACCTGCACACCCTCTAGTGGGGCTGCTTCACATAGCAAGGTGAGGACTTGGGGGGCGGGGGAGGGGACAGAGAAGTCAGCATTCCAAGACAGGTCTCACCTAGTTCCCACCACACCTGGTCTAGCTAGATGGGTTCCCCGCTTCCCCTCCCCCAGGGCTGAAAGGAACTGGAAATAATGTTACTTGCTTAAAAAAAAAAAAAAGGACATCACATTTATTACACATTTATTATAACAACCCTAACAAGTCAAAGGCAGGCTTAATATAAAAAGCCCATAATAATCATAATAACCGTTTATGGGAACCCTTATTAAGGCAGGACATTGTTTTACTTATATTAGTTTGTATAATTATCACGACACTCCCCAGAAGTAGTACTCCAGATATTTCTCTTTTCTAGAAGATGCTGGCACTCAGGAAGTTTACTGCAGGAGACAGACAGTACAGTAAGTGCAGTGGTTAGTAGCTCAAGCCCTGGAGCCAGACCACCTGGGTTTGCCATTCTGGTTCTGCCACTTACCAGCCATGTGACCTTGGGTTATAAAACCTCCTGTGACTCAGTTTCCATTCTCTTACAAGAATGGGGATGATGATAGAATCTGCCTCAGAGGGTGGCTGTGAGGGTTAAGTGAGTGCGTGTCAAGTGCCTGGCAGAGAAAAGGCTCTCAATAAATATGAGCGTTAGGATTAAATGATGGGCCTGAGTCTCAGGGAGTGACTGATGGAAGAGGAATCTGGAACTTGGGTCTTCAAACTTTGAGACTTGTGGGCTCACCCACTATGTAGTGCTGCCAGTCTAGAGCCCATCAGCAACTTCCCACAGTCCTGGGTCCTCAGAAGCCCCAGGTTTCACTGATGTGAAGATGACAGATGTTCCCTCTGAAGAACCAGTGATTCCTGGGGGGTCATGAGAGATAGAGAAGACTTGTGGACTGTTGGTAGAGGGAGAGTCATCTCTGGGCCAGCCTATTCTAGCTGTTGTTCCTTTCTCCTTAGAGGAGAGCCTCCCCAAGTCCCTTGCTCTGATCAGTGTTTGTCAAAGAGGATGGGGATTATCTAACCTTCTGGAGATCCTTGCTGATCCTAACTAGGATTGTGATCCCCCCCCCAAAAAATAAATTAATTAAAAAAAAAAGGATTGTGATCCAAAGACTCAAACAGCCCCTATATGGCAAATGATGTGATTTCCACCCATGAAAGGGTGGCTACCTCTTAAATGTGGTAGCAGACATGACCAACTGGAGTGGTGATGTCCAACCTGTTATGAAGGGAGGAAAGGACATTCTAGGCAGAGGGCCAATGTGAGCAAAGGCAGGGAAGATAGAGATAGCATCCACGAAGGGATCGAGTTTGAGGCTAGAAGTGACAGAAGAGGAGGCTTGCAGAGGCCAATGGTGTTTAGAAGCTGATTTCCAGAAGCTGTCAAAGTGCTTGGACTCTCTTTAGTTGAAACTGGGGAGCCAGCAAAGAGTCGTGAAGGGAGGAGGTGACAGTGGAAAAGCTTTGCCATCTGTAAAATGGGCTAACAATAGTACCTGGTTATTATAGGATTAGGTGAACTGATTCACATGAAGTACTTAGAAATGATGGCATGAAGAAAATGAAATGTTAGTGATTCTGCTGCTGTTGCTGCTAATTGTAATGTCCTCTTAGGAAGAGAAACTATAAAGGCAGAGGCCACCAATGCAGCACATAAAGTGAATGAAGCTCTGCTGGTGGATGGAGGCCAAGGCCAGCCTTACATGGAAATCCAGTAGGCCATGGACTTGTCTGCCTGCTAAAGAGTAAAATCCAAGCTCCTTGGTGTGGCTCATAGCCCAAGGTGATGTGACTTCTTTCTCACTCACTACGTTCCAGCCACCTTGTCTTCTTTCTGATCTTCAAACATGTCCAACCTGGGCCTTTTCCTTTATTATTACCCCTGCCTGGAAAGCCCTCCCCCCACATCTTCTAATGCCTGCTGCTTTCTTGTCATAAAGACCTTAGGCAAATTTCTTCCGAGAGCCTTTCTCTGAGCCCCATCCAGCACATCAGTCTTATGACCAGATAAAATTGATCTTATTTGCTTTCGTGTGTAATGTCTGTTGCTCCTTACCTCCTCTAGGTTGTAAAAACTCCATAGGGGCACCAATTATATCTTTCTTGTTCACCACTGTTTTTGTGGACCCTTGAATACTGCCTGGCATATGGAGATTGTCCGAAAACTGACCGCCCAAAATGATCTCTATTAGATATTCATTCCTTTCAAGCTGTTCCTGAGAAAGGTGGCCTATCAAGCTGAGATCAGCTATTAGCAAAGGGGAGTGGATTCAGTTTGCTGACAACTCTGTGGAAGTAGAGTCTGGGGCGGAGGGGAAGGATACTTCATAAAACAAATTAAGTTCTGATGGAGGAAGGCAGGGGGAAAAGTCCAGGGCAAGTTCTACTATGAGGCTGGTCAGGGAACTGCTATGAACTGTGGGGTCTCAAAGGGTGACAGAGGATGTGGTGGGGCAGAAAGGGGCTGGGGGAATTCAGAGGCAAGGTCCATCAGAGGGGGTAAAGAGGGCCATTGTCTCAGGCCTTACACTCCATCATGGCCCTCAAATTTGGTCTTTTGACATGATCTCCAAAGGAGGTTACGCCCAGTCACAGACACAGCAGTAGGCTTTAAGAAAGATCCTCAGGGTGCCTGGGTGGCTTAGTCAGTTAGGCATCTGCCTTTGGCTCAGGTCATGATCCCAGAGTCCTGGAATCGAGCCCCATGTCAGGTTCCTTACTCAGCAGAGAGCCTGCTTCTCCCTCTGCCTCTCACCCTGCTCATGCTCTCTTTCTCTCAAATAAATAAAATCTTAAAAAAAAAAAAAGATGCTCATTTGTATAGCTGTGATTACATAATCCAAGTAATAAGAATATCCAAGAACTCATCTTTCAAGATCTACCTATAGCATCTGACACAGTTATTTTCCTTCTCTTTGTCTCCACTTGGCTTCCAGAGCACTATGGTCCTTGTCCTACTTCCTCAGTGGCTGCTCCTTCCCAGTCACCTGTGTTGGTTCCTACTTCACCTCATCCCTCACTTCTGAATGCCTGTTTCCGGAAGGCAGCCAGAGGGAGTGCTCAGGGCCTTTGCACCTGCTCAAATTACTCTTCCTCAAGGCTGGCTCCCTCACTTTCAAGTCCTTACCTAAGGTCACTTGTCAGTGAGGTCCCTTCCCTACGAAGTACTGCACTCCCTCCAACTCTCTCCCCCTCCTCCCTGCTTTATAGTTCTCATCACCAAATGACAAATGACCTACTGCATGTGTTTCTGGTTCCGTGCCAGTCTCTCGTGACTAGTAAGTCGGCAGCAGCAGAGCTCCAGGGGAGCAGTGAACTAGTGTGTCTACTGCTATACTTCCACTGTCTGCAACAGTGCCTGACACACTGCATATTTGAATGAATGGGAGACGTTTTGTGACTTTCCCATTTTGTATATTTTCATGTAAAAATATGTAGGGAATTGTACAAGGGGACTCTGGATTCTTTAAACATGAAAGTCTAAAGCCTGATTTTTATTTATTTATTCGGAAAGAATCGGGGTACTCAGCGCAGGGACGCACCTGGTTTGCCCCGACTAACAGCTAAATCGGAAGGCCCGGCGGGCATTCACCCGGGGACGCTCGGGGGCTGCAGGGGCGCAGCTTGGGGGCGGCAGGAGGCCCCGAGCACCACGCTCCCACTCGTTCGCGCAGCGCAGCCCGACGCGGCCCCGTCCCCGCCGGAGGGAGGGAGGCGCCTCCGGGCTCGGCCGGCGCCGGGACGACCACGCAGTCGCGCACGGGGGGGCGGAGCCTGCGCGGCCGGAGGACGGGAGCGGCGGCCGCGGAGAGCGGGGGGCGCGGAGAGCGGGGGAGGCGGCCGCGGAGAGCGGGGGGGGGGGGGCGCGGAGAGCGGGACGCGGAGAGCGGGGGGCGCGGAGAGCGGGCGGGGGGGGCGGAGAGCGGGCGGGGGGGGCGGAGAGCGGGCGGGGGGCGGGGGGGGAAGCGGGGGGCCGGCCTCCTCCCTCCCGCGCCGGTCGCTCCGCGCCTGAAGCCGCTGGAGGCCGGTGCTCTGGCCCCGGAGCCCGCACCCTCCTGCCCTGAGCCGCCGCCGTCATGCTGCTGCCTGTGTTCACCCTGAAACTGCGCCACAAAATCAGCCCCCGCATGGTGGCCATAGGGCGCTACGACGGGACTCACCCGTGCCTGGCAGCCGCCACCCAAGCGGGCAAGGTAACCGCTCCCGCCGCACGGAGCCCGGGGCCGCCCGGGGCCCTCCGGAGCCCTCCGGACCCCGGGATCTCCGCGGGCCGCGCCCCGCCCCCCCGCCGCGCCGCCCGGCCCCGCCGCGCCGCCCGGCCCCGCCCCGCCTCCTCCCGCCCCCCCCCCCCCCAGCCACGGTTGCCGGGCAACCGGTGCGTCGTCTGTAGTTCTCGGTCCCGCGCAGAGGAACGAGGAATATTGGGGTCTCGCCTGAAGGCCCTTTCCGAGCAGTTGACTTTACTTGTCTTCAGGCACCTGGACAGCGTGGAGCTCCTGTGCAATACGGAGCTCAGGGAAGAAACGTCCCAGGAGGGAAGGGACTTGGTCAGGTTTAGGAGGGGTAGCGAGGCCTAGGTTTGAGCCCGGGGGGGGGGGGGGTCTCTGCCTGTCACTCTGGAGCTCCTTCCACTATTTCATATTGCCTCTCGAGGGGGAAAAAAAAAGAGGAAAATGCAAAAACCCTTATATTAAATGATTCAGATTTCATTTGATGTTTATCCATGTACATTTACGTCTTTTCCTATAATTTATACACTAAGTACCTGTTAGGTGCTTACTATGTGCCAGGTGCTGGGCAAGGTGTAGGAATCACAGAGATGAAAAAGACATGGTCATTTAACATTCAGGAGACTTGCTGAATACTCCTTTGTGCTAGATGTTGGGGATTCAGAGATAATGCTGAAATCCCTGCTTTGACAAATCTTATAATCCAGCAGACAAGGCATATCTAGGCATTGTGTGCTGATGGAAGCATCACCAAGATACATGGAATACCGTGACACCAAGTGTAATAACTTTTGACAGGTACAAAGCTTCATTACACAAATTATCTCAGCATCCTTGCTACAGTGCCCAGGGCAGCAGCATAGCACAAGTGTGGTGATCCTGGCTCCAGTACCTACTAATTTCATGACCTTGGGCAAAGTACTTAATAATAGTATCTGCCACATTGGGTTTTTATGAGAACTAAGTAAATTAATATAAAGGGCTTGGCATATGGGAAATGGAAGCATGTAAGTCGCTAGTTGTTAGTTGTTATTTTTTTGTTACTCCCATTCTACTGACTAGAATAACAGTTCAGAGAGGTAGGTTCAGGGTAATACTTGAGGTGGTTCACCTAGAAGGTGGTGGAAATGAAGGTAAAGTACCTGTTCTTGACTCAGGGTGGGTTTAATAAGCTGGTGTTTTTAGAATGTTTTATAGTTTTCAAGATACTTCTACCCATGCTGTATGTTAGATCATATGCCTTGGGATACATAAGTAGAAAGTAATGAGTAGAGCCCCATAGCACAGGGCCTGGTATAAAATAATATTGGTTATTGTCAAGAGGTACTGCAGATGACAAAAAAAAAATCATATTGGTTCTGTGGGTGCATAACAGCTAAAAAAATGGGCTGAAAATGTCCTGTGGATATTGGCTCCACACCTTACTTGTTAAGGGCTTGCTACTACTGAGCACTGTTCTTAGCTTTGTAGTTGCAAGGTTAAGACAAGTCTCACCCATTTGGAGTTTACATTTGAGAAGGGGAGCCAGACCCAAGGGGGGGAGAAAAATAGATGTGTGTGTGTGTATAATTTTAATATATATTGAAGTATATTTATAAATACATATAAATAACACCTGGATAATGTCTCCCTAGGGGGAAAAATAGTAAGGGGATGAAAATGATGGGAGAGGGCTATTTTAGATAGGGTGATCCATAGGCCTTTGATAAGATAACTGTAGATCAGAGATTTGAGGAAAAGGAGGACACAAGCCCTGCAGTTATGTTGGGTAGGTGCTTTCCAGGCAGAGGGATCAGCAAGTGCAAAGGCCTTGAGGTGGAAATATGCTTGGTGTGTTTCAGGAACATGAGCTGCTGGGGCTGGAATGGAATGAAGGAAGCAGTGAGGTAGCCAGGGGCCAGATCATATAGGGCCTGTAAGCCATATAAAGACCATTGTTTTCCAGTGATGCGGTTTGACTGATGTTTTAGATAAAGGGTAACTCTCTGGTACTGCAGCAAAGATGCAGGGAGGTGAGTGTAGGAGAAGCAGGAAGATTGGGCGGAGGTTTCTGTGGAAGTCCTTGAATGAGAACATGATCCAGAATGGAAGGAGGGACACTGAGTCTAGGTCTGTTTCTGGAGTTGGAAGAGTGATATAGAGAGAAAGTCCTGTGACCTGTGTAATTGTATTTTTGTTTAGAACTTTAAATAAATCTGGTAAGTTGTAACCCGATATTTTATATTGAGACTTTAAAAAATGGTAATATTCTATGATCCAGGTAATACAGGAATATATTCTCCTTTAAAAATAATTAACAACAAAATAATAATAATTAAATATTCCAGGTAAGGCTAAAGCCCTCTTTGACCATTGGAGCCCAGGTCTCTAGCAATAGGATTTTGTCATTTTAAGTGGGATTCTGTTGAGAATGTGAACCTTGACTTACTGGCATCTGGTCTCTGAGCCTGAGCAAGGATTTTATTTGTTTGAGCAAGGATATTTCTTGCATGATGAATGTTACTGATTTCCTCTGACGACATTTTTCCTCTCATCATGGGCTTGAGGGGACCGGTTGAAATTCTATTGTTAGCAGCTAGAACAAATGTTGCGTGAACTATATAGCCAGTCCCTTCGGCTGAAGGCACGGGGAGTGATCCATTTGTTGCGTGACTGAACTTGGTTTTTTCCATGCCCGAGGGATAGGTAGGTCTCCTGGAGACTCAGAGAACAGCATGAAGGGAAAGAGGGAGAGAAGTCTGCTCCTGGGAGTCTTGCTGCTCTTGGTCACAAACCCCAAACTTTTTCTGTTCCAATAGCAGCAAATATGAAGTCCATAAGTGATTTCCACTCCTGTTCTCCCTCAGCCTAATTACTGGAAGACTCCGAAAGAATTCTTTTGTTCTGAACAGTTAATAAAAGGAAGTAAGGCACGGTGGCTAGAGTGTAGGGTCTGGAACCAGACACCAGGCATCAGGTCTTAGTTTAGCCCTGTCACTCATTAGTCACCAGACCTGGAAAGGGCCTTGACCCTTCTGACCTCATCTGTAAACTCAGGGCTTGTTGTGAGAATCAAATGTAGTAATGTTTAGAAAGCATGTTGTTAAACTATTGCACAAATGAGGCTGTTAACACGCTATTCCATAGCTATGTACCTTTTCTGTATATTTCTAATCAATTCCTTTGAAAATTATTTGTTGTTGAACAGGCAGGTAATAACTTAAAACTAATCCTCTTTGGATTTTTATTGAAGGGATGAAATACTTATTTAAAATTGGTGAATTTTAAAACTGGAAGAGGCTTAAGGGGTCTCTAGTGCGGTGCTTCCCACCTTTTTTTTCTTCATGTTGTCATCTTGGAGCTTTTTTTAGATAGTGAAGATTTCCCTAATGAAATTTTAACTCCATTGATAGACTGCATGTCTGTTTTTGTACTGTGCCCTTTTGGAGGGCTACAAGCCATTTTATTTATTTTATTTTATTTCATTTTATTTTATTATTTTATTTATTTATTTATTACAAGCCATCTTATTTATTTTATTTTTTATTTTTTAAAAAGATTTATTTGTTTGTTTGTTTGTTTATTTATTTATTTATTTATGATAGAGAGAGGAGAGACGCAGGAGGAATGAGAAGCAGGCTCCATGCCAGGAGCCCGACGGGGGACCCGATCCCGGGACTCCAGGATTGCGCCCTGGGCCAAAGGCAGGCGCCAAGCCGCTGAGCCACCCAGGGATCCCATACAAGCCATTTTAATATCTAACATCCTCCTACCCCACAAAGATACCAGTCTGGGGTGATTCTGTCTACAGTAGTTGAAACTGCAAAATTAATTGACTTTGGACAATTATTTAATTCTGTCTTACTAGTATAGACCATGAAACCGTGAAAAACTTTGATTGCATGACTCAGTTTAAGTTTGTCAAACAGATCTACAAACTACTGGACTTTAAAACTATCAGTTTTAACCCTTAAAACAACCAGTTGTTTTTTTTTTTTAAGTTTCATTTATTTCAGTAAGCTCTACACCCAACGTGGGGCTTGAATTTACAACCCCAAGATCAAGAGTCACATGCTCTTTCAAATGAGCCAGCCAGGTGCCCCTAAAACAACCAGTTTTAAGGGTTGGGAAGTGAATGTATTAGGTGCTTGGATGAAAAGATGCTAAAGGAAATGTTTATTACTATATGTTACATCATCTTCTTAGTATGTAGTAATCACATCGTAGCTGGTAGCGCTTCCCAAATGTTGGTCGAGAAGAGGCTAGTTTGTAAGAGGGCTTTGACATTCTGCTGGTGGGTAGCGTATAAGCTGCCCTGGTGAGCAACAAGGACATGTTCATTACCTCGTTCTTGAGAAGACTAAGAACCACTGGATTTCCACGATTCATAGTGATTGAAAGCCAGCATACACAGAACTGTTTAAGAGTTTCAAGTTTTGTAGGTGATTAAAGTGACCTCTTGTTAGTGTTTATATCTGTTAATACCTCAAGTCTTTTAAAAAAAATATATGTTAATTTTACATTTTTGGTATTTTTAGGGGATGTAACTAACTGTTTCTGTTTTAGGTTTTTATTCATAATCCTCATACCCGGAGCCAGCATTTCAGTGCCTCCAGGGTCTTCCAGAGCCCCCTGGAATCTGATGTTTCACTTCTCAACATTAACCAGGCAGTCAGCTGCCTGACTGCAGGAGTACTGAACCCTGAACTCGGCTATGATGCTCTTTTAGTGGGGACTCAGACTAACCTTCTGGCTTATGATGTCTACAATAACTCAGATTTATTCTACAGAGAGGCAAGTATGCCCCTTTATAACTGTAGCATTTCCATTACTCACTAATGTCCATTGGTATTTTATGCTTGAAAGAGATCAGACATTTATTTTGGTTTGCTTATTGTATGGCTCTTGTAATGTGAACAACACAGATATTTTTCCATTTGCATCTGCATTCTGCTTGACACTTACTTGTTTTATCATGGTTGGTAACCACTTGGTGCCACTCCAGCTTGTCTCCCATTGGGTACATGGGATACCATGGTACTCTGATACCACTAACTGTCAAGATCTGTTGAGAATTCAGCCAAGAGCCAGGAAATAGATCTCCTGGTAGCTTTGCATTAAAGTTTAGTGTAGTAGTTTATAGGAGAAGCAATTACTGTGCTCTGCTGTCTACAGGCTACTGCAGCTTTTTACCCAAGTTATTCATACTCATTATGAAAAAGATAGGGAAGCAAAAACAGAAAAAAATACTCATAATTTCTCCATCTAGGGCAGCCTGGGTGGCTCAGCAGTTTAGCGACGCCTTGGGCCCAGGGCGTGATCCTGGAGACTCAGGATCAAGTCCCACGTTGGGCTCCCTGCATGGAGCCTGCTTCTCCCTCTGCCTGTGTCTCTGCCTCTCTCTCTCTCTCTCTCTCTGTCTCTCATAAATAAATAAATAAAATCTTGAAAAAAATTTTCTCCATCTAGAAATAACAACTTTTTTTATTTAAGATTTTATTTATTTATTTATTTGATAGCACAAGCAGGGGGAGCAGCAGGCAGAGGGAAAGGGAGATGCAGGCTCCCCACTGAGCAGGGAGCCCAATGTGGGGCTTGATCCCAGGACCCTGGGATCATGACCTGAGTCAAAGGCAGATGCCCAACTGACTGAGCCACCCAGGCACCCCGAGAAATAACACAACTCTTAAATTGATTTTTACTAAGTGAAAGTTTTTTACAAAATGGGATCATATTATATACATGTAGCCTTTTTTCCCTACAACTTATATTACTATAATATATTAACATACATTAAGATATAATTCGCGTATCATACAATTCACCCATTTAAAGGATACAATCTAGTTTTAGTTTATTCAGGGACTTTTGTAGCTATACAACAATCAGTTTTTTTTTTTAATTTTTAAAAAAGATTTTTTTATTTGAGAGAGAGAGAGAGAGGAAGAGGAGCAGCAGAGGGAGAGGGACAAGCAGATTCTGCACTGAGTCTGGAGCCCAAGGCGAGACTTGATTTCATGATGTGAACCTAAATCAAGAGCCGGACTCTCAACTGACTGAACCCGGCCAGGTGCCTCTCACCACAATCAATTTTAGAATATTTTTATTATCCCTAAAAGAAACCTAGTCCCCCTTAGTAGTCAACCCACATTCTCCCCCAACCTGTCTTACTTGCAACCACTGATACTTTCTGTCTCTGTAGATTTGCTTACTCTGGACATTTTACATAAACGAAGTCATAGAATATATGATCTTTTGACTGGTTTCTTTTTCTTAGAATAATATTTTCAAGGTTGATCCATGTTGTAGCATATATCAGCACTTCATTTTTTTTTTTGGCTGAAGAATTTTCCATTGTATAGACATACCATATTTTCTTTATTCACTCATCAGTTAATGGACATATGTGTTATTTCCACTCCCTGGCCCTTATATGCAGCTTTTTTTGTTCAGTACCATATTGTGAACATCTTTATATGAAATTACTGTATATCCATGCATCATTCTTACTGGTTCTATATTTTTTTATTGTTACTATATTCTGTTTTGCTTAATCAGTTCCATATTGTTGCATATTTATGTTGTTTCCATAGTTTTTATATTATAGTTGATACTTTGATAAGCATATATCTTTGCCAGTTTCTCTGATTATTTCCTAAGGATAAGTTCCCAGAAATGCAATTACTTCTTTTTTTCCCTTGGTATTCTTTAATTGAGATAAAATGTACTTACAGTGAAATGCATAAGCCTTACAGGTACTTTTCAGTGAGTTTTCATCCCTGCAAATGACATGCCCTATAAAAATATAGAGTATTTCCATCAGTTCAGAAAAATTTGTTGTGCCCCATTCCAATCATTTCCTATATCTCCTAGACACTCACTGTTCTGATTTTTATTACCTTAGCTTAGCTTTCCCTGTTCTTGAACTTCATACAAATGGAATCCTCCAGAATGCAATCCTTGGTATTCGGCTTCTTCCACTGAGCATGTCTGTGAGAGCCATCCATGTTGTTGCATAGAGCAGCAGTTCTTCTTTGTTGCTGAGTAGTATTCCATTGTGTGATTGTGCCACAATTTATCTATTCTTCTGATCATAGACCTGTGGGATAGACATATTGGGTTATTTCCAGTTTGGAGCAATTAATAAAATTGCTATAAATATTTTTGTACTAGTCTTTTTGTGGGCATATGATTTAATTGATCTTGGGTATACTTAGGAATGGTTATACCATTTCACACCTCTCACCCATAATGTATGAGAGTTCCAGTGGCTCCATACTCTGTCAACAATTGGTAATGCCAGTCTTTTCAGTTTTAGCCATTTTAAGGTATGAAGTGGTATCTCATTGTAGCTTCATTTTGCATTTCCCTCATGACCAGTGATGTAAAACACCTTTTCTTGTGCTTAGTTTCCACTTATGTGCCTTCTTTTGTGAAGTGACTAGGTCTTTTGCCTGTTTTTTATTAGTAGTTCTTATGTATTATTGATTTGTAGATTTTCTTTGAATATACTGGGTACAGGCGCCCGTGGGTGGCTCAGTCAGTTAAGCATCTGACTCCTGATTTTGGCTCAGGTTATGACCTCATTGTCATGAGATTGAGCCCCACATTGGGCTCTCCACTCAATGTGGAGTCTGCTTGAGATTCTCTCTCTCTGCCTCTCCTGCTTGTGCTAGCTCTCTCTATAATAAATAAATTTTAAAAATGAATATATGGGGTATAAACTCTTATTTATATATGTATATGTAAAATAATATTTACAATATACATAACAAATAATGTATATAACAAATATCTTCTCCCAGTATGTGGCTCATTCCAATAAGTAGGCATCTTTTGATGAGCAAAAGTTTTTGATTTTGTGGAAGTCTAGCTGTTCATTTTTTTTTCTTTAATAGTTAGTGATCTTTGTGTTGTTCTGAGAAGTCTTTGACTATTTCAGGATCACAGAGATACTCCTTTGTTTTTATAAGAGACTGAAATTGAGTGTAGTATGTGTATGTGTGTATATGTACTTACAGAGAGAAAGATTGATTGGTTTATTTTAAGGAATTGGTTTATGCAGCTGTGGAGCCTGGTAAGTCCAAAATTTGCAGGTTAGGCATCTTCCAGGGAAGAGATGATGTTGAAACTTGAGTCCAGAGAGAGTCTGGTCGCAGAATCCTTCCTTGGGGTATGTCAGTCTTTTTTTCTTTTAAGGCCTTCAACTGATTGGATGAGAACTACCCACATTATAGAGGGCAGTCTGCTTTACCCAGAGTCTGCTGATTTAAATGTTAATCTTGATTCCATTAAAAAAAAATGCTTTCACAGAAACACCTAGAATAATATTTGATTCAATATCTGGGTACCATGGCCTAGCCACGTTGATACATAAAATTAATGATTTCAAGAATGTAGCTCTGCAATTAAAGACTTTTTTAAACGAGATTTTTGATAGGTTTTAGTAAATTGCCCTTTACAAAAAATACTATTTTCCACTTTCCCTGCAGAATAGGAGAGTGCCTGTTTTATCACACTCTAATGAACCGGGATTTTATTGTTATTTTTCATCTTTCTGATCTGAAAAATGAAAATGACATATTGTGAGAATGAAGATTTTCATGTTTGTTGGTGATTTGTATTTCTTGTGAATTTCCTGTTCTATTAAAAATCTTTTTGGCTTGGATGTTTATCGTTTTCTTACTTGTTTTCTATTACCTGTTTTATTTTATTAACAAAACAATTAGCTATGTGTCTTAGATATTGTAGCTATTTTTTCCAGTTTATTGCTTACCTTTTAACTTTATCTTTTTATTGGCCATTTAGCAGTTTTGATTTCTAATGAATTTTTCTGTCCTTTATAGCCAATCTTTTATTTTTCATGGTTTTCCTACATGAAGATTATATAAACAAGGACTGTTTTCCTGTATAATAAACAATTGGTATTTTCAAAGATGTCCTTGAGTTTTCTAAAAATAAATTAAATTATGCTTATATACTTTATTCAAGAAGTCTGGGGCACTTATTAATTCTGGATGGTGGGTATGTAGGTATTTGTTTTATTATTCTTTATACTTCTCTGTAACTTTACGATGAAAAAGACTAGTAGTAAGAGAACTAGGTAATAAGTATCAAAAAGGTCTCCATCCAACATGGTTAAAATGGATTACGAAAGCTTGGGTGTTAAAAATGCGTAAGTTTGATTCTGCCAAGAATTTGGCCTCTAGAACATGTAGAGAGCCTTGGATTTTGTAGCAGTTTATTTTAGTGGATTAGTGTGAGAAGCCAGGGGCCTGAGTTGATCCTGGGTCTCTGCTCTTCCCTGTGGAAGCACATATAGGCCATGATGACTGTCTTCAATGCATGGCCCTGGCCTGCCTCTCAAGAGACCATGTGGCTTCTCTCAGATGATGACAGAGAGATTTGAGTATCCAAATAAAAATAAGGATATAGGTTATATCCACTATGCCTTTGCATCACTGTATCTGAGTTTTTATGTCTTTTTTTCCCCCTTAGGTTGCTGATGGGGCCAATGCAATTGTGCTGGGAACACTGGGGGACATCTCCTCTCCTCTTGCCATTATTGGTGGAAATTGTGCTCTGCAGGGTTTTGATCATGAAGGAAATGATCTCTTTTGGACGGTATGAAGAACAAAGCATTCTTTTAATCCTCTTAAATATTTTTACTTTTAAAGTTCTTTATGCTTTGTTTTTGACCATCGACTGTAATGGATAAGAAAAATGAAATAGAACCGTATTTCTAATTCTGTACATTAAAAAAAAGAATTTTTGTAATTAGAATAATACCCATTGGTGGTTTGTATAATCCTCTTTCATGTAGCTAAAGTATTTGGATTAAGTGAAAAAAGATGGCATATTAATGAGTTTTGGTTTTATTTTCAGGTTACTGGAGATAATGTTCATTCCTTGGCCTTATGTGACTTTGACGGTGATGGTAAGAAAGAGGTGTGTGGAGGAGGAGATACTTATCTTGTGTGTTCAGCTGAATAATTTTCCCATGACAATGAGATTAGTGTTAAGAGAAGTGTTAGCTTCTCGAAGGCGATTTTGGTACCTTCTTACCTAAATGACAAGCTAACTGGCCTCATTTGTCTTTCTCTTCTTTTGAATAATGAATTACTTGTGTTTGTCTAATATCAAGATCAAGGCCATGATGTTTCAAAGACACAGGACAGGGAGAGGGGGCAGGACAGTTGATGGGGCAACAGCCATATTCCCAGTCTTACAACTTGCTTCTGATGCTTTGAAACCATATTATAAGTAGTTTTCAGTTGTGGCTAGCATTCAGGAATCTAAGTTTTAGAGAGTGACCTTTGTTGGTTACTCTAGAAATTAACCTCTTGAGCAGCTGGCAGCATGCTGTGTTGGGCACTGACTTACCTGTGTCTTGTCCGTGGCTGCTGCTCTCTGGCATTTGAAACAGCTTCCATCTGCAGGCAGAGGAAGGCACTGAGCCAGGGAAGCATTTTCAGCAGCTTGATGGGAAAACATATTCTGGCAGGATGTGCAGCCCACATGGAGGGCTAAAATCTGTAATGGACCAATAGGTGGAATGTTCCTGATTACAGGGAACTCTCTGGCTAGCAGTAGCCCCGTAGAAAGTATCATGCCATTCTTCGTTTGATTTATGGAAATTGTGCTGTGTTCACTTGTTGAACTAAAGATGCATCATCCTTTTTCCTTTCAGCTTCTCGTCGGATCAGAGGATTTTGATATCCGAGTTTTTAAAGAAGATGAGATTGTGGCAGAAATGACAGAAACAGAGGTAAGAAATGCCACATCAGAATCATGGTAACTTCGGGCAAGATCGATTAGCACAGTGGAATGTCACATCAGATGAGAGTGCTGGGCTCTCTTCCCTCAACCCAGACAGTTTTGGGGTAAAAACTGTGGGAATTAAACAGAACTGCACATTACAGAGAAAGACACATTTAAAGATCTGTACCAAGATATATTTTGAGAGTTGGGGGAGGTGGTGGTGGTGGCGGAGGGAAAAAAAGGTATATTTTGAACAGACTGATTAAATAGAGAAAAACTATGGAGTACATAAAGGCCTTTCTTTTAGTGAGTTAATGCATATAGATGATGATAATTACACTAATAATGGCAACCATTTTTTATGCACTTAATATATGCCAGATACTGTTCCAAGCGCTTTATATGAACTAACTTATTTGATCCTGCAACAGCCCTATTAGGAAGATATTATTCCTATTTTACCAATGAGGAAACTGGTATTAAGTTCCTTTGTTAAATTACTGATACATGGTCATGGCCGTGCAGTGGTGTGGTCAGGATTTGAACTCTCCCTTGTCCGCCTCCTCATCATCATGTATTAAATGGGATTGAATGAAGTACACAAACAAGGTTTTTATAACTTTTCCTCTCCAAATTAAATACTTCTTGGGCACATTCCTGTCGATGAACTTAAAATCAGATGTTGGAGGACTTGGCTGGTTTCTCCGTGGTTAGCATTACTCATGTAGTAGAATCTAGAAGAGTTTAAACTTCATTTGCCTACAGATTGCCTTCATCCATTGTAGTTTTGGCATTCTTAGGATATTTATTTGCTGCTGGTTCTCCAGGATTGGGCAAGATGGAAACAGAAAAATGAATTAGGATATTCTGAAAGAAGAAAGGAGAAGAACATAAGGGAACAGTGGCTTGTGAGCATTAGAAAGAGACAGCAGAGAACAACAGAAGGGAGTCTGAGCGATCAGAATGCTGGGATCCTGCTAAATTTGTTCAGGTTGTGTCTGAGAGTTCAGGTCAGAAAGCTTGAGGGCACTGGCCTCAGTACCTGCCTTAGCCACTTGTCATTACTCCTGGCCACTTACAGAAGCTGTCTAGGAAAGTCAGGCTTCTGTCCCACTAACTACAAAGAAAGACGAAAATGCAAAACCTGCATATTGATATACAAAGTGTTATTCTTGATTTAGCTCATTTACCTTTATCCTATAGCGAGGAGCATAGATTTTTACTTAGTTCTACTACACTTTTTACGTATTCACAGTTATTGTAATTGTAAACTAATAGTTGTAGGTAGAGAAAAATAATGACCCTAATGAAGGCTTAGGGGTTCTGTTTAAGTGTATGTGCTTAACATGTGATTTTTTTGGAGAGTCCTTAGCTTTCATTAGGTTCTTATAGGTATTTGCTATTCCCTCCTTCCCCCTCTTCAAAAAAAAAAAAAAAAAAGCCAACTTGAATCACTATAAATTCAAATTTATAGTAAATCTTTTCCTACTTAGTGAGAATCATTCAGATTTTGTTGGATTTCTGTTTATTGCCAATACTAGATGTGAGGAGGCTGCATTCTTCAAAACACCTTTTTCCTACATCCTAGAAAAGGACAAGAGACCATGACATAGGGCCAGGGACTTGAGCAGACTCTGGTCCACAAAAGAGAACCTAGTGAATGAATTAATGAAGGACTGAGGGACCAACAGAATCCAGGACTAAGTGTATAAAAATTGGAACTTTTTAAAACTGTTCATTTCGGAGCCATTTTTCTGTCCTTTGGTTTGATTTTGCTCCTAACTCAAATGTCGTTTCGCAGATCAGCATAATGATAATCCATTTGGCAGATGAACAGTACCGAGTATTGCCAAAAGAATGCCTTGAGCTAAATAATTCTAGAGTCCTACACAGCACTTTGCATTCAGAGTTAAGTGAAGTGGGTGGTTTTGTAGAAAAGCTGTAGGTGTAGAGGAAATTATATAACTATTCTCTGCTTTATACAATTTATTTCTTAATATCTCTTGTATTCATGCCAGAATTAGAAAGTAGATCTGCAGGAGCATAGATATCATTAAACTTTGGCTTTAACTTTAAATAAAGGATAGTTTTGTTCAGGATCTAACTAAAATTTTACCCCTTTAAAGGTGTTAAATCCTTAAACAGTCCTGTAAATATTTCTGTAGGATTTACACATTCTGTATATTGTTACATATATATACAGAGCCATGTGCTTGGGTTTGCACTTCTTAAAGGATTATATTTTTTTCCTAAAAAACACCTTTCATCTCTAGCAGACAATAAATTATGTTACAGAGAGAAAAGCATGCACATAAAAGATACTCACTTGTGGGTTTTGCAAGTCTTTAAAATTTAGACCGTAGGATATTAAAACATTTTGAGTTAGTGTTCATAACAGCATCTGTTATACATTTTCTGTATCTTGCATACTCAATTTATATCATCCTCAATCGCTCAATTTTATTGTTTTTTTAAATGATTTGCTGAAATTTGCCACATAAGCTTGATCCAAAACAGCAAACTTTGTAAGTTTATTTAATTCTGATTACCCAACTCTGAAATAGATGACATGGATCATAGAGAAGAGGAATACATTCCCCTCTAACAGATTTAAATCTAATTTTAACACACTTGGTAGCACAATATGCAATTTTATAAAGCCATACTTTGCATGGAATTGAACCTTAGTGGGAAGATGTGTCTTTGTTATTTCCTGCAGATAATCACCTCTCTTTGCCCCATGTATGGCAGTAGATTTGGTTATGCCCTTTCCAATGGCACAGTTGGAGTTTATGACAAAACAGCCCGATACTGGAGAATTAAAGTGAGTATAATTCAGCTTCCAATATTCAGGGATTTTAATGGTTGTTGAAAGACTTCTTGGGCAGCCTGTGTGGCTCAGCGGTTTAGCGCTGCCTTTGGCCCAGGGCCTAATCCTGGAGACCCGGGATCTAGTCCCATGTCAGGCTCCCTCCATGGAGCCTGCTTCTCCCTCTGCCTGTGTCTCAGCCTCTCTCTCTGTGTTTCTCATGAATAAATAAATAAAATCTTAAAAAAAAAAAAGACTTCTGGACTAATTATTGAAATTCTTTTTCAGTCCAAAAATCATGCCATGAGCATTCATGCTTTTGACCTTAATTCTGATGGAGTGTGTGAACTGATAACTGGTTGGTCCAATGGGAAGGTAAGTTTCAGGTATAATTCAGAGGACTAGTTGTTTGAGGCATATTGGCTGCATGACTCAGAACCAGTAACATGAGAATATAACCTGTCGTCCTTGGCTGTGCTTTCAAAGTTAACTTCATAATCTTTGCAACACTACAAGTTAGTGAGTCTCTTTTTGGTCTTAAAAGCCCTTTGGGAGAAAATTTGGGAGAAGATCTTTCTAAGTCTCTTCCTTGAAGAAATGAGAATGCATTTAATCGGGTTGATCATAGGCGTAGGGCAGTAAAAAAGGAATTTTAGTAAGCAAGTAATGAGCTGTTTGTATAGCTCTTCTCTAATAAATCTTTAAGACTGTCTGAAAACTTAGAATTAATGGGAAGAATCATGTTATCATATTGTTTCTCCAGCTATAAAATTTGAAATAAAATCCTTTTGCTTTCTTTCCTTTTTTAAGTTCAGATCAGAATTTTCTGCAGACTTCTGGCAAGTCAGGATTGTCTTGTTAGAAACTGCCTAAGTAGCTGCCAGATCTCCATGGGTACCATTTGCCCTAGCTTCCTTATGTGACAGTGCTGAATTGCCTGAAGAAGATCAGATAATTCCTGCCCTTGTATGTATGGCAGTAGATTTGGTTATGCCCATATGTCTATATGTCACATCTATATGTCCCATTCTTCTTTGATTTTTCTTTGTTTTTTGGCCAGGACCTTGTAACCTTCCTTTGGTGTTGTATGAAGAACAGGTTCTACAAAAATGTTGTGTTGGTTCCTGATTCTTTACCTGGTTTTGTCTTTGGCATGGGCAATAAAAATGATAAGGGAAGACTGGGGCACCTGGGTGGCTTGGTCAGTTAAGCATCTGCCTCTTGATGTCAGCTCAGGTCATGATCTTGGGATCATGGGATCAAGCCTCACATCTGGCCTCTGTGCTTAGTGGGGAGTCTGCTTGAGATTCTCTCTCTCCCTCTGCCCCTCCTACCATGCACAGTCTTTGTCTCTCAAATAAATAAATAAATCTTTTTAAAAAATAAAAAGTAATTATAAGGGAAGTCTGTGTTCCTTAGTAAGAAACATGGAAATTATAAAATGGACCATATTCTGGGGGGAATATAAACACAAATTATAAATATAAATTAAATTATTATGATTGATTCAAGAATTAGAAACTACTAGACTTGAGAAGTTATCAAAAATTACCTTAAAAAAAAAGTTGCTTTCAAATATGACAGTGGACCTAGATGTTTTTAGAGTTAAATGCTTTCAAAATTTTAAGGAATTTCTATTATATAATCTTCCAGAACATAAAAAGAGATAAGAAAGAAAATTAACACTGTTCATTATATAAGGAGAAAAACTGATAATTACATTTAATAGAAATAGCATATAAAGGAGAAAATATACAGATCCAACATGTGATTATAGGTGTAGAAATACTAAATGAATGCAAACAACCGATTAACTTTGCATTTAGTAGGTCCTTTGTTGAGTTGGAGGGCCATTCTCTCCTCCAGGGCAAAACATCCACGCTGGATAAAGCAAAAGAGTAGAATATCCCTAGAAATACAGATGAATACAAATATTCATTTGTAGCCTTGCTTCTTAGTAAATGAAACTCTCTTATTTGTAGAATGTTGTGTAAATGCAGAAGCAAGGTCAGTTCAGTCTGAGAGGATTTACTTTTTTTTAAAGTAGTCTCTGCAGTCAGCATGGGGCTTGAACTCGCGACCATGAGATCAAAAGTTGTATGTTCCATCAAAGAACCAGCCAGTTGACCTGAGAGTAGTATTAATGTGCTAAGGGCTTTGGTAAATCCAGGCTACTCATTACTTCACAAACTTTAGCATCGATGATTATCAGGCTTTTATGTGTTGTTGTTATTAAGAGCGTGGATACTTGGATGTGAATTCTGTAGACAGAGGTAGGAGCCAGTAGTAGGCTGTGATCTAAATGACTTTATTTTTGTTGTTGTTGTTGCAAAGTTTTGCCCTTGAACAGACAAAAATACTGAAGGGCACTGGCTACTGAAATGATTGCTCTTCCGGATTTTCTATAGCTACCCTTTTATTGATAACACCTATTCTTGCTTGAAACAGAAGTCATTTTAAGCACTTATTCTTCATTGTTGTTTTTCAGATGCATTTGTTTCATTTATTTCTCTTTGCCTTTCTTGGGAAGAGGAGGCTCCGTGAGGATAGGGGGGCCCTCTGCAGTATCTAAGTAGTTTTTACATGGAAGAGTGACTCTTAAATGAGATTATTATACAAGATGATATGATGGAAAGTTGAGCTAACTTGGTGTTTTTCACACTTTAAATGTAAATATATTTTATACACATATATGATAAAGATAAAGCTTTTATACAGAACCAACATTTCCTGTGCACATCTATATGTCAGACTCTGTTCGAAGTGCTTTAATGTATTAACTTTTTAGGCCTCATTCTGGCCCTGTGGGATGTAGGTGTAGTTATTTTCCTCAGGTTCTTGTTCTTGACCTCCCAGATCGGGAGATCAAGCATGGAATGGTTAAGAGATATTCCCATGATCCCACAGATAGTAAGTGGCAGAGCTGGAATATGAACCCAGATAGTTTGGACTCGCCCTATGCTATATATATAAGAACTGGAAACCCATTTCTCCAAATGAAATGTTATGTAAAGGTCAATGTGTAAAACAGCTTTTGTTTATAAAGAAGAAAGTATAGCTGGTTGTGGCCCCTTATGGTCCCCTTGGCCCCAGGGTTCATAGCTGTCTCCTGAGAAGCCACGGGGCTCCATGGAACACTCTTGAAAACTGCTAGACTAGCTGACCTTTAAAGCTGATTTTGACTTTAAAATCTTGTGGGTATTTTCTTTTTTAAACTACAGCATAAGCTATTTTTCAAGTTCTTATTTATTTATTTTTTTTAGGTTGATGCTAGAAGTGACCGAACTGGGGAGGTCATCTTTAAAGACAACTTTTCTTCTGCAATTGCTGGTGTGCTAGAGGGAGATTACCGGATGGACGGTCACCCACAGCTGATCTGCTGCTCAGTGGACGGGGAAAGTAAATTGGGACAGGAAAAATCCTTGTAAAGTTAGATTTTCAATTTGATTGGGTCAGAACACCAGGCAGTTCCACTATGAAGTGTTTGTATGGATATCCTCTCATCCTAATAAATTCACCTAGATGGGAGGATGAGAACTTAAGGTTTTGGCTTTTAAGAATAGATTGATGATTAAAAGGAGACCTGGCTAGGCTGATGTATTCTTCAATCTGGTGAGGGTTTTCTCCTTTTGTTCAGTCCGGGGCTACCTGCCTGGCACAGCTGAGATGAGAGGGAACCTCATGGATACCAGCGTAGAACAGGACCTGATCCGAGAGCTGAGTCAGAAAAAACAGAATCTGTTGCTAGAACTCCGTAACTACGAGGAAAATGCTAAGGTAGGTCCTCATGTGGGAGGGGAAATGCAGTCTGGAAAAGGTAGGAACTGCAAGTGTGGAAGAGGACTAGGTGTCAGCATCTACACAGCGGGACCCTCTCTTACCCACTGGTGGAAGTGGGGATTGCTTCGGCCTTTTTGCCAGAGTCAGAGGTGAGAGGGCATGTGTTCTTTAACCTGGAAATCCCGTCTCCGTGCAGCTGGACTATAGAAGTATTTGCATAAGTGTCCAGAGACGTTTATGGCAGCACTATTTAAAAAAAATTTTTTTTTAAAGATTTTATTTATTTATTCATGAGAGAGATAGAGAGAGGCAGAGACACAGGCGGAGGGAGAAGCAGGCTCCCTACTGGGAGCCGGATGTGGAACTCGATCCAGGACTCCAGGACCACACCCCGGGCCTGAAGGCAGGCGCTCAGGCACTGAGCCACCCAGGCGTCCCATGGCAGCACTGTTTGTAGCAGTGAATGTTTGGAAGCAACTGAAATGTTGATCCATAGGAGGGAGTGTGCTGGGGGATATTAAGCAGCTCAGGAGAATGAGGTATGTGTACTTGGACTAAGATGGAAGGATATCTGTGGCCTTACTGAGCGAAAGAATGCAAGAACAATACGTATAGAATATCTCTTACCTTTTCCAAAAACAAATAACATCAGAGTTGACAACCACAATACCTTTGTGTGTGCGTGTGTTTGTGTGTGTGTGTGTGTGTGTGTGTGTGTGTGTGTGTACTAGGCTGGCTGGAGGATGAACCAAGAGGTGGAACTTTGATTTGTCTTGTCATGGGTAATTATATTTGAATTTATTATACTAAGTGCATTAATTTTGCTACTTTAAAAGAATACCACCAAAAAAACTATAAAAGGCATGTTGGGGTACAATGGACCCTAACCACAGAAAGGGACAGGGTATTTTTTCCTTTGGGGAGAGGTCAGATAGAGAAAGGGAGTGATAATGAAGTGAGTCTTCTGAATTCTAAAGAATCAGATTAATATCATGATTGAGAGTCAGTCTTTTGAAGCCAAATGGCCATATTATTTAGAATTGACATTAGTTCACTGCTTTGGTGACTGAGCTGGAAGTGGGAGGATGTTTTGCAGGCTGAATCGAGCAGTCCACTGAATGAGGCTGATGGGTCTCGGGGCATCATCCCAGCCAATACCAAGCTCCACACCGCCCTCTCGGTCAATCTGGGACATGAGACCCAGGCTGCTCATGCAGAATTGTGTATTTCCACCTCTAATGGTAAGAAATTATTTATAGCTGGCATCTGTGGACACATGTGCCATCTTGGAGTGGTTCTTGAGCTGCCGTTTTGTCTTTTCTCTGCAGACACCATCATCCGAGCAGTACTGATTTTTGCTGAGGGAATTTTTCTAGGTGAAAGCCACGTGGTACACCCCAGCATTCACAATCTTTCCAGCTCCATCCGCATCCCGATTACACCTCCCAAAGATGTCCCTGTGGATCTGCACTTGAAAACCTTCGTGGGTTACAGAAGCAGGTGACCCTTTGCAAGGCACAGTTCATGTCTAGCCAGCATTTAGAGGAGAGCCAATGGGTAGATATTCTATTGTGCCATGGATTTTGGCAGGCCAAAGGAGCTATTTGGTGGTTCTACCCACCCAGGCAAGATTTCCCATGACCTTTACTTCCCTAATTGGAAATTTTTTCAAAAATAAAAAAAGGGCATTTTAAACCCTTGGTGCATGTATGTGTATGTATAAGACTTATGTTATCTTTGATCCCAAGCCCATTACTGTAGTACTTAACCCTCAAGTTTTTGGGTTTTTTTTCCCTTCAACGAAACCCCCTAAACAATTGGGTCACAACTCAAGTGACCCAGTTGTGATTTTGTAGTTATTTTCTGGGCCTTGCATTTTGAAATAATATTCCATGCAATCCATTTCTTTTCTTGTGTTCCTCTGGTTGACCATAGCACCCAGTTTCACGTATTTGAACTGACAAGACAGCTCCCCCGCTTCTCCATGTATGCACTGACCAGCCCTGACCCTGCCAGAGAGCCCCTCAGCTATGTCAACTTTGTCATTGCAGAACGTGCACAGAGGGTGAGTGTCTGGCTTTTCTCTTTCAGTATTTTTGCACTTTAGAATCCTTTGGATGTTCTTTCATAGAAGGGGGAAATGACATGAATGAGTTAATTATGTAATTATGACATGAAAGTGGCAGGTAGTTTGGCATTGGCTTTTAATTTGTGACAAAAATACTGCTAAAATATCTTCTCTCACTTTGAAAACGTACATGCCTTATTTACTTGAGCAATCCTTGGTTACAGGTAAATTCTTGCTGGCTTCTAATTCCTCTCTTTCATTTGTCATGGTCTTGGTGTACTTGTCTTGACCCAGTGTTCCAAGAGGAACCTGCTTCAAAATGGAAAGAGTGTGGGAGTTGGAGCTGGGAACATTTTGGATTCAGATGCTACCTTAACTAATTAAATTCTTAGTGATTTCTTAGCGCTGTCAGCCCCCACCAATCCAGGCTTCAATTCCCTTATCAGTAAGGGAGGAGAGTCCCACCTCACAGGGGCCCCTGCAGATTACAAACTTGGTGTGACAGTGTCTTGTATAGTGTAAAGGACTAACACACGTGGCCTTTAACCTTGGCTGGACTTGAGAAATCTCAGGGAGGCTTTTTTAGCCCCATAGATTCTCCTGTAGATGCTTATGTAGAACCTGTGCTGCTACCCATGTAGCATTATTGTCATGAATATTAAAACTTACTTTCTACTTATTGCATGTGGGTGTATCTCTGTGTCTGTCTCTCATGCGTGTGCATGTGTACTTCATTTAAATTTTGCTTCAAGGATGGAATGGGATAGTTTTAAGCAGACTACACTGTCCAGGATATCACTACAGAAAAGCTACTGAATAAATAGACTTGACATCATACCTGAAGCATTTCTACATTCCAGATAAGATTATGTCTATATTGAAAATGCTCTGAAGTCATGGCATGCTGTGGGGCCAGGCATTATGAATGTTACTTAAGATCATGTATGGGGTGGGAAAAAGGAATGTGATTAGTGTGTTCTTGGGGGGATGGGGTGTGAAAAAAAATTCTTTGGTTTTTTTTTTATAAAGCAATAAATCTAGAAAGAAGGATAATTCTTAAGAATGTACTTTAAAAATAGAAGTTCATTTCACCCTATTCATTTTTAAGGTTGTTATATGGCTCAACCAGAACTTCCTGTTACCAGAAGATACTAACATTCAAAATGCTCCATTTCAAGTGTGTTTCACATCCTTACGGAATGGTGGCCAGCTGTATATAAAGATAAAACTTAGTGGAGAGGTAACGTTTACTGTCATGGGCATAGGTTTCTTATGGAATATTTACCATTCAGGGCAAAGTGAGGGGTGGCACCAATCTCATGGTTGTAAAACTGTGTTTCAGCATAGTCTGTTCATGTTAATTGTTTTAGACACTGGGGTGTCATCTAGAATGGTGGTGTTCTGTCTTCCTCCATCCTTCCTTTCAGCCCTTCCTTGTGTAACTTGGGAAGGAATGGGGGTACAGAGGTGAACAAAAACATTTTCAATATTTAAATGATTTTCTTGTTTAGTTTACAAGGCCAGACGATTGATCTTTTAGCCTGCTGCTAGAATTGTAAGGCACATGGTTTGTAATTTCCTCCAGGGCTAACCCCTATCTTATTTACCACCACATATACATTTAGGTTCAATAAATGTGTTGAATATGGAGAAATTCCGGGACTGTTTCAGCTGGGTTTGTCTTTAATATCTGAGGATGCTAAACTCATCTCTTTTGTTTTCCCCCTGGATAGATCACTGTAAATACTGATGATATCGACTTGGCTGGTGATATCATCCAGTCGATGGCATCATTTTTTGCTATTGAAGACCTTCAAGTAGAAGCAGATTTCCCTGTCTACTTTGAGGAATTACGAAAGGTGCTAATTAAGGTGAGGGCACCCACTGGATGCGTTTGTGAGAATGTGGTAGTGTCATAATACTTGAAATGTTTCTCTAAGTAGATGAACAATACCACAAACATGTGTATGTTATATGAAAGTCATATTTTAAAGAACTTTTGAAAATTGTTAAACTTCAACTAGTTTTATAGGGTTCTCTAGTTAAAGGATTTCTTTTATAAAAGTGAATGGTTTAACTATATACCACTCTGCTTTCTTTGTTGGGTTTAGGGGGATACTTTTTTTTTAATTTTAATTTTTTAAACTTTATGCATTTATTCATGAGAGACAGAAAGAGAGAGGCAGAGACTTAGGCAGAGGGAGAAGCAGGCTCCCTGTGGGGAGTCTGATGCGGGACTTGATCCCAGGACCCTGGAATCACGATGTGAGCCAAAGGCAGACACTCAACCACTGAGCCACCCAGGCATCCTGGATATTTTTTTTTTAAGATTTTATTTATTTGACGGAGAGAGAGAGAGAGAGCATGAGCCGGGGGAGTGGCAGGCAGAGGGAGAGGGAGAAGTAGGCTCCCCGCAGAGCAAGGAGCCCAACGCAGGGCTCGATCCCAGGACCCTGAGATCATGACTTGAGCTGAAGACAGACACTTAACTGACTGAGCAACCCAGATGCCCCTAAGAAGATATGATACTTTAAAAAAATATGTCATATTAACCTTTTCCTTTGCTAGCCCTTCATCCTTTCTGTTGCATTTACCTTGCTCTGTTGGTTGAGTGCTTTCCAACAACCCAAATTCAAAAGAAAAAAGAAAAATAAGGATCATAACTGGCCCTAAATTGTAACATTCTTACCCCAGATCTCTAAAATATTATGTGTGTTGCTAGGGCTGCCCAATGGTAAGACATGGAAAGATCTAGGTGGAATATCATCTTGAGTGTTGGAGGCAGCACAGGCTAATTATTTCACTGATGAGGTAAAACAATGAGGGATAGTCGAGACAGTACAGGTGAATAGGGAAGGAAAAGGGCCTCTGTATATGGCAGAGTGTTTTCTCAGTCTGACTAGTTTTCAAGAAGTCTGTGGGGTCTTTTTAATTCTTGAGTGTTCATCATCTTCAGGTGGATGAATATCATTCAGTGCATCAGAAGCTCAGTGCTGAGATGGCTGATAATTCTAACCTGATCCGAAGTTTGCTGGTCCGAGCTGAAGATGCTCGTCTGATGAGGGACATGTGAGTAATCTGCCAGGCTAGGACAGGTACAGGGTAAAAATGTCATCAGCAACATGGAATATCAGTTCTCAGGTGCTACCGGTAGGAGTGTGAATTGGTACGGTGACTTTGGACGGTAACTTGGCATTATCACTGAAGGTGATGTGCATTCCCTAGGACCCAGCAATTCTACTGATTTATAACCTAGAGAGACTTGTCTTGCATATGAACCAGGATATTTGTACAGGAATGTTCATCAGGCATTGTTCATAAGAATCCCAATGTGGAAACAGTCCAAACTAGCATCAGCAATATGATGGCTAAACTGTGATACAATGGCACGATGGAATATGACATGCAATGAGAATACATCTGTCTCAGTGACATGTGACAACATGGACAAATCTTACAGGCATAAGGGAGATTGAAAGAAGTCTCAAAAGAATGTATATAAAATACTTCCCTTTATGTAGTTTGGAAACACAACACTAAAGTGTATCACTTGGGAAGCATACATAGACGATGAAGATACAAGGAAATGCAGGGAAGTGATTATCATATGAGACAGTATTCTCTCTTAGGGGAAGAGGGACTGGGTTCAGAAAGACCCCATTGGGAAGCTTCGGGGATGTTGCAGTGTCCCATTTCTGGACTTGGTTTACAAACATTTGTTCTGTGAACTTTTCTGAATGTGTATTACATTTTACAATAAAAGTTAAAGATGAAAAAAAAAGTTAAAGATGTGCAGATCTAGCTTCTTGCCTAATTTATCTTGGCATGCAAAGGTACTGAAGTGGAGTTAGTACAATAGGTAACCAGAGGTAGATGAAGTTTATGTATATGCATTAGAGGCTAGAGATGGCCTTGGAGTGCTGCTGTGCTTTTTCCTGAAAGGCCTGAGTCGTTGGCATATATATTAAAATGGTGTTGCTCAGAAGTAAGTAAGTGATTTTTGAAATAATCATATTGCTGAAAATTTCGAATATGTACAAAAGCAGATTAAGTAATACGGTGATTTCCTATTTACCCACCACCTAGCTTCAGTAGTCATCACATCCTGGCCTATCTGGTCTCCTTGCTGCGCTCACCTTGTTCCTCTCCCAAGCACTGGGCTATTTGAAAGAAAATTCCAGACATCATATCCTTTCAGCCACAAATATTTCAGATAGTAAGCCTTTAAAAAACAATAACCACGTTATGACACTTAGGAAAAGAAAAATTTTTAAAAGATTTTATTTATTTATTCGTGAGAGACACAGAGCGGCAGAGGCAGAGGGAGAAGCAGGCTCCATGCAGGGAGCCTGATGTGGGACTCGATCCTGGGTCTCCAGGATCAGGCCCTGGGCTGAAGGTGGCGCTAAACCGTTGAGCCACCTGGTGGCTCTTGGTGAGCCACCAAGAATGAGCCATTCTTGCTGCCCAAGAATTTCTTAATATCAGAAAATAACCTAGTCATTATTTAATTTTCCCAGTTGTCTCATAAGTCTTCATGTGTTTTAAGTTGTTTTTTTAAAGTGAAGACCAAAGATTAAGTCTCTTGTAATCCACATGTTTGCTTGCTCTTTTCCCCAGCCCATTTTGGATTTGCTGATTGCATCTTTGTGGTCATGTTTACTAGTATTCTTTCATCCCCTGTATTTCTCTTAGAGTGATAGGTAGATGTAGAGGCCTGATCAGATTCAGGTTCAGTTTTTTCACAGGAAAACTTCTTAGTTGGTGCTGTGTATGTACTTCCATGAGGGAGCATGTGATGCCTGGTTGTCTCTTTCTGTTCTATTCTCAGTCATTAATGATCATTGCCTAGATCTATTATTTCTTTTGGAGTTTGCAAAAACAGTGATATTCTAATTGTTACTTTTTCTTCATTTTTTTTTTTTTTTAGTTTAAATACTTCTGTAAAGCATAATATTCCCTTATGAATTAATGATTATTTGGTTCCCTGAGGTATAGCTTGTAAGGAAAGACATATTATTTATCAGCTTTATTTTTTAAAAATATTTTATTTATTTATTCATGAGAATACACAGAGAGGAGAGAGAGAGAGAGAGGCAGAGACACAGGCAGAGGGAGAAGCAGGCTCCATGCAGGGAGCCCGATGTGGAACTCGATCCCAGGTCTCCAGGATCATACCCTGGGCTGAAGGCGGTGCTAAACCGCTGAGCCACCTGGGCTGCCCTATCAGCTTTAAAATAATGAGTTCAGGAGTATCTGGGTGGCTCAGTCGGTTGAACATCCAACTCTTGATCTGAGCTCAGGGTTTGTTTGTTTTTTAAGATTTTACTTATTTGAGAGAGAGAGAGAGAGAGAGAGAGAGATTGAAAGCTCACGAGCGCACAAGCAGCAGGGAGAGGCAGAGGGAGAGGGAGAAGCAGACTCCCTGTTGAGCTGGGAGCCCAACGTGGGGCTTTGTCCCAGGACCCTGGGATGATGACCTGAGCTAAAGGTAGACAATGAGTTGAACCACTCAGGTACCCCTGAGCTCAGGTTTTGATTTCAGGGCTCAAGCCTCATGTTGGGCTCATGCAGGGCATGGAGCCTACTTAAATAAAGAAATATAGGTATAATAATAAAATAATGATTTGATTCTCTAGCATCCTCCATGTTGACCAGTGAGATTTTTAAATCCTTATAAACTAATGTATTTTATTTAACATATTTAATTAATGTGCTTCAATCCATTTCAGTTATTCTGTATGATGGCTAAATTGTCCTGTCTTTGGCCAGTGGGAACCTTTTCAGGTTGTCTATAGCTACCTTTGGACATAGCCAATATTCTATTAGGTCCTTGTCTTCTTGTACAAGACGTTTTAGGCTTATCTGGTACATTTGTTCTGAATCTGGAATCAGCCATATCTCTAAGGAGCCTTGGTTTCTTTTTAGTGAGAAATGGTATTTAGAGATCATAGTCTGCACATCAGAAGTGTTCATTGCTGCTTGGTTGGTCACTGTTTCTAGGACTTTTCAATGGATAGAGCCAGGCTCTAATTTCAGATTTATGAATGCAGGCTCTTAGCTTTGATCTTAAAGCTGTAACTCTTCTTTTTCACATTGGAAATCATGGCTCTAACCAGTATCCACATGAGTATTTGCTAGAATAATACTAATATTACCTACCATCAATAGTATGGTTGAAAACAGTACAAATTTTTTTTTCTAGTTTTTTTGTGTCTTTAGAGTATATTCCAGTGGGAATTTTTAGTCAATTTGTTGTATTTGAAGTAATACCCCTCTTTCTGTTATGCCACAAATTTGATACATAGTTAGGCTCATTTGGTTCATTTTGCTTTTGGTCTTGCAAGAACTGACATTTTTTCCTTTTTGGTTTAATTTTATTACACATTTATTAAAACTTTTATGTGGTTCCAAAGTCACCTCTATAAACCAATGTGCAGCAAAGTCTCACTTCTAATTCCTGTCACCTCCATCCTGTTCCCTCAGTTTCACTGTACATAACCAGTCAAGATTTGAAAACACACACACACACACACATACACACACACACATATACACACATATACACACACACACGTTCACATTCACATCTCTGCTCTCACTAGATAAATCATAGCATGTTACTCTTCTCCATCTGGCTTTTTACACTTAAAAATATGGTGATCACTCCATAGTCATGTACAGAGATACTTCTCGTTGTTTTTACAGTTGTCCAGTACTCATTCTCTGGATGTTTATTCAGTCAATTCCTTACATTTGGGTTGGTCTTTTGCTGTTACAGAGAATGCTGCAACCATAGCTTTGTTATATAATCTTTTCATATTTTGCTGAGGTATCTTTGGGAAAAAGTCCTGAGATGGAATTGCCAGAGTAAATGAGACTTACATCTAGAATTTGGCAAGATACGCCAAATTCTCCTCTGTAGGTGTGATACCATTTTGCATTCTCCTCAGTAATGTATGATAGTGCCTGTTTCTCTTTCGCCTTGCCAATGGAGTATGTTGGCATACTCTTAAGATATTTACCAACTCAATGGCTGAGAAATGGTTTCATTGTAGTTTTCATTTTCATTTGTTTTATTGTGAGCAGTGTTGAGCATCTTTTCATTATTTTAAGGGCCACTTGTATTTGTTTCTTTCTGTGTGTGAACTATTTATTTTACATGTATTAATCCCTTGTGATGAGATGCAATATTTTTTCAGTTTGTTATTTGTATTCGTCCTTTGCTTAGATTTTTAAAAATTTATTTTTGCTTTTGCCATGTAACAGCTCTTTAAAGTTTTTATGTGGTCAAATGGGTCACTAACTAAACTTCTGCTCTGAGGTTGGAGAATAAATCACCTATTTCTTTTGCTTTTAGTACTTGTATGTTTTCCTTTTTTACATTTACTCCTTTGCAGTTGGAATTTATCCTGGTTGGCATAACAGTGATAAATTCAGTTTCTCTTTTCCTGGGCATTTTAATACTATTACTTTAGAAGTCCATTTTCCCACTGATTTGATTTGAGATGCTTCCCTTTACCATGTATCATATTTCCATAGGCACTTAGGTCTATTACTGGATTTCCTGTCCTGTTCTATTGGTCTGTCTTGTCTCTTTATTTGACAGTACCATTCTTTTCTGTATTGAAGCTTTGTGTGTTTCCTGCTATGGCCAGCTGCCCCTCCTCCCAGCCCCTTAGTCTTCCTTGTCATGGTTTTCCTGGCCACTTACGTTCACTTTTCCAGTGAACTTTCTCATCAGTTGTTTTAGGCTCCAGAAAAAAAAAAAAAGGTAGGTGTTTTTAGTGCGATCGTGTTAAATTTATTAACAGGGTCATTATATGTGTTTGAGTCATGTTTTAGGTCTTTCGTTTAGGTATTAGCTATTTCTCATTAAATATATGCCCAAGTATTTTTGGCAATTGTAAATAGGATCTTTCTTCCACATTACATCTTCTGGGTTTTTTTTTTTTGTCTGAATTTGTGAACACTGCTGAGTTTCGTATATTAATTCTATATCTACTACTTTACTAAATTATGTATAGTTTAGTTTTTCCAGATGTGAGTTTGTATCCTTTGTAAATTGAGCTTGTTTTGTCTCTTACTTTGCAATTCATTTTCTTCCCATCGATGTCTTTGAGGTATATGAGGTGCTAGCTTTTTCTGGCCATTTTTGAAATCTCTAGGGCCCCTGTTCAACTCTGTTATTTTTTTTTTCTTCTTTTTCAGTCCGAGAGCTGTTGCTGACTTAAGGCATTTGAGTGCTAAACTGGGGGGAAGTGACCACCAACCTCTAAATCCTTTTTTAAGCTGTATTTTATCTATCTGTCTGTCTGTCTGTCTATCTATCTATCTATCTATCCATCCATCCATCCATCCAACCAACTCAGTTGATATATAATTTAGTATAGCCATGCAGAAAATTCACCCTTCTCGGGTTTACAGTTCAGTAAAATTTGAGAAACATATAAAATTATGTTTCTTTTACCACAATCAAGATGTAGAATATTTCCATCACCCTTGTGCCTCTCTGCATCAGTACCTCCTAAGCTTCAGTCCGGGCGCCCACTGACCTGATTTCTTTCCCTGTAGTTTTGCCTTTTCCAAAATGTCATAAACACAGAATCACATAGTGTATGCCTTTTGATTTTGGCTTCTAATGCTTTTGAGATTCATCCATGTTGATGCATATGTCAGTAATTTGTTTCTTTTTATTGCTGGCTACAGTACTGTTCCACTGAGTGGACATACCATACTTTGTTTATCCACTCACTGATTGACAATGGGTTGTTTCCCAACTTCAGTGATTGTGAATAAAGCTGCTATAAACATTTGCATATGGTTTTTTACAGACATGTTTTCACTTATTTTGGGTAAATACTTATAATGGGATTCCTGGGTTGTAAAGTAAATGTATGTTTAACTTTATAAGAAACTGCCCATTTTACAAAATAGCTGTACCATCTTGCATTCCCATCAGCAGTGGGGGAGAGTTGCAGTTGCTCCACATCCTTGCCAGCATTTGTCTTTATCAGTTTATTTTATTTTAATCATTTTCATTGACATATAGTAATGTCTCAGCGCAGTTTTAATTTTAAGCCATTGTTTTTAACACCTTGGTAAGATTTGAAGCTGAATTTGTTAGTTGCCTAAAAATATTAAGAATAAAGTCACTTTTGTCCACTGAGTATTAATCAGAAATGTTGAAGCTGGCTTTTTGCCTTGCCTACTTTTCCTTATCCCCTAACACAGGGAGCAGTTAATGATTGTTGGTTTCTAAATTCAAACAAACCATGGACTAATAACCAAGAGAGCCCCTTGTCTTCCATTTATCTGGAAGAAATGGAATATTTTGATGAAACTTCTCGGTGTTTCAAAGCAAACACTTCAAAGTTAAAAAAAATTTGGTGCTTTTATGTGTGTGAGAAATTTGCAGGTTTTTTCATCTAAGCTACTGCCATATTGAGTTACAGTGATATTAATACACTTATGTCAATTTACACAGGAAAACCATGAAGAACCGCTACATGGAACTGTATGACCTTAACAGAGACTTGTTAAATGGATACAAAATTCGCTGTAACAACCACACAGAACTCTTGGGAAACCTAAAAGCAGTAAATCAGGCCATTCAAAGAGCAGGTCGTCTGCGGGGTAAGTCTCTTTTTGTAGCACTATAAGTAGTCTGTAATTTGGGGGTTAGGACACTTAGAGGTAGTGGTAGGTTCTAGAATTCATATTGGGGCCAACAGCAGTATACCTTTAACACCAAGCTTGGCCTTAGTCACTTGAGTTTGGTCAGCCTATTGTTTGGCTTTAGTAAGTCTGCAGACTTCAGAGAGAAAGAACACTTTCAGCCCCTTTTTTTAAATCTTGCTGTATCTTCCAAGAAAGACCTAGTGACATAGACATGTACCCAAGGGAAAGCCCTAAATATACCTGTTTTTTAAAAAGGGAGATTTGAAAATTAATGAGCTAAGTGTCAAACTTAAAATACAGAAAATATAAAAAGAACAGTAAATAAATCAAAGAAAGCAGAAATGTAGCCAGAGATTTATACCTGAAATCTATTCTCACCTCCTTTTAGAAATGATCTTTGCTTGGGCGCCTGGCTGGCTCAGTCTGCGACTCTTGATCTCGGGGTCATGGGCTTGAGCCCTGTGTTGGGTATAGAGGTTACTTAAAAATAAAATCTTTAGGAAAAAAAATTTTTGCTAGGTAGATATAAGCTTTGATCCTGTTCTATAAAACTGACTTCATATCTAGGTTTGAGATGGTCCCTTGGTTTGGTTTGTTATAAATTCCCTCACAAAGTTATTCTTGTTAGGTAGTGGTAAGATAAATTTGCACACCATATATCTCTTTTCTACCCTAGTTTTATGCTGTTTTAAAGCTAGCCTCTAAATTATAATTTCACTTTTAATAATCTTTTGGATTGTACTGATTTGATGTTTCATCTGCACAGTTGGAAAACCAAAGAACCAAGTGATCACTGCTTGTCGGGATGCGATTCGAAGCAACAACATCAACACGCTGTTCAGAATCATGCGCGTGGGAACAGCTTCTTCTTAGGAAAGATTAGGTAATGGAGTTCCTAGAAAGGGTTTTTCCCTAAAAATTGAGTCTAGTTTGCTTGGATCACATCCTGGTGAACCCAGGTGCTAAAAATGGCAACAGCCTTGGTGAGTGATACGAATGCAAGGCAACCACTGCATCTGAAAAGTGTATCTTTCTATTTTTAGAATCAGTTGCACTGTTACCAGATAATACCAGGTTTGTGTAGAGGAGGGGGATATCTTTGAAATGTAAGGGCTTCAAAGTCCATTTTTTTTCTGTATGTATGTAAAGTTGGTGTATAGATGTATAGATACATCTTCTTCCTTTAAATTTAATTGAATTTGTAATTAAAATGTTTTTTTCATTAAAACTTAAGAGTTGCACTTTGTGTTGACTGTAAAATCACCACTGTATTAGATTTCATAAGCCATCTGTATGACGTGGAGGAAACACAAGCATGAAATGTTGATCTCTGTGCCTTTGGATCACTGAAAGGCGGGTGTAAATGACACCTCTCTGTTAAGGGAGTCAGTGGAAGGTGATCTGTTAGTTGGGCGTCATGTTGGCTACTGAAACTAATAGACCTCAAAGTTCACAATGACCCATTTATTTTTCATTTATATAAGGATGTTTGTGTAGTTATTCAGGGACCAGCTTCCTGTGATCCTGCAGCCATGTCATCCCTAGGGCAGCCTTTCTCCAGTTCTCCAGAGAAAGAGGTTTCAGGAAATCTGTTTGGGTGACTATTTTCACCTTCACTGCATCCAACGAAGACCTGACAGCACCGGGAACCCTATGTGAGAAGGGCTGTCCTAGGACCTTGCAGTGATTTAAATCCAAGTCAGTAGAACACAGAAATTTTTGATCAAAGTTGTGGTCCGGAAATAGCACATTATCATTTCCACTTGCGTTCCCTTGGCAGACTTGGGCATACCTCACTGCCGTGAGGCCAGGAAATATTGCCAGCTGTGTGTTGGCAAGGAAAAGCAAGCTGGTGTTTGTGCCAACAACAAGCAGCTCCTTCCCTGAGAGTGAAAATTTTGTCTTCGGGTAGATTCCAGGACTGGCTTAATGACTAAAACATTGGTCACTTTTCACTTCCTACCAGCATTCCTAAGTAGTGGGGAAGATAGACTGTCCCCCTGTGGTAAATTAATTTTACAGGTTTCTTCCATTTAGGCATTTAGGATTATCTCTTGTTTCTGAAGTGTGAGCTTCATGGAATCCTCATTTTAATGGACTGTGCTCTAGAATACCTTTGGTTAGCATTTTCAACCTGTAAGTTCTAGACAACCACATACACTGTACTATTTTCCATAATCCCTGAAGTGGTAAAGCATCTTCTGTGTGCTTCAAAGATGATGAAACTGAGGCACCCGCTAGAGTCACAGAGTTACTGGCAAAACTCAAGTCCCACTCTTGAGTCTTTTTCTATTTTTAACCATAGTCTAACCTGTATGTGTTGAAATTACCATCTATGGTTGGCGCTGGTTTGAATTGTATGGCACTATTCATTTTTAGGGACCCTAATAGAATAATCTCATCAAAGGTCATTGTCATTCTGCAGGAAAAAACCTCCCCTCTTACACCTAAAAATACTCACAGCAAGTCTTGAAGGGGTTGACCTGCAGCAAAATATATCTTTAAATAGTCCTGATTTATAGGTTACAAATAGGTTATTTTCACATTTATTTGATCCTCTTGCTGTTTATATCTCTGAGCTCAGGCTGCATGTCTCCTACAGGGTCTCACAGCTTGGTGAGTCATGATGTGGGTCTGAAACCAGGTAGCCATGGCCCTTCCTGCTCTTCCAGACTGTTCCCAGTCGTGTGAAGACCGGATGGGATGACAGGTTCATACAAAATTCTATCACCGCTTTCCCTCTCAGAAGTCACTGTGCTCAGGCTACGGAGAAGAAAAGCTGTCTGGTCATCAGCTTTCTGTGTTGTTGCCTTATGGTTCTATCCTGATAGAATCTGAGTGCCTCCTAAGGATCACAGCAGAAGTTCTATTTTGTTGCTGCATTTTGTTGCTCTTTAAGTGAACACTGAGCCTTCAGTGAAAAGCTGAGCTTGAAGATTCCAGTATGTGGGGGGGAAGCCTGAAGTTCTTTTCCAAGTCTCCCTGCCCCCACCCAGATCCAGGTACTCAATACTCCTGAAAGAGTGTGCCTGCCTAGCCACATACATCAAGGTTCAGCTCAAATGCTCTCTCCTCAGGAGATCGCCCCTTCCCATGGCTATTCCCTGACCCTCATAAGTTCCGTGTTGAGATCCATGTTAAGCCTCTAGTGAGAACAGGGCTGGATCTCAGTCAGCTTTCTCGTCCCAGGGGCACTGAGCCAGTGTCCTGAGCACAGGAAAGCACCTGCTGCTCTCCATGGAATTGCCTGTCCTCAGCCAGCCCGTCAGTAGCTTCAAAAATCAAAGAACTAGGGACTTTACAACAATTATGCAACCCTAGAAGTGCTTTACAAGAATGAGTTCCAACATTATTTATGTTTCAAATTTTATAATTAGCAGTTACAAATCTGCCAGTGCAGAGTCCTGTGATCACAGAACTAAATTATCTCCACTTTCACTTTGAAACTGAAGTACAGTAAGACACCCATTTGCAGCTTGGTGTTTTGCATTTTGCCTCTTTTCCCATCTGGCCCCTGCCCACACTAAATGCTGTAGCTCCTGACTCATCTTTTTATTTGTATGGTGCAGAAGTCTGCTTTTCCTAAAATGATGCCACATGGCTGATTCCCAAGTAGTTTTCAGAATTGTCTATGTGGACTGATTTTGCATCAATCAGAGAAGGAAATCATGTGTTTTTTTGCAAGAATGTTCAGTTCATTAGGGCTGGAGAGCTCGTGTCACAAGGACCCTTCTAACAGGGTTTGCATTTTCTCACTCGTCAGTGGCACATAAGTAAGTACATAATGGTACTGAAGAGAGAAGACAGCCGAAGCTTCCAGCTGAAGAAATAATGGTCTAGGAGAGGTAGCCCAAGCAGTGATTTTTTTTTTTTTCCCTTCAGTGTTCTGTAGGAAAGAAACCACCACATTCCATGGAGTTTGGGAGCCAGTCAATGAGCAGTAGAAAAAACAGGTTAAAAAACAGCCCCTTCCCTTCTAGGCTTCATTTTCCACATCTTTAAAATGGGGACCAAAGTTAGATTAATAGAGTTCCTCCTTATTTTTCCTTCTCCTAACAGAAATGCCAATAGGCTCTCAAAATAACTTTATGAAAACGTTCTCAATTTCCATCATTATGAATATATAAAGGGGAATTGTTCTGGCAGGTTGACCCTTATGCAGCTGTAGGAAGTGGCGAAGCAGTCTCTGGAAGCCACATTCTCTCAGAGAAGAGTTGGAACTTGAAGCCCAGGGGACAGGCAGGCAGACCTTCGATCATGATTGCTGAAGATCCAGGCGCAGCTGGAGACTTGCGGCCCAGATGCGGATTCACACTGGGAGGTAGGCTTAGAGATACGCAACATGTGTGAGCTACAAAGTGGCTACTGCTTAACCTGGACCCTCCGTATCTTGCACAAGAATCTGTGGCTCACCCTTCCTGGGTGGAAGCAGAATTCTGAGAAACATAGTTCAGTTCAGCTGAGTGACTGCATTACAAAGCACCACAGTGGCTGTCACAGGATGGTGGGATTCCAGATGACTCCTTTATATTTTTACGTGTTTTAATTCTTCACAATGAACATGTATTACTTATCTGAAACAATATAAAGCAGTTCTCTTTGGGGGAAAAAATCTTCTTTAACTAAAAGGAATTCTAAGAATTAGAGCTTCACTATTAAAAATTAAGAGAAAGGATGCCACATATTATACAGGTGAACATCATAGCTCTTTTCTGAAATGAATATTTATTTTTTTTATTTTTATTTTTTTAAATTTTATTTTATTTATGATAGGCACACAGTGAGAGAGAGAGAGAGGCAGAGACACAGGCAGAGGGAGAAGCAGGCTCCATGCACCGGGAGCCTGACGTGGGATTCGATCCCGGGTCTCCAGGATCACGCCCTGGGCCAAAGGCAGGCGCCAAACCGCTGCACCACCCAGGGATCCCTCTGAAATGAATATTTAAAAGACGCCCATGTTTTAATTCCTCTTTTTGCCACTCAACAGCTGTTGACATTGGCATTAAGCCCTAAAAATCCAGATGAAGAATGAAGTACCAGGAAAAATAGCTTCTCAGTCACGGAGCATAGTCAGTGCAGGAAGGTGACCTGCGAGCTACATGGTCCTCTAGCCTAAGAGGCGCTGCTGTAGATGATGTAACCGATAGAAACATCAGGGTTTGGCTCTCAGGGACTCTCTCCCTTCTGACACCAAAATCCTTTTCCATAGCGTATAGGAGATTCTGCTGTGTTGACACACCATAAACACACTGAGATTAAGGAGAAACTGATAAACACATTTTAGCCCTTGTGTAGTATGCTAAGGTTTAAACGGAGCACCAGAACAGGAAAAGTGGGGTGGCCTCATAGGTATCACCTAGAGCCACCAGTCTCTATTTTCCCAGTGTGGCACATGTGATGGTTTCACCTGCCTGGCACTTTTCCCTGGGCCTTCTGCTTTTAGTTATGCCACTGACAGGTTGTTCCCTAGAACCTCATCCTTCTCTCTTCTGCTTATGAAAACACATCAGAAAGCAAGTGAGTGAAAGTCATGTCATAAGGATGACCTTCATTCAGTCTGTGGCAACTTGCTTTTCAGGCAAGCTTTGAAATGGAAGCCATTTACAAAGTAGTTGCAATTCCACGTGAGTGTCACTAAACCATGGTGAAAAAATTATGGTCTTCAAAATATTATGTGTGTAAACTGGCTCAGACTGTGTGGGCATGGGACGACTACATTGGAGCTAGTTCTAGGTGCTTCTTTTTCATCTCACCCGGGAAAAAAAATCAGTGTTTTATAACGGTATTGAAAATTAATGCCTGTGTAAAGTTTCTAGACAGATATCCATATAATGTGTATAAATGCTAAAACATTTTTTTACTGACTGGGGTGCAAAATTTTAAAAAATTTGAGGGCACCTGGGTGGCTCAGTGGTTGAGCGTCTGCCTTTGGCTCAGGTCAGATCCTGGGGTACTGGGATCAAGTCCCACATTAGGCTCCCCCGCAGGGAGCCTGCTTCTCCCTCTGCCTATGTCTCTGCCTCTCTCTGTCTCTCACGAATAAATAAACACTTTTAAAAAAATTGAAACCTAAAAGAAAGCAAAACTTAGTCTTATTTATTTATTTATTTATTATTTATTTATTTATTTATAGACTTCTTTATTCATGAGAGACACAGAAAGAAGATGAGAGAGAGAGAGAGAGAGAGAGAGAGAGAGACAGAGGCAGAAGGAGAAGCAGGCTCCATGCAGGGAGCCTGATGTGGGACTCGATCCCGGGTGTCCAGGATCACACCCTGGGCTGAAGGCAGTGCTAAACCGCTGAGCCACCAGGGCTGCCCTTATTGTCTCATTTAAATGCCGACTTGGGAAGAGAGTCAGTACTCAAATATTACAGGATTAACAAAGACAAAAGCCCAGTGTTTTTCCTATTAATTAATAAAACCCCAAATAAAAGCTATGGTAACAGCTGGTTATAAATGTAAAAAAGAGAGAGGAAACAAGAATACAAGAATGGAATGAGAATAGCATCTTTCAGGTAAAGATGCAGCGCCCCCTATGCCCACCGGGCACACCCACATATACAGGTAGAACCTAGCATGTAATCCCTACCACAGTCTAGGGGAAAAAGGATGTAACAAAATGGACAGGCTCTTGGCATTCTGATGTGGCCTTTAGCATCTGTCCTCTTACAGAAAAAAAAGGCAACTAATTTTATAGCTGACCCGAGAGTGTTTAGAAGGAAAGACACATCGTGAGGCCGGAATCATACAGTTATATTATATGAGCCCCAACTCCAGGATGGAAAAGGAGTGGCCCTGGGAACCACTACATGGGGCACAAGCAGCCCTCTCCTCTACCAACCAGAAGTCTCTGGGGGTTGGGGGGTGGGAAGAGATGTGGTTTGGGCCAGACATTTACCAAGACAGGAATACCAAAATCATAAGTCTACACTGTCCTAGGAGAGTAGGTGAAACAAAGCCATAGGCAGTGGGAGGAAGTGTAATGAACCCAGCAAGAACAGACTAGAACTTTCTGTAATATTCTAAACCAGTGATTAGGAAAGGGCCTTGAGTATTAAAAAAAAAAAATCACCAGAAACATGGATGAACCTTGAAGTCTTTATGCTACGTGAAATAAGCCAGTTGCAGAAGGACAAATATTGTATTGTTCCACTTCTATGAACAGAGAGCGCCAGAAAGTGGAATAGGGCTGAGGGCTTCCAGGGGCTGGGGGTGGGGAGTTAGTCTTTAATGGGGACAGAGCTCCAGTCCAGGAAGATGGAAACGTTCTGGAGGTGGATGGTGATGACAGGTGCACAACCACATGAGTGTATTCAATGTCACTGAAGTGTACATTTAAAGTTGCTTAAAATGGTATACTTTATGTCATGTATATTTTACCACACACAAAAACTTTTAAAAAATCACTAAGGAAGCCCATATGGAAAACAAAAAAGTGAACATAAAAAAAAAAAAAAAAAAGAAAAGAAAAGAAAAAAAGCCTTTTTTTTTTTTTTTTTTTTAAATCAAGAGAGAAGTACCAAGGTCTAGATTGAGGACAGTGATGAGGAGTCCTACCACACACAGATTCTAAGGACACCATCACACGGGTCACCTTGTGGCTCTTGTGTACTTCCCAGTACCGAGGAGGGGTCTCTTTCTTTTAGTTTTGCCCAGCCCTGTCATTCATAATAGACAAATGAAAAGTCCCAGAAACCGGTTCTATTTGGGAAAGCTTTCTTTTGTTCGAGGCTTCGGTGGTTAATATGCTTGACAAATTTCAGAGTCTCTCTGTCTCTGTAGACCAATGCCAAAGAGTTGTTTTCTGGATTCACTGTTAGCAGCTGAAATAAGTAAATATAATGACACATCAGAACACAGAACTTATTCTCAACTCTTTTCTTCAATGATTCACCATGAAACAGATGGTTTTCACATCATGTACTCAGACTGGCAGTAGAGGATCTTTAAAAAGATCCTTTACTAGGAGGAGCCTCTGGCTGTCAAGGCATTTTCGTGAGTCCCATTCCAGTACATACCCAGAAATATTTTACCTAATGCATTTATTTCTTACTATATTGAAAGATTTCATGGGAATGCACCATGTAATTATTAGCTTACATGCAATTTCTCAGTAGAGTAGAATAAATGCTTACTGATCATCCTTTGGCATCTTTATTCCTTGCTGGGTACTTTTTTTTAAGTTTATTTTTAGTAATCTCTATTCCCAACAGGGGGCTTGAACTCATGACCCCAAGACCAAGAGTTGCCTACTCTTCCAACTGAACCAGCCAGGTGCTCCTGGAAAGATATATATAGATAGATAGATCGATTGATCGATCGATATATAAATTTAAATTCAATCTATTAACATATAATGTATTATTAGTTTCTGAGGTAGAGGTCAGTGATTCACCAGTCTTATGTAATACCTAGTGCTCATCACCTCATGTGCCCTCCTTAATGCCTACCACCCAGTTACCCCATCCCTCCACCCCTCACCCCTCCAGCTATCCTGTTTGCTTCCTATGATTAAAAGTCTCTTATGGTTTGTCTCCTTGTCTGATTTCACTGTTTGATTTTTTCCTCCTTTCTTCTATGCTCCTGTTTTGTTTCATAAATTCCACATATGGGTGAAATCATATAACTTTCTCTGACTTATTTCGCTTAGTATAATACCCTCTAGTTTCATCCATGTTGTTGCAAATGGCAAGACTTCATATATTGATGGCTGAGTAATATTTCTTTGTATATATATTCCACATCTTCTTTATTCATTCATCTATCAGTGAATCTGGGCTTCTATTATAGACACTGCTGCTATAAACATTGGGGTGCAGATGCCCCTTCAGATCACTACATCTGTATCTTTGGGGTAAATACCTAGTAGGGCAATTTCTGGGTTGTAGGATAGCTCTATTTTCAACTTTTTGAGGAAGCTCCACACTGTTTTCCAGAATGGCTGCACCAGCTTGCTTTCCCAACAGTGTAAGAGGGTTCCCTTTTCTCCGCATCCTCACCAACGCCTGTTGTTTCCTGAATTGTTAATTTTAGCCATTCTGACAGGTGTGAGGTAGTCTTTCATTGTGGTTTTTATCTGTATTTCCATGATGCCAAGTGATGCTAAGCATTTTGTTCTGTGTCTGTTGGCCATTTGTATGTCTTCTTTGGAGAAATGTCTGTTCATGTCTTCTGCTTATTTTTTTAAATATTTATTTATTCATAAGGGATACACAGAGAGAGGCAGAGACACAGGCAGAGGGAGAAGCAAGCTTCTCACAGGGAGCCCGCTGTGGGACTTTATCCCAGGACCACAGGATCACATCCTGAGCCAAAGGCAAGACGCTCAACCACTGAGCCACCTAGGTGTCCCTCTTCTGCTTATTTCTTGATTAGATTATTTGTTCTTTGGGTGTTGAGTTTGATAAGTTCTTTACAGATTTTGGATACTAGCCCTTTATCTGATAAGACATTTGCAAACATCTCCCATTCTGTCAGCTATCTTGGTTTTGTCGACCATTTCCTTTGCTGTACAAAAGCTTTTTATCTTGAAGAAGCCCCAATAGTTCATTTTTGCCTTTGTTTCCCTTGCCTTTGGAGACATGTCTAGCAAGAAGTTGCTGTAGCTGAGGTCACAGAGATTGCTGCCTCTGCTCTCCTCTAGGATTTTGATGGATTCCTGTCTCACATTTAGGTCTTTCATCCATTTTGAGTCTATTTCTGTGTATGGTCTAAGAAAATGCTGCAGTTTCATTCTGTCCAATTTTCCCAAAACCATTTGTTGAAGAGATTGTCCTTTTTCCATTGGATATTCTCTCCTGCTTTGTTGAGTTAGTTGGCCATGGAGTTGAGGTTACATTTTCTCTCCTTTTTTTTCTTTTTTTTTTTTTTTAGTCCTTAAAAATTTTCACCTTTACCTTCTATCCTTTCATTGAATTTAATATAATGTATATTCAATATAATGTATTGTTCTGTTCACCTGTTTGCTGAATACACACTATTAGAAATTAGAACCACTGCAGGGAGATCATCATGGATTTATCAGCTGAAGACACTGGCAGAAGGTCACAAAAACTGGGTCTCTGAAGAATGAAAGCTTCCTCAAGAACTAAAAAGGAGGGATGCCTGGGTGGCTCAGCAGCTGAGTGTCTGTCTTTGGCTCAGGGTGTGATCCCAGGGTCTGGGATCGAGTCCTGCATTGGGCTCCCCATGGGAAGCCTGCTTCTCCCTCTGCCTGTGTCTCTGCCTCTCTGTGTCTCTCATGACTAAATAAATAAAATCTTAAAAAAAAAAAAAAAAGAAAGAACTAAAAAAGATAGTTTGCTGTCAGAAGCAACTTACCTCTTCATCTTCACCTTTGGCAATGTAGGAAGTAAAACCACCAAATTCTGGCTCCCAGCCTTACAAAGGGAAAACAAACAGCATTCAGAAAGCTCTCCATCATCTTCTTACATCGCTGATCCCACGTTGCTTAAAGCTGGGGAATCTGTGAGCTCAGTACTAGTAACTGATTCTATGAACTATAAGCTTGAATTTACCATTCAATCAACATTGAGTAAGAATTGAAAATGAAGAATTAAATGTAAAATGCACCTGGAAGGACAATACATAAAAGATGTAGATCGGGGGGGTTAGTTGGTGGGAAATTATGGTTTGGTCCCCATCCCCCATACCTGAGTCAAAAATAAAATCCTCTGGGTTGGGAGCCTGAAGTTCACGACCCCCCAAGATCCCCTCCAACAGGGAGCTTCTGTGATCTGAGATCCTGGCCAAGGCACATTACTTCTAAACTGGTTCAGCTGGAGAGAGCCACCAGGAGACTCCCTTCTTAAGGGAACAGTTCACTGTGGTCCTTTCTGCCTCTTACCTTCACAGCCACAGTAGAGAAGTAAGTCCAGGGCAAATTCAGTCTTGCTGTTGTCATGGATCAAAGTGTAGTGACCGGTCTTCCAACGTCTCAGCTCCCCCTGGCATGTGGGAACACTCGAGTCTAAGAAAAAATAACAGAAAGCCAGAAAAAACTTAAAATAATTTTGATACAGGAGCGCCTGAGTGGCTCAGTTGGTTGAGCATCTGACTCTTGATTTCAGGGCTGTGAGTTCAAGCCCCCTGTTACGTTCCATGCTGAGTGTGGAGCCTACTTAAAAAAAATAAACAAACTTTGATGCAACTGCTAGATTGTGATGGAACAGTAAATAGGAATGATGCAGTACTAAAGGGAAGCCATTCCCATAAACCTGAGCTATTGCTCCACCAAACTAGTCTTACAGTGATTGTCAGAAATGTGTCGTGTACTATTTGAGGGGAAAATCTTGACACTCTCTTTCTTTCTAAGAAATTTTAGATGGAATACACATTTAGTTGCCAAAATAAAAAACTATAACATGAATAAATAAGTTTAAATGGATTCCCCAGCTGCCTGCCATGTCTCCTATTATTAACACCTTGTCTTAGTGTGATTCACTTGTTACTATTGACAAACCAATGCTGATATGTCATTTTTGACTAAAGTCCATAGTTTACATTAGGGTTTACTCCTTGTGCTATACATTCCATGGGTCATGATAAATGCATAATGTTAAGCATCCATCATTATGGTATCTTACAGAATTGGTTTGAGTGCCATAAAAACGCCCTGTGCTCCACCTATTTCTTTCTTTTTTTTTTTTTTTGCTCCACCTATTTCATCCCTCCCTTTGTCCTAATCCCTTCCAACCACTGATTTCACTCTCTTTAGTTCTCCTTTTCCAGAAGGTCATAGAGTTGGAATTATACAATAAATAGCCTTTTCAGACTGGCTTCTTTCACTCAGAAGATGCACTTCAGTTAGGTTCCTCATGTCTTTTCTGGGCTTGATAATCTGCTTCTTTTTAACTTCATCCTGTTGTAGTCAGAGAGGGTACTATCTATGATATCTTTATTTTTTTAAGTTTTCACTTTTCTAAAGATATTAAGTAATCTTTCCACCCAACGTGGGGCTCGAACTCACAACCCAAGACCAAGAGTCACACTCCACTGAGCCAGCCACCCACCCCAGTATCTATCTTTTAAAATCTACCGAGACGTAATCTGTGGCCTAAATTATGGTCTGTCCTGGAAAATGTTCTATGTTCACTGGAGAAGAAGGTATGTGCCATTGTTGTGAGGTAGAATGTTCTGTGTTTTTTTTTTTTTTAAGACATTCTGTCTTCACAGATCAGAAGTCTTTTTTTCTTTTTTTTTTTTAAAGATCTTATTTATTTATTCATGAGAGACACAGAGAGAGAGGCAGAGACACAGGCAGAGGGAGAAGCAGGCTCCATGCAGGGAGCCCGATGTGGAACTCGATCCCAGGACCCCGGGACCACACCCCGGGCCAAAGGCAGGCGCTTAACCACTGAGCCACCCAAGCGTCCCAGAATGTTCTGTGTTAAACCTGTTACATCTAGCTGGTTTATTGTGTTCAGTCCTCTTGGGCACTGACATCTCTAGCCACTACTGGACAACTGTCTCATTTCTCCCTCCAATTCTGTCAGTTTTTGCTTCATATCATTTTCAGAATGTTATTAGGTACAGAAACATCTGTAATCATTGTATCTTCCTGCTGTACTGAACTTTTAAAAATATAGAATGTACTTCTTTGTCTCTTCTAATCTTTCTTTTTTTTAAAAAAATATTTTATTTATTTATTCATGAGAGACACAGAGAGAGAGGGGCAGAGACACAGGCAGAGGGAGAAGCAGGCTCCATGCAGGGAGCCCGATGTGGGACTCACTTCCAGGACCCCGGGATCATGCCCGCAGCTAAAGGCAGACAGTCCACCACGAGTCACCCAGGCACCCTAATCTTTTTGATTTAAAGTCTATTTTGTTTGGGTGCCTGGCTGGCTCAGTTGGTAAACTGCAACTCTTGATCTCAGGGTCATGAGTTTGAGCCCCAATGCTGGGCGTGGAGCCTACTTAAAAATAAATAAATAAAAACACAGTTTATTTTGTTTGATATAAGTAGAGCCACTCCCGCTCTCTTCTGGTTACTATTTGCATGGAACATCTTTTTCCATCTTTTTATTTTCAATCTATTTGTGTCTCCGGATCACAAGTGAGTCTCTTGCAGACAGCAGATAGTTTGAGTTCTGTGTTGCTGTCTATTCAGTCAATCTCTGTCTTTTGATTGTCATTTACACTTAAGGTAACTACTAGTAAAGAGGAATTTAAATCTGTCATTTTGCTCTTTGCTTTCTAAAAGCCTTACAGCTTTTTTGTCCCTCATTTCCTGTATTATAGTCTTTGGTGTTTAGTTGGTTTCTTGCTATTGAAAATGTTTAAGTTCCTTTCTCATTTTCTCCTATGTATTATTTTATAGCTATTTTCTTTCCGGGTACCATGCAGGCTACATTTAACATCCTAAAGTTATAAAACCTCTAAAGTTATAAAAGTTCTGGCCTTGTCACCATTTTTTTCTTTAAGATGATAAACTTTACAAACAGTTACTTTTCACATTTGCCTCTGTATTGCCACCTGCTTTGGCCCAGTGACTTGCAACCAGTAGATGCTCAGTAATAGAACAAAGCATCTTTTGGCTGCCTGTATAGATATTTTCCAAGTTCCAGGTTCCCATGAAAATGAAACCAAAAAGGAAGAGAAGTTAACAAATACTTTTTTAAGAAGCCCACAAGGCCCCATTGATCTTCACCTGATTTCTTTTAGGGTCTAGGTATAGATGCCAATATCGATTCTCAAGGAAAGTCAACCTTTTTCTTAAAGAAAGGCTCTCCTGTGTATTGACTGGCACAGAAAAAGCCACCTGGCTCTGGTTGTTCTAAGTATACACGGTGACCAAAGCGACAGGTCAGTCAGTTTGGGAGGCCACAGAATTGTGTTACGCTGCTGTGGATTCTGTATCTCGCTGCTGGCTTTGTTTCCGTGGGTACCTATCTCTCTTGTCTTTGCTCTTCTGACTGCAATAGGGTCCTTCTCAACAAATCAGAATGTAAGCAGGCCGAGTAAAACTGAGGAGAGGAATCAGGCACCAGATGTTCTTGTCTGATTTAATAGGTGCCAAACTGTGTACACTGAATTGGTAGCTGCTCAGTTACTGGTGCCAAAATTTCCACAGAAGTCTAACCTCTTAAATTTCCTATCTTTTTCTCTTTTTGATCTTGTTTGTAGAGAAGGAAAGACTTCCTGTATTTTTTTTTTAAGGCTATTTATTTATTTTTTTACTAATCTCCACACCCCATGTGGGGCTCGAACTCATCCCCGAGATCAAGAGTCAAATGTTCTTCCACCTGAGCCAGCCAGGTGCCCCTAGACTTCATCTACTTTTAATAGTTTCCTTCTACCTATCTGCCCAAATTCAAGCAAGTTTTTCTTAGGCTATTATTGATCCTTGGCAGAAATAAGCCATTCACTTTCCTTTCTTTGATATTCTTGTGTTTTAGAGTAGTTTGGGGGCAAAGTCAGTCCTGTTTCTGTCCAGTGTTGATATATTGTTAACCTAATAAAATGTATGGCTGCTCCTCCAAACTAGAATGTTCTTCCCACAGATTCTTCCTGTTATTCTGATCTGAGCTTGGACAACTGCTCCTGAGACAGGCTTTTCTAATTGCCCGGTCACCTCAGAGGCCACTTGGGTTGTTTCTCAGCACACAACCCTATTCAAATTTTCTGCAAATGCCTCTCATTATGGTTTCATTGTGGTTTGTGGACACGTTTAATCTCTGTCCTCTCCCTCTAGAATATAAGCTCTGGGAGAGCGAAGACTTTGTTCAGCTCTCCAGCTCCGGAAGCAGGCCTAGCAGATCACAGATGCTCAAGAAATGTTTGCTGGATGAATCAGTGGTTGAATGGTGAATGCTTAATGGTCACTAAGGATGAATCATAACCATGGCTTACCTTTCTTTGCTTCGTTTTCCTCTGACTCCAGATCTGTCTGTTCCTGGCTCTGCTGGCTGCGGCTGCGGAAGGCTGTCTGCTTGCTCTCTGGCCCAGGGGAGCTGTGGCTTGTCCCTTCTTCATTGTTATCACTGGCAGAGGCTCCTTCTCCCTCTTTTTGGTTCTCCATCTCATCTTCTTCTGAAGGGGCCAAGAAGTGAAGTTTGAGGCCTGTGAAGTTGGACAGCAGCAAGAACAGAGCCTCGGAGCGAAATAATTCCATGCAGTTCTTCAGAATGTCGGGGAGCTTGGTCTCCTCAGCTTTCTCATAAAACCTGGAAAGCAGTGATGCCAGGTTGTTTATCAAAGGCACAGATGTACAATTATTCATGGGGTAAAAGCTGATCACCAGTTTTGTACCCCACTCCCTAAGTCCTTACACAGCCAACTCAAGCACAAGTAGGCTCTGTCAAGGTGTGCTACTGGATGTCCCTGGGAATGAAACATCACCAGGGCTGATGTCCTATTATTGCAAGACAAATAGGCAGGTGCTGAATGCAAAAGCAAATGTCTGGATGCTACCTTTTGTTAGGGGGACCTCGGCTGCTCCATTTCACATCTCCTTTCTCCAAAGCCTCACAGACCTCCGCAAATTTCTCAGGCTGGAAAATGAGCAAAGAAAGAAGCAGTTTGCAAGTCTCCCTAGGATCCCACACTGGTCTTACAGGCAGGACTGTACTGCAGAATCCTGCTGGCTGATTCCTAAAAAGGCCAGTAGACACTCATCCCCTTTGCCTAAGATCCCCCAGGCCTGATACAGTGCAGCCAGAACAAAGACTGATAATCATCAGCATGCCAAGACACTCCAGTGTCAATTTGGGCTATTTCCACTAGTGGTTGTACAGCTCATGTCAAATTGCTAAACCTCTCAGACTACTGTATTTATAAAACAAAGATCATAATACAGTCTCTTCAATTCATAAGATGTGAGGAAAAACAGTTAAACTGCCTAATAGTCAACGTCATCACACTGAGAGTCTCTGTAGGCCTCACCCTTATGTAACCAACTTTCTAAATAGAAAAAGCCAAGTGTAAAGCAAGAAGCTGATTAATCTATTGAAATCTGCTTTCTATGTATATGTTTAACATAGCTTCCCAAGGAGTGTTCTCAAAACAGTAGCCCTATCAGCTGTAAAGGAGGAAAGAGGATCCCAAAGCCTGGTTTAGGTAAGACTAAATAAAATACGATCAAACAAGTTTATTTACTATAAGACTTCTCAATTCCTTGATATGCTAATGTCAGCTTTAAAGTTCCGAGAGAGACAGAGAGACAGAGAGAGTGAGAGACAGTATGAGTCTGTCTCAATCTTTTTCTCATGGAGGAAAGCTCTTGGGTTTATGCTTCCATGGGACCCAGGGTCAACTGTGAAGCACCACACCCCATCTTATTTGGCTCTCACAACAACTCTTCAATATGAGCAAGGCAGCTCTCATCCCAGTTTCACTGATGATGAACTTAAAGCTCTGGGAAATTCAGTGACTTGCTCAGGCTAGTAAAACCACAGAGCCAGGACATGAATATAAAGTCTTCTGACTCCTGATATACTTCCCTCTCTGCTGAAACACGCTGTCTCGTCATTGTCAAACATTCATTAATACGTGATGATCAGTTAATAATCTATTTTTTACTAAAAGCAATAGTAAACTTCTATTTACTTTCTAAATAGGAAACCATATTTGCCAAATGAATAGGAAGGAAGCTACCTACAGCTCCCTCTCAAGCATAGAAGTTTGTGTTTGTGTGTGTGTGTGTGTGTAGCACTGAGATTCCAGATAACTAGGTAACACACTAGGGACTCTTATTTTTTTTTTAAAGATTTTATTTATTTATTTATTCATGAAAGATACACGCAGAGGGAGGCAGAGACATAGGCAGAGGGAGAAGCAGGCTCCATGCAGGAAGCCCAATGTGGGACTCGATCCCAGGACTCCAGGATCATGCCCTGGACCGAATGCAGACGCTCAACCGCTGAGCCACCCAGGCATCCCCACACTAGGGACTCTTAACCCACTAAGCATACAACCAATACCAACGTTAGCTACTAGCATCGCTTGTATATTTTACTGGAAGAAAAGGATGATATAAACATTCTAACCAGGAACTAACCAAAAACTCCTTTAGTGATGTCTATTCACCCATCCAAGCAGCAAGAAAGACAAAAGCACAAGTTGTTTTAACAATGAGATTTTGTTAGGGCCTGCTACTTACGTCCCCAAGATAGACTGGACAGGATGTGCTGGCTTACCTTAAGGAACTCCTTGAGGAGAATTTCAGACCTTTCTTCAAACTCTTCTTGAATTTGAACTTGGTAATCCATGTCCAGATAAGTAGGGTTGATCCAATCATACAAAATTTCATGCTTACAAAGAAGCAGCAGATGCAAAATGTGAATTAACAATTCCTACTGCCTTTGTTCTTACATCACTTCATGCTAGTAAAATATATGCAAAACCTCACTTTATTATCTTCTCCTTGTTACACTTAAAAGTGCTGGAAAACTGCCTGAGAAACACTATCAAAAGTTTACCTAAGAGAAGTGAAAGAGGAAACTCAAAGTCCAGTTTCATTATCAGGAAAACAAACCATACAGTAAAGCTTCTAAGATAAGAACAGGCGTTTATCCTTACATCTTGTGGGATGTGAGGGCTCCGAGGTATGAGAGGTTCAAAGTAGTTGGGAGGTCGGGTCAGTGAAGGACCATGAAACCAGCCACTTATAGACAAACGTGACTTTTCTTCAGATAGGACTTCAGACACCTGAAAGGACAAGGCGAGCAGCAGATGAACGTACCAGCTAAGTGGGAGGATGACTGGCCAGGGCGTGCCAACTTCCAGATCTGTCATGCTGGATGTGGGTACCACCTGGCCATGGAAGTCCAACAGGAAGCTGTCACATTTTGTTAACAGAGGACTAAGAGGCATGATTCCTAGTACGCTATATATTTGTGGATTATAATCTTTACCTGGTGAAAGGATACTGGAGACACTTCAAAGAAAACCAATGTGTTCCATGAAGGGATGAGAGACTTGACAATTTGCTTTGGCTGAAAGTGTTCTGCACCAGGAGAGAACACAACCACAAATGTGACTTCGTTACCATTGAAAACTTTCAGGCTGCCTTGTTTCACTTTGACAGTTTTCAGATTTCTGAGGGGAATTTCACGTACCCTGCAGATCCCAAAATGCCACCCCCTTCCATCTGTTTAAGTCATGCCTGCTAGTTCCACTAGGTGACCACTGTTCTTACTATGGCATCTGTCTGTTATTGAGGAGGGGGACAATTAGTTTGGAAAGTTTTCTAAAATCAACATCTGGTATTGGTCATCAGGAAACAACCCTGACTTCCTGTCAGATGGACTGGCCCCGGCAGACCAATGGCTCCAAGTAGCTTTCCAGGCGCTGCACTTTCCACGGTCATTACTCAGGAGTAGGGAATGACTAGTCCTCATGTCAACAGACTCCCCCTCAGGAGTAATGACTCCAAGTACAATGTAGAGAGGTGGCTGTCAGGGCTGGTGTCCACTCCCCCAAGACTGTCACCCGATTGAATGGCTTCCAGCTCCTTGGAGGAGTACATGCATTGTGTATAAGAGCTCTGAAGTGGCTACTAGTGCTTATGAGCATGTGCCTGTCTTACCATCAACGTCATACAGGTCCAGGGTGCCCCCCAAGCTCCTGTCCCAGGGAGGAACCAGGTACAGAATGAAGGCTATCCGGCGCCCTTCCAGCTCGTCATCATGGCAGAGGAGGGCATCTGCAATAGTGCAACACATACTTTAACGTCCCTGTGACCACAAGGAGCAGCCACTCTAATCTGATCCTGCGATTTAATACTGGTCAATCTGATGTTCATCTGTACTGTGAGCTCCTCCAGCTCTGAAATGACAATGTATCATTCCTGTTTTATAATCAGAGACATAAAACAGGGCACATGGAAAACTCTAAAAGCACTTTAGAAGAGCAAATATACGGACAGATCCCAGGGATAATCATTAACAGTATTGTTTTCATATATTCTTCCAGTATTTTTCCTATACACATTTGCTTTAAAGAAAAAATGGGTGTCCTACAATGATTCTTTGGTGGATGTTTTATTACCTGGCAAGTGTCCATCTCTATCACTATACACATCTGTCATTGATTTTTTAATGGCTGTATAGTTATTCTACTATACAGATTATGAATTATCTTCTTTCCCCTTTAATTATCTTCTACCTAGGCACCTGGGTGGCTCACTCAGTTAGGCATCTGCCTTTGACTCAGGTCATGATCTCAGGGTCCTGGGATCGAGCCCCACATTGGGCTTCCTGCTCAGCGGGGAGCCTGCTTCTCCCTCTCCCTCTGACCCTCCCTTCTACTCACATTCTCTCGATCTCTCAAATAAATAAATCTTTTTTAAAAAACCCTTCTACTTGTTTCCATTTCTCACCTATTAAGAAAAATACTTCAATCATCAAATGAACATCACTGTACATAGATCTTTTGGTACTGGTTCCTGTTAATTTCCTGAGCTAAAACTTCTAAAAGGGTCAGGTGGGACTAAGCAAGGTAGGCATCCGTGCAGGGCAGGAGAGGGAAAGTATGCTACAGTGAACTGTGATTGTTCACACACGGAGGGATTGTTTTGATAAAGAAATACACTGAAAATAATGGAAACCATGGTTCTCATTGCTGAGGAAGGAAATTACAAATACAGAAATGGAGAAATGTGGGATTAACCCTATGGTGTTGAACTGGAACTGTAGGAATCAATGTGAATTGAGTTTCCTATGTATGTAGATATTTATATAGTCAGATATCTACATATTTCTAGATCTTCTAGATAAACACATAAATTCACATGTGAATGTACATGCATCTGTGTTTGCCGCCTCTTTTCCACTGAAAGGCCTGGGAGCAGTGATGACCTAATAGCAAAAACACCTAGAGTCCAGATCCTGATTTTTAAGCAGCATTTATCACTAAAAGCAACCAAGGTTCTTTGGAAGAATGGCAGACTCTGAGTCTAGAGCAGGGGAAATATAAGACAAGCCTGAAAAATCTTGTTTTGCTAGGAAATAAGATATATAAGAATGATGGGGACACATCAACAGGACATGGAAATCAGTTTAAAGGGGCTCCCATTGATTAAATCAAGGACAGTGAGCATCACTATAATACAGCAACTGATTATAGCCCATTATATAAATAGTAACCCTTAAATTTACACTGACAAATATATGAATAAACAAATGGAAAGAGGGGAAGGTTTCCTTTACAGCAGAATGATAACTAATAAGTGTAAAGGAAATGATTTTATTATTAAAAAAATTACCATTTGGCAACTGCATAAATAATAATTTAGCAAGAAATGGCAGAGGATGCTAAAAGAAGCAACTTAAAGTTGGAGGAGAAATGGGATATTTACATAATCTTTGAGTATCTCCCCACAAAATTCTTATTAACTTACAGAGAGAAAAAGAATTAAGTTTACAGTGGGAAATGTGACATCAGCTACCACCTTAAGTAATCAAAGTTAGTATGACTAGACCAATACACGTAGAAACCATGTACCACTTGATGTAGTTAAAACAAAAAAGCATAATTAATTTTGTAACATTCCTACCAAAAATGCAAGGCTTGAATCTAATCACGAGGAAGCATCAGACAAACCTAATTGAGGGAAGATTTACCAAATGAGACATCTGCAAACCTTAAAAACATGAAAGTCCAGGCAAAACTGATGAACTGTTCTAGATTGAGAGAGACCAAACCAGGCATGACAGCTACGTGTACTGTGTAATCCTGGATGGGATCCTTTTGCCAAGAAGTACCAAATAACTGAAATTGAATGGAGCCTATGGATTAGATGGGAATAATGTATTGATCTTAATTTCCTGATTTTTTTTTAAAAAGGCTTTATTTATTTGAGAGAGAGGATGTGTGTGAGAGAGAGAGAGCACAAGCAGAGGGAGTGTCAGGCAGAGGGAAAGGGAGAAGCAAGGCTCCCTGCAGAGCAGGGAGCCCAATGTGGGGCTTGATCCCAGGACCCCAGGATCATGACCTGAGGCAAGAGCAGACACTTAACTGACTGAACCACCTGGGCGCCCCTTAATTTCCTAGTTTTGATGGTTTATTGCCATCATCTAGGAGAACGTCCCTGTTGTAGGAATTATTGAAGTTCATGGGAATTATGGAGCAGTACAGCAACTTACTCTCAAGTAAAACAGGAAAAATTAATTGTGTGAAGCTTGCCACTTTTCTGTAGGTTTGAAATTATTTCAATTAAAAAGGAAAAAGTTTTTAAAAAGCATGTATGTTAGGACTCGTCCTGCGTATCACTCAGCTATCCTCAAAAAGTTGTTACCAATTTATACTTCCCCATTATACTTTATTCTGTATGAGAGTAAACTCAAGTCAAAATTTCACTTAGTAAAACAAACCAAAACACTTTTTCTTCCAGGTGAAAAAGCAAACACGTTTTCAAAAAGACATTTCTATGCTCACAAAAGGGAACTGGTGACAAAGGATACCTCTGAAGAGAAATGGAGACAAAGAGAAGGTGCTGGGGCCTGTCAAGGTTTACAATGGATCCTTCTATGCTGTTCCAAGTTTTTTCCTTAAGAATGTAGTCCATTATTACCTTCAAAAACAATAACAACAGAAAGAAAAGAAAAAGAGGCTCCAAGTGATATTTGCTCCCTAGGAAGCCTAAGAGTAGTTTACAATACTACCTCTGATTTTCTTGACACTGTACCCGAAGTTGGCATGTGTGTGCATTATCAGCATTTTTCTGAAAATTTGGTCAACGGCCTCCATCATATTTCCACCAAAGAGAACCACCGCTTTATCCCTTCCAATAAGATGGATGTTTCGGTGTTTGAGCCGGGTCAAATTTTCCTTCTTAAGAAGCTCCTACTGCTGTGAGGGGACATGTGCAAGTCTAGGATCCTGGCACGCCAATGCTATTTTGCTGCCACTGTTTAGTTAAAAGCCTGTGAGTCCTCCAGACATCAAGGGCTTTATCTTTCTTACCGGAGAATTCGTATTTAGCACAGGACATGTCAATAGTTGATTCCAGGTCAATCTGGGAAATGTCAGCAAGCCAGGTCCGGAAATCCTCAAACAGAACTTTCCTAGAAATGTCAACAAGGGTAACTTGTTAGCCATAGTGTTTGGATCTCAGTCACAGCTACTTTTTCCTAGAGGCTGCAGTAGCCCCTTAAGGACTTGGAACCGAAATAAAAAGAAAAAAATACAAATCTCTCTACTGTAACAGATTTTTGTTCTGCTGTTTCATTTTACTTTCTTCCTCTTAAGTTCATATTATGCCCTATCACAGCAGTGCTTTGCCCTCTCTCATAATTTATCACACTGATGTTCCTTTCTGAGGTTACTGATTTTTAGACATATTTTCCAGCACTAATACTATTCCACTGGTTAGTGACCACTTGGGTGACACTGTTGCAGATTAAAAACTTTAAACTGTAATAATGGTGAATATTATGCTAACTGTGTAGGATCTGGAAAAACTCTCATAGAAGTTCTGATGCTAGAAGGATACCAATAAGAGATGCTGAACATTCCCATTCAACAGCTAATGTGGCTCTCTATAGAAATCTCTTTAACACAATTTATAACTAAGCCAATCAAATTTGAAATTATGCTACTCTTGAAGAATTGAAAACATTTTGAAAGGACTAATATCAGTTCACATTTTGCACAGACAGTAGTTTTTGGATCATCTTCCTCCAAATGTACATAACTCAAATTCCCATAAAATGTAACTATGCTGTTCATAATTAAATATCATGTCTTCAGGCTGATCTCCTAAAATTTTAATCTACACTATGCATTGCCAATCCAAAAAATTCTATAAAGCACTGTGCTAGGCTGGTCTAACCAGAAGTGCCATGTAACTTCAAAAACAAAGTTGCAAGTTATATTGAATGAACTAGCAAAGTGCTGAAGGAGGCTTGGGTTGTGGGTGGCAAACATTTCTGCAAAATCTTGACACTTTAAGCAATTATTATCAAAGCCTTAACTCCTTCTTTTACTGGTAGTATTGGTTTCCTCAAATGTATTCCATAAAAAGCTCTTTCGATAGTTTCTCTCTGAGAGTGTCATAAGGACAGGGTTATTTTATCATTATTCTCATTTATTAATTGAATTTATCAGAAAAATCACAGAACCCAACTGGTAAGTATAAAGATCACCTTTCTATAGACTATGGAATCTCATATCTCACATCATCTGGCTGTTATCCTGTGGATACAGAATGGAACCTCAGTCCTACAGGAAATGCTTACCAGAGTCATGCTGAACTAAGGGGATATTTTAAAGTGTGATTGCCTTTCTTTGGAACAACAACAACAAAAGGTCTAAGTAAATATGAAATATTATGAGTTACAGTTAATGCATGAGCAATACTTCAGAATCTGGAAGAAATAACAATCTGTGCAGGTTGCCATTATATACAAAAATGTCCCAGAGGAAAAAAGAGAATGAGAAAAAATGATTTCTGCATAACAAAAAAAGTTATTACAAAGTAACACATGCTACTGTAGCAAAACTAAGTGGGGAAAAACACTCTATAAGTAAAAAGAAACTGTTTAAAAAAAATCTGAAATCCTACTAGCCAGATTTAAACATTCCATTCTTCTGTCTTTTCCTTTGTACTTAGATAGCCAAACAGATCCCTTTTTGAAAAATCATTCACACTGTGTGTGCTGTTTTGCCATCTTTTCTCTTGACAAGTGTACTGCATCAAGTCTAACATGCGTCCCCTGTAAGAAGTATTATTTTACATATTACTTAAAAGTGTTGCCAGTTAAACTGGGACACAACAGTAATTTGTGAGACACTGGATCTTAGCAGTGCTGACATATAAAAAAAAAGAAAACGTATCTTAGAATTAGTGAAATCAGGTTTAACTTTCTCGTCCTCATGTGTAAAAGTTCACACATATTGTATTTAACAGCTGCAGTTTTCTGCTCATGCTTGTATCATCATCTATATAAATCTCAATGCACAGTCATATTATTTGTACACAATTTTTCACTGTTTTGGGGTGCACAGGGGGTTCAGTGGATTGTGTATCCGACTCTTGATTTTGGCTCAGGTCATGGTCTCAGGGTTGTGGGACTGAGGTCTGCAACAAGCTCTGTACTCAGAGCTCTGTACAAGCTCTGTACTCTGTACTCTGTGGGAGTCTGCTTAAGATTCTCTCTTCCTCTGCCCCTCCTCTAACTCGTGAATGCTCTTTCTAAATTAATCTTAAAATTTTTTTTTCATTATTTTAAACATTATAACACAAGAACTTATTATGGGATTTTTGAGCATATCCTTGATTATTTTCTCAGGATAAATTTTTTTTTTTTTATAGGATAAATTCTTTTAAGTTGAATAACACTACAAAAAGATAAGCACAATTTTAAGTTTTGATACAGTTTTTAAAACCATCATCTAAGAAAAACTGCAGCAGTGTATAAAGGGATCTATACTCTGTTAACACTGGGGGTTTTGAATATTTTCCAACCTAATATGTGAAAAATGGTTCCAGCAGTGTTTCCTTGATTACTAACAAGGTTGAAAACTGAGAAGTTGGACTCAGACTGACTTGAGTTTGCATCTTAGCTCCCTCTGTCTTCATCTAGGAAGGCCTGAAGAAGTTACTTAATATCTCAGTCTGTTTCCTCCTCTATGAAATGGGATAATAACATAATGTTATATGACATAACATCTTCCGCACCTGACAAATATGATCAGTTGTTTACCTTAAAGCACAGATGTGAGGCTCTCGTCTCTTCTTCAAATCATCAGACTTGATCATAAAAAAGGAAAAAAGGAAAAAAAAAAAAGCATTTCCTTTATCTATTAGACACACAGAGGAAAGCAGTTCAGTGAGTACCCTCACAGTATTAGCATCGTGGTGAAGAGCCTGAACTCTGAAGCCAAGTTGCCTGTGTGTGATGCATGGCCCCTCTAATGGCAGCTCTGTGACTCAGGTGGGTTACTTAACCCCTCTGTGCCTTATTCATTCAACAAATACTTAAAGAGTTATTGACAGTAGAGCTTATATTCTTTTTGATGGAGACAGACAATAAACATAAAAAGCTAATGGTTAGTATGAAAGAAGGTGACAAATGCATAGGGAAAACCAGCAGGGTATGAGGTTACTAGGCGTGCAGAAGTGGAAAGGGGCTTGTGAGTACAAACACAGTGGCCAGGCTAGGTTTCGCTGAGTGGAACAAATCCTTGAAGGATGTTGGGAAACATGCCAAGGGAATATCTAGGCAAAGAGAATTGATTTGAGGTTCCAGGATGCCTGGAGGGCTCAGTTGGTTACATGTCTGACTCATGATTTCGGCTCAGGTTGTGATCTCAGGGTCATGAGATCAAGCCCTATATCGGGCACCCTGCTCAGTGTGGCATCTGCTTGGGACTCTTTCTTCCTCTGCCCCTCCCCATTGTACTCTCTCTCTCTCTCTAAAAATGGATAAATAGGGATCCCTGGGTGGCGCAGCGGTTTGGCGCCTGCCTTTGGCCCAGGGCGCGATCCTGGAGACCCGGGATCGAGTCCCACATCGGGCTCCTGGTGCATGGAGCCTGCTTCTCCCTCTGCCTGTGTCTCTGCCTCTCTCTCTATCTCTCTGTGACTATCATAAGTAAATAAAAATTAAAAAAAAGAAACTTTAAAAAAAAATAAAAATGGATAAATAAATCTTAAAAAAAAAAAAAAAAAAAAGGAAGAAGAAGAAGATTCAAAGTCCTGAGTGTGAAGCATGCCTGGCCTAGTCAAGAAATCCAAGGAGACTGTGTGGCTGGAGCAGAGGGAATGTGGGGAAGAGCAGGAGATGAAGCCAAAGAGGCAATAGGATGCCTGGGAGCTCTTCTAAGTACTTCCTTCTGTCAAAGAAATGAGGAACCATTAGAGGTTTTGAGCAAGGGAGTAACAGGATCCCATGTACATTTTTAAAAATTGAGATAAAACTCACATAATATAAAATTTACCATTTTAACTGAGTATGTAATTTAATGGATTTTAGTATATTTACGATGTTGTGCGACCACCACTACTGGTTCCAGGACATTTATCATCCCCACCCCCAAAAGAAACATTATATCCATTAGGCAATTAGTCCTACATACTCTTCTCCCCCAGGGTCTTGGCAACCATTAATCTACTTTCTGCTTCTCTATATGGATTTGCCTAGTTGGGACATTACATATAAGCAGAATCCTATGGCACATGGCCTTGCACATCTAGCTTCGCTCAGCACATTCCCAAGGCTCCTCCATGTTGCAGCAGCATTACATGCCATTCCTGTTCCTGGCTGAGTAGTATTCCATCGTGTGGAAAGACCACTCATCTGTCTGTTCATCCGGTGACGGACATTTGGGTTCTTTCCACTTTTTAGATATTATGCATGATGCTGCTATGACAATTTGTGTACCTGTTTTTATGTGAACATGTTTTCAATTCTCTAGGGTCCATTGTTGTTTTAAAAGAACACAATGGCCGTGATTGTGTAGGTGGGCAGAGTGAAAGAAGGAAGACTAGTTAACACCTCACAGAATAATACTCATGAGAGGCAAAGATGCCTTAGACTGGGTGTTAGCTGTTGGTAGTAGAAGTGGAAAGAAGTGGGTTTTTCTGAATATGTTTTGAAGATAGAGCCTGCAGAATTTCCTGATGAACTGGTATGAGGTGAGAGAGGACCTGAAGGTTTTTAGCTGGAGCCATCTAGAAAGATCGATACTGGGATGGGGAAAACTGCAGGTAGAGCTGATTTAGGAGGAGAAGATCAGGAGTTTAGTTTTGGACCTAAGTGTGAGCCACTTAACACATATCCAAGAGTAGAGGCAAAGCCATGGGATTCCCTGGAAATCGGCCTGGAAGTGGCCCAAGGGCGAAGCCCTAAAGTACTCTATCATTAAGAAGTCAGGTACAGGGGGCCTGAGTGGCTAAGTCAGTTAAGCCTCTGCCTTCAGCTCAGGTCATGTTCTCAGGATCCTGGGATCAAGCTCCATGTTGAGCTCCCTGCTCAGCGGGGAGTCGCCTTCTCCTTCTATTCCTTCCCCTGCTCTCTCTTCGTAATAAATAAATAAAATCTAAAACCAAAAAAAAAAAGTCAGGTACAAAACGAAGACCTACCAAAGGAAACCAAGAGCTTGCTAGAGAGGCAGAAGGAAGACCAAGAGAACATGGCTCTCTGAAAGTAAAGAAAATGTATCCAGGAGAAAGAAGTAACATAGTAGCTCAAGTGCTGCTGGGAGGTCAAGTAAAATGAGTACTGAAAACCCACCCCTGGATTCATTAATATGAAAGTTGTGAGTGACCTTGAAAATGTAGTTTCAGTGGAGTTATAGGTAAAAGCCTGATGAAAAGTGGGCTTAACCAAGAATGGGGAAAGTATTTGAGAAAATACACATAACTTATATGGAACTTTACTGCCAAGAGGAGCAGAGGAATGAGGTGAAAGGCAAAGTTAGGTCAAAAGCATTTTTTCCTTAGGAACAGCTTTCTTTTGTATGTCACAGGGGTGAACCAGAAGAGAAGAAAAAAAACAGATGTATTCCCTTCATCTGTAAAACAGGAATAGTAATGTACCTCCTTCATATGACTGTTGAGGACTTAATGAATTAATCACTATAAAAGCACTTAGCATGGCACAAAGCAAGCACTCAATAATACTTGCTTTAAGATATAAAGAATATCAGGCAACTCCTAGTGACACACTTGCTTAGGAGGGTTGTAAGACGTCATACACTTAATTATTAAGGCAATTCATAGCACAAGCAAAGTCTGAAGGGACAGGAGACTGAAAATAGGTTTTACATTTACTGTTTTAGGATGAAGTTCAGTCCCAAAGTGAGTGTAGTAAAAACTATTTACAGCAGAGAAGAGTTTTGCCAAACACCCATGTGATCTAAACTAATATTTTTTTCCCCTTCTCATTACCCAGGGTCCTTTTTATTATTTTGCCACTCACTGACATCACAGAAGTATTTTCATCTACCAAATTGCATTAGGCAAAAACCAGTTTGACTTCTCAGTTTTAGTAATCAGAGATACATATGTCCATAAACCAACAAAGAGACCTAGTGTTATTGTTGTTATTAGTGTTATTGAAGTTGATATAATTACAAAGGTGGACAATTGTGGCTTTTAATTAACCTATGTAACTTTACTAAGATAACAGCTTCATTTTCATCAGGTTTCCTGCATTATTAAGAGTTGTATGGTGTGTGTATTTAAATTGGCTAATTCAATGATATGTATAAGGCCCAAAGATAGACCGGGGGATACAATCAGCTCTAGTGCAAAAGAATAGAAGTAGGAGAGGGAAATCCTGTTATTTACTCTCTTATCCTAAATAAAGAGAATTCAAAGGGTTAAATGCAAAGAAAACAAAATAATTCTTCATCTTTTTCATTTTTACTTTATTCTGTGATTTTTAAGAGCTGATATCTTTGAGATTTTATAAAGGATTTCCAAGAGTGATGTACATCATGCACTAAAAAGATATTCCCCTCAAGCTGGGGAAACCAATGACCTATATTTTTATACCTGGACTGAGCCCTGTCTTTCAAGAGTAGAAATACCAGCCTTGATTTTGATGTGGTCTTTCCTGCCAAATTAAATAGTCCACCAAAAAAAGAATAGATCTAACTCTCCATGGGCGTACTGCAATGGCACAGCATACTGCAATACATCAAGCCACCTAAAATAAAGACGTGAACTCAAAAATTTAAATGGGTATTATTTTCCAACATACAACTCTCTTCAGCATACTAATTCCCAAAATGTACTTAACCCCCCCCCCTTTTTTTTTTCAATAATGTACTTAACTCACTGGCTTACTGTATTTATTAACTATCTGTCATCATCACTAGCACCTCTCTTATTTTTAGATTTTGAAGTCTTACAGTGCAGGAACTGTCAGAGGCTCCCATGCAATACACCTAACACATCATTAACACTCAGTAAGCTAAAAACGAACAAACAAACAAACCCAAAAACAAAACAAAACAAAAAACCACTCAAATACTCAGTAAGCTCATGTGGAATGAATGAGTGCTTTTCACAATGTCAAGGCAAGGACCCTCCAAAGCAAACTCGATTTAAAACCTCAAATCTAAAGGTAGTGAATGATTTTGTAGATAATGAATTTCTGAAGTGGAAGGGTAAATGAGAAAGGGACATAAATACCTGCTGGAACTTATATAAATCGTTATACTTTTCATGGAAGTCCAAGTTCAAAAGTTCCTTCTGAAGCCCTTCCAGAAAGTTTTGGCTTTGGATGAAGTTGGGGATCACACAGTGAAGAAAGGGATCCATGTCCATGACAATGGCCTCTGTTGGAAGGAAAACATTACTTATGGCTTTTTCTCCTTTTATATTTTTGATGTGATTAGCAGAGCAGAGAGAATACAAAAGGGAATGGTCATGAATTTTCAGAAACCTAGTACTTAAAGATTAGGGGGAAGAAGTATAAGCTCTTCCCTTTTTTCTTTACCCATTCAAGACTACTTTTTAAATATATTGTACTTAAAATACTGGTCCTTAGGAGTACTGGTGATATCACTAAATTAAGGTTCCTGCTCTTTTATGAGTTTTTAATATTTTAAATTTTTATTTTTTTAAAATTTTATTTATTTATTCATGAGACACACACACAGAGAGATATAGAGGGAGAAGCAGGTTTCCTGTGGGGAGCCTGATGTGGGACTCGACTCCAGGACCCCGGAATCATGACCTGAGCTGAAGGTAGATGCTCAACCACTGCACCACCCAGGTGCCCCACTTTTATGAGTTCTTTAGCTTGACAATTAGCTATTGAACTAAATATATCTTAGATTCTTTATTCATTTTCCCCAAACTTAAACAAGCAAGTTAAAAATGAGAATAGAAGGGTGCCTGGGTAGGTTAGGCATCCAGCTCTTGATTTTGGCTCAGGTCATGATCTCAGGGTTGTGAGATAGAGCCTGCTTAAGGTTCTCCCTCTCCTCTCCCTCTGCAGACCCACCTTGCAAAAAAAAAAAAAAAAAAAAAAAAAAAGAGAGAGAGAGAGAATAGCAATACTGGCTGGCAAGTTTTCTTTGACCCTGCCTTTTCTTTCCCCAGGTTACAGTTAGAGGCAGTTACTATATATATATATATATTTAATCAGTTCTAGCTAACTCTCTGATGCCTTGATTTCTGTCTCAACATTTTCCCTATGCCTCTGATACTCTAGATTAGGTACCCTCTAATATTAATAGTCACCACCACCACCCACCCCGTGCCAAACACAGTGGTGCTTTACACCCTTGATGTCACTTCATCTCCTCGGCAACCCTTTGGTAGACATGTCATCACTGTTTCCGTCCTACAGCTGAGGGTATCGACAGGTCCCTGCGTGTACAGAGCTTGGCCTTTAGACACTAGGCTCTCCCTTTCTACGTGCATCCAGGCACCCAGGACTCACCCCCCTCCAAAGCACTTCACGACTGAAACAAAAATCATGGCAAACTCTAGGAGGGAAAGCACGATGCACGAAGCAGAATTCTCATCCTCTAAAGTGGTATCTGAAGCCGAGGCCGGAATCGTTCAAGGTGGGTTCCTTCCCCTGCTCAACACCATGGAAGTTCACTTCCATGGGTCGCGTGGCCGGCCCACAGGCGTGTAAAGACGAGTAAGCTCGCGTGCCAGCTGTCTGGCAGCTCACCACAAATGCCCTGGCTACACTATTTTGGGATAACCGATCACTGCCCTCGGAGGAACTACGAACTTGGCGTGCCCTCTGCTTCCCAAAACTCTCGGGCCTACGTTTCCTGGTCTTCTCAGATTTCTAAACCCAAACCGAACTTGGAATGGTGGAGAGCAGCAGGAGAGCGAGAGGTGGCCGCAGTCACACCGTCTCCCAGCGCCTCCTGCCTCGCGGCCCTGCCGCCCGGGGTTCGGCTCGATGGCAGGGCTCGAGCCCGACCCCGGGCGGCAGCTCCCCCTCCACAGCGCCCAGTTACCGTGACGGAACGGCGTCCGGCGGCTCCAGGCCTCGGACACCTGCTTTTTCAAGGTTTCTTCCGTGACAGCGTCCGAAAACTCCGCTATCACCTCCTTCTTTCCCTTTTTCCCCGCCCGGCCCGGGCTGGGCTCAGCTGGCCGCTTCCCATTCATCCCCTCTTAAGCTACAGACCCACGCCACACTGATGAAGCAGCTACTTCCCTAAGCTGACTACAATCCCCAGAATGCCCCTTTCCCGTGTTCCCCAGCGCCGCCCAATAGGAATTATAAAAGTAAGAGGAGGTGGAACCCATTCGTGACTTACCAATGGGAGCTCCAGATATTGCGGCCATCTCATCAGCGATTGGCCCAGGGGCGCTTAGCCAAGCAGGCCACCGCCTCTCCACTTCCTGCCGCCAGAGGCTCCGGATGCACTTCCGGCGTGCCTTCGCCTCCTCTTGCGCTCTCCTGTTAATGGCGGGTGGCGTCTGCTGAGGGGGACGCAAATAACCGCTGCCGGCGCAGGGAAAGTCTCCCTGCCCGCCCCGCTTCTTCTCGCCGCCAGTACTCGAGCTCGCCAGCATGTCTGTGGTGCCGCCCAATCGCTCGCAAACCGGCTGGCCCCGGGGGGTCAACCAGTTCGGCAACAAGTACATCCAGCAGACCAAGCCCCTCACCCTGGAACGCACCATCAACCTGTAAGTGCGGCCTGGCCCTGGCGCTCCCTCGCGCGCGCCGCCCCTCTTCGTGGGCGCTCCCAGAGACTCCCGAGCTCCTTCCGGCGCGCCCCCGGCGGGCTCCCGGGCTCCCCGCCTCCCCGCCTCCCCGCCGCCGCTCCGCTCCGCTCCAGACGCGCGCCTTCCTGGGTCCCCACGGGCCGCCTCCCGGGCCTGCTCCGGGGGGGGGGGGGGGTCCCCTTCCCGTAGAATAAGGTTGGCCCCCGTGCCCCTGGATTCAGTCGTTCCGGGAAAATCCCAGGTCTGCTTCGGACCCGCCCCTTCCCCACGTCTGCAGAGAGAAGCAGCTGCGGAGCTGTTCTTTCTGCCCGCGTCTGTTTTCACATCGCGGGTGTGTTTTCATCTGATGTGAATGGTACCGCGTATGGCGTTTGCAGCTCTCACTGTGCTGTGGCAGTGAGCTTTCGAGAGCTAGCTATCATAAGTAGGCTTAGGTTTTTTGGTTTGTTTCTCCCCTCTTGACGGCTTAGTTGGTATTTGAGCTCCAGAATACACCACATTTGACTCATGTTCGCGGGGCTGTCCGGCTTACCCTGTGCGTTCCCGTTTTCTCCGGCCCAGCGACGGCCGCCGGGCACCCCAGCGAGGGGGGTGCAGACTGCCACCGTCGGGCTTCCATTCCGACAGGAAGGGGACCGGCGGAGCCCCAGGAACCCCTTGAGGGCTGCAGTATTGACTTTTCTGTTCGAACCCTTCCAGCTACTGCATTTCGATGCCACTCTCAAAAGTTGTCTCGCTGCGTCAGGTAATTGGCATTGGGGCTCTGCCTTGCTCAAGAAACTGTCATGCTGCTGCTGCTGCTGCTTTTTTTTTTCCCCCAAATCATTTCTGAGAGTTTGTGAGGCACCGTGGTGCTGACCTCATTGGAAGAAAGTGGCCAGTTTATGCTGGTCGGTGTTTAAAAGGTGCAAGGGTTTACTGATCTGGTGTTTCCATGAGAAACTTTTGATGTCTCTCTATTTTACTTTAAAGTAAATGAACCTTTCCCCTTCAGAAGCAATTTGAAATCGAAGAGATGGTTGTTTTTATGCTTTATTTGGCAAAACAGGTGCTGGCGTGGAAATTTAGATAATAAAAATGTAGAGTTTATGAAATCTGGTAGCTAGATAGATGCGTTTATACAAGTTAGTATCTCTAGCTATTACATTAACATAATAGCAGTTTAATTTCATTAAAACATCTTCATAAGATTTCCACGAAGCAGAAAAAGAAAATGCTTTTTTAAAAATGTGACAGCACAGCTTCTGGATTACTTTGAGTGCTAATTAGAACTAGGGCTTGTGGGTTTCCCTTGATTTAACTTCATTATTGGATCAATTTGTATCAAGTTACTATGTAGAATTAATTTGGTGAAATGTTTTTATTTTTGGTCCATTAAAGTTATGGGTTGATCAATTTACAGAACATTTCCTCTCTGTATAACTACAGCATTCAGAAAAAAAAAGAAAAAGAAAAATCACTGTTGTTAACTCAGTTCATCTGGGTGAATCATAACCTAACTTGAAAACAAGTCCTTTCTCCCCTACTATGCTTTCTTTTGGGAAGTACTGCACGAATGCCTACTTTGTACCAAGCACTGGGCATAACGCTGGATGTGCAGTGGTGAGGAAGTAAGGTACTCCGTGCTTTTCAAAGTTAGCTCACAGTGTGATGGGAATAAAATGCATGCCTCAGCTGGCACTCTGATTTCGTATCTGAACATTCTTACATCTCATTTTGATGGTATCTCTTTATCAATATGAGAGCTGGCTTTGCAGTATAGATACATAGAGCTATTCTTAATTCTAATTCAAGTTGTAAGAACAATATGTTAATACATAAAAAATTGCCTGGCACATAGTACTGTGTGAAATTGTTGCTGCTAGTGATGTGTCAGATTCAGCGTTGGATGTACTGGGAAGATCCTTAAATTCTTTAAAGCATCCTGGAAATGGTATATGTTAGTTATTTTCGAGCTGCTTCATTCGTGCCTAGAATCTGGCCTTCGTGTTAAGTTTTGACAACCTTGATTTACTTATCTTTTAAAAATAGCTAAGTGGATTAATTATATAGTTGTTGGCTTTTAATGTTAAGTCATTTTAATAGGGGATAGGCAGGTGTCAAAGTGTTCTTACTCAAAGACTTATAATCAACTCTTACCGTAAGGGTTATGGTTGGGGGGGTTACAAGGTGGTATGTGTGATTAAGTATAAATATGGGATTTTTAGCTATAAGGAAAAGTTTGATTTTTACTAGGCAACATGAAAGCTGTCTTACTGTGAGCTATTTCTGAATTCTTGATAAAGGAGGAGAAAATATTCAGATTAGATATGGTGGGCAAAGGATTTGAATGACAAGAAGGGAAGAATAAAGATACTGGATAGAATACATGCAGAAAGTTAAGGTTTATTTAGAGAGCAAAGAAAAGTTAATCTGAGGAGGAAAGGATTGTGCTTGAAAAGTCTGAGGATAGTTGACTGGGAGAAAAATAACAAGAGATGATGGAAGGTGGTGGCTCACCTTGTAGAAAAAGATTAGTCTTTAGCACCCATAATTAATAGACTTTCTGATTAGGTGAGAAGAGCCCAAGGGGGCATTAGGCATTAGCCAGGTTGGCAATGTTAGTCTAGCAGCCATGATCTAAAACCAGAGGATTACCAAATAATAATAATAATAAGATAGCCACTTCTCTAAGCATTTGAGGGCCTTAAGGGGGGTATTATCTATACTTGAAAACTAATGTGTAATGTAGCAGTTTGATGTAATGGAAGCTCTGTCCAAAGAGCTGGATTCTAATCTCTGTTGTTGCATTAACTGGTTGTGTAACTTTGGACAAAATGTGTGTCTCTGAGTACATTATGCACATTTTTTTTTCTTTTTTACCATGGTTTCTTGTATGTAGTTGGTATCTGTCTTGGTAAATTATGGTCTTCGGTTCTCATGTTAGATATTTGTTTTGGATCACAGGTACCCTCTTACCAATTATACTTTTGGTACAAAAGAGCCCCTCTATGAGAAGGACAGCTCTGTTGCAGCCAGATTTCAGCGCATGAGGGAGGAATTTGATAAAATTGGAATGAGAAGAACTGTAGAAGGGGTTCTGATTGTACATGAGCACCGGCTACCACATGTGTTACTGCTACAACTGGGAACAACTTTCTTCAAATTGTAAGTGTCACTGGAAATTAACAGCTAGACAACTTTTAATAGGATTGCTGTTTTATGCAGGTTTGGAAGACAATTTCAGATTTTAGTCGTTTATTTCTATAAACACTGCTGTTAATGGAGTCTTTAGAAAGAGAAAATCATAAGTCCTTTTTTTTCTCCAGCATAGTGCTCATTTAGTGCCTAACTGGCAATCTGCATGTTTCTGTATTTGTTGTTAGTAACTGAGCCTGATAGAAACCCCATGAAGCAAATTAGTCCAACTTCAGTTTCTAAATGTCATTGTAGCATTATTAAGAACAATTGATATTTCTTTCTTAGGATGAATGGTGTTTCCCATTCTTAAAATAACATTTTTATAGGTAACTGTTTATTTTTATCATTTAAACTCATAAATACCTCCATATTATACATTTAGTGTATAGTTGTTTGACCAGATTGTGTGTACCACAAAGAGAGGACTCAAGTCCTTAGATTGAAATTCTTGAAGAATGTCTCATTCTTCAGACCTAAAGAATGTGGTCTGTTGCTTCTTTGGGCATTTCTAGAATCCATTATGACCAGGCACCTTCCAGAGAGAAAAGATTGGGATAGACTGGTGGCAGAAATTGTTATGTTACTTATCTTGTTTGTTTAAAACTAAGGTTTGTGTATGGTTAGTCTGGTGAAGTAATATTATGAATTCAACTTTCTAGTACATTCTTCCCCCTCCCTTTGACATTTGTTTGTTTGATTGCCTTATGTGACATTGAAATATGTGTTATTCAGTTACATGATAGAGATGACTATTATTGTCTTGTTCCTGTTATCCTAAAATTGTATTAAGTTGAAAGCTGAAATTCTTAACCTTTATACAGACCTGGTGGTGAGCTTAACCCAGGAGAAGATGAAGTTGAAGGACTAAAACGCTTAATGACCGAGGTATTTCTCCATTTAACCACTTTGGCGGTTTTATCCTTGCCTATCTGAACATCCAACAACTGAATGGATAACTAGGCTTTTTATCTTTTTATTTTTTTAATTTATTTTGACTAGTTTTCAATAAATAAAACTTAAGAACAAAGTGTTAGTACTATGTTTATTTTCTGCAGTTTGAACTTGTACTTAACCTTTTTTTACATTGAAGTGTTGGTGTAACAATAATGGTTAGTAAAAGCCAACATTCATTGAGTACTTACTATACTAGGCACTGTTCTGAGTGCTTTACAGGCAGTAGCTCCTTCAACTATCACAACAGCCCTAGGGAGAAGTACTGTTATTAGTCCCAATTTACCGTTTGGGATACTGGGCACAGAGAGTTCAAGTAACTTGCTTGATATTTACATCTATGTCATGGAGCTGGAGATTGGAATGTACTTTAGTTTTGTTGTGGTGTAGGCCGCTATGGGGTTTTTTGGCAAGACTGATTCCTTTTAATACCTCTTTTCATTTTTGCACATATCTTTTAGGCTTTATGCAAATTGCACTACCTTTGAAAAGTCACTGTATTGTATGTCTCTAAAGACTTGAGGCCAAATGCATAGATGCTTGAGGTTTTGAGATTGCAGGTTGTTTGTATTATTAATTATTTTTCTTTTTTTTAGCACAAATCCTTCCCTCTTTAATTACAAAACTAACCCACATTGTGTACAAAACCCTTGGCAAATACAGAAAAGCAGGAGGAGAAACAAAACTAAAATCACCTGCAATTCTGCTACTTTGACATATTAGTTGATCTTTTCAGTATTTTTAAATTTAAATTCAATTTCCAGTATTTTTTTAAGTACCTTATAACTTCTAAATATTGTGCTGTGCTTGTACTTCCATTTACATGTGGTTGATTGAAGTTACTTGCTTAACTCAGCTGCTTCTCAAAAATCCGCCAAAAAGGAAGTAAAGGGGTTTTTAAAAGATAGAAATTCAGTGGGATTGAAGGAGTATAAGATGCAACAAATTACAAAAAAAGGATTTTTAGAAGCTAGAAAACAGATGGGCAAATCACATCTGACTTAGCAGAAACCTCAGCCCAGCAGGAGGGTAGTCCAGGACCTAGCACTGTATAACGCCAGAAGAGCTAAGGAATTGGAAGTGCCAGGTGCCCATGAAATGGGGCATGCATGGACTAGAAACTGGATTGATTGACAGTCTGTATTTCTATGTCTAGATTGTCTTCCAGTTAAAGACTGGCTGGTGATTGAGTGTTAGTAGAGATTGACTCAGAGAACATGAAGAATGAAGAAGTAGAAGGGATGAGAATACATGAGAGTTTACATCCTGAATAGTGAAACTTCTAGACTTCTAGTACGCTGATAGACCTGTGACAAGTAGGCCTATATACCCCAGGCTGACGGCTGGAGGTTTTGTTTCTGGAGAAAGTGACCAGTCCAAAAATCCCCCCTCCAGATGATGATAATTGGGAATCTTCCCAAAGTATAGTGTGGTCCTATCACTCAGAGGTGACAGCTGAGCATCTTACTGCTTTACTCTTAATTGTGAGTCAGGCTTTTGGAGAAAGTGTCTTAAGAAAAAGATCAAAAGAAACAAGTGGAATTCAACAGAAACAAAACTCAGCAATCAGTAAAATCATGATTAATATTCTTGGTGTGATGAAAGAAAACAGTAAAGCTGTGGGCATTGGGCTGTAAAAAGGACTATTCAGCCAATAAAAAAGAACCCATGAGTATTAAAAAAAAAATGTTAGAAACAAAACATTCAGTAGAGGATTAAAAGATTGACTTGAGGAAATCTAGAAAGTAGGATGAAAAGGTAAAACAAGTGAAAAAAGAGAAAATTCGTGGATCATTCTAGAAGGACCAAAATAGATTATAGATAGTGTAGAGAAAGAATATCAAAGCAATAATTCAAGAAAATTGCCCAAACTTAAAAAGCATGAGTTTTCAGATCAAAAGACCTATCGGCCTGCTCTCTATAATGAATGTTAAAAGTTTAAATCACTAAAGACCAGATCCTAAAAACTGGTTCCAGAGTTGGAGAGAGGAGGGCAGACATGAAGGTAGATACAAAGCATCAAAATCAGAAATGATACTGACTTTCTAGATATAAAACTGGAAGTTAAAAGGTCTTGGAACATGCCTTCATTAATTCTGAGAGAACATGATTTCTGTCATAGAATTTTCTGTCTTATCAAACCGTAAATCAAGTGCAGGTAAAATTATTTCCAGACATAGAGTTTCTAGAAATATATCTCTTATACCTTTTCTCAGGAAGCTTCTGGGGGGGTATTCACCACCAAAATGAAAGAAAAAAGTCAGAAGATACGAGATTCAGAGTATAGAAAGGATCTAACAACACAGGAGGGAGGCAAAGGAAAGCCCTAGGTAGGATTCCAGTTTCCAGGCAGAGCTGAGAGCATGTACAGACTGGAGAATGATTATAGAAAGTGTCCCTTGGGGCGGGGGGGGGGGGAATGAAATTGACAGAATACTTGACATTTGAATTGAGAAGAAATTTAAGTTCTGGGGCAGATGTGGACATGAGATAGTGATAGTGAATGAAATTTGAATGAAACAGTTGTTAACTCTAAAAGAAAAGAATAAAAATAAAAAATAAAAGAATAGTTGTAAGAAAATGCAGTTATAGTTTATTAAACACTCTGGTGTGTCTGAGTCACCTGGTCGTAACTTAAATACCACATGTAGACTTAATCGAGTATTGATAATAGGAGGATGGTAGAAGAGAAAGTAAAAAATGGAGGATATAGTTTTAAAATTCAAATTCTCACCCATAGTAGAGGGTGTTAATTGCTTTTTTCTTTAGGTTTATGAAAATGTAATCAAGAAATGATACAAAAAATACATTAAAAGTGTAATTATAATGGAAAAACCTGATAAATAATACCTCAGCCAGATGATCAAGGTTAAGATCAGTGAAAAGTTATGTTCATATAATGTGCCCTCAACATGATATGATGAGAGTGGTACTTCACAGTGGTACTTGGTGGTCTTCCACTCCAGACTCCCCAGAATCCATAATCCCAGTCTAATTGAGAGGCTTGTTACAAAATATCTGATTAGTATTCCTCAAAATTGAAGATTATCAAAAACAGGGAACCTAAGAAACTGTTACACAGTCTACAGAAAAAATTACAACTAAATTTTATGTAGTAGCCTATAGGAGATTCTGGGCCTGGAAAAGTATATTAGTTAAAAACTAAGAATATCTGAATAAAGTATGTACTTTTGGTTAAAAATAAAGTAGCAGTATTGGTTCATTCATTAGTTGTGACAAATGTGCTGTGGTAATGTAAGATGTTAATACGGGAAACTGGATGTGGAATACATAGGAAATCTGTACCATCTTTGCATTTTTTCTGTAAATCTAAAACTAAAACAGTTTGGTTTTTTGTTTGTTTCAAATTTTTATTTAAATTCTAGTTAGTTAATATAGTGTTTCTAGTTTTAGGAGTAGAATTTAGTTATTCATCATTTATGTATAATACCCAGTGCGCATCACAAGTGCCCTCCTTAATACCCATCACCCATTTAGCTTATCCCTCCAATCGCAGCCCACCTCCTTTTACCTCCCCTTTAGCAACCTTCTGAAACTAAATCAGTTTATTTAAAAATGGGGAATGCTTGTAAAAATAGAGATGAGTATGGGGAAAACCGCTAGAGTTGAAAGTTGTAGTCAATGGAAATGGGGAAATTGGGTCAGGGAACTGCTGTTTCTCATAAACCTTGCAGAACCGTGTTTGACCAATTAAAGCATATAGAGTAAAATTTTGATTAAAATAAGTTTAATATTATGTTATAGAGATTTATAAAAGTGAAACCGTTTTTTTCTATAATTTAGTTAGCTGGTGATTCACACAAGCTACAGCTTGATTCTAGAAAAACTATTTTATGTATGGCATTGGGCAATATGAGTAGGTGGTCACCTTTGGTTTTTGATGTGAGGCCAGGGCCTCACATAGATTTGTTGGTCCTATATAGTTATGTTGATGCTAGATTGCCATTTTGGAACTAATAGTTATGTCTTGGGCCAAGTAACACAGATAATAATAGACAAAAAATTATGAAGAGGAAATCTATCTTCACAAAAGAAGGATATTGAAGGGTAGGTATATTTAGTTGTTTACTAGTTGTATTATTTCTTTTGGGCAGATACTGGGTCGTCAAGATGGAGTCCTGCAAGACTGGGTCATTGATGACTGCATTGGTAACTGGTGGAGACCAAACTTTGAACCTCCTCAGGTCAGTGCTCATTTATATTTGCCAGCATTTGGGAAAGTAGAAAAATACTTTAATTCCAGCCTTTTGAAAAGAGTATGGTAGAATTTGACTTTCTCTCTCATTCATTTAGATAAAAAATTAAAAAGCTAAGTATTGTTTTCTTTTAAAGGAAAATTTAACACATAAAAAAGTGGAAATAGTAAAAGTACATGAATCCCATTATCTGTCATCCATCTTCAACAGACAGCAACTTGTGGTCACTTCACCTGCCACTCCTTTTCCCTTGCCCTCACCTTGGAATATTCTGGAGCAAATCCTAGGCATCATGTTAAATGTAAATATTTCAGTGTGCATCTCTAGAACATAAGGATCTCTTTAAAGATATAACAGTACACATTCTCACACTAAAATCATCATAATATATCATTAATTATGTATATCTCTGACTAGTATCAAGTTTTATTTTTGTTTTCTTATTTGTTTAAATTAGGATAGTCTCTTAAGTCTCTTGGCTGGTTGGCTTCCTAATTCTCTTTTTGTTTTCCTTGTAATTTATTCGTTCATGAAAACAAGCTATTTAAAGTCCTTTGTGTTCCCATTGCTGATTGCATCTGCCTGTTGTCATTGAACATGGAGTTCTTTGGCTTCTGTCCTATAAATTGGTAGTTAGATCAAGAGACTAGATTGGGCTGGTGGAGGAGTATAAGGATCACCATAGGGATATATTGTTTATCTATTGCTGCATAATAATTACCCCCAACTAAGTGGGTAACTTAAAACAGCAGACATTGGTTATCTTCATTTCTCAGGGTCAGGCATCTGGGGGCTGTCTAGCTGGGTAGTTCTGGCTCATGGTGTGTCATGAAGTTATGGTTAGGCTGTCACCTGCGATTGTGTCACCTCAGGGCTGGACTGGAGCTGAAGGATTCCATCCCGGGTTCACACATGTGTTTGTTAGCAGGCCTCTCTTCCTGCACTGTCAAACTGAAGGCTTCATTTCCTTGTCCGGTGTTGACCGGAGGCCTCTCTCCTTTACCGTGAGACTGTCTCCACAGGGTGATTCCTAGTAAGGCAGCTGGCTTCTCCTAGAGCTTGAGATCCAAGATAGAGACGTGATCCTAGTGAGAGTATGCCCACGTAGGAAGCTGTGGTCTGTATAACCTAATCTTGGCAGTGACATACCATCACTTCTGCTTGGTCATACAGGCCAACATTGTACATAGTGGGAGGGGACTACACAAAGGTGTGTGGATACCAGGAGACAGGAGCCATTGGGAGTCATCTTGGAGGATGGCCCTCACAGATGGTATCATGCACTTCCATTAGAAGTTTTATAATGTCTGGTTGTCTCTTTTTGTAATGTTAGCAGCTCATTGATAATAGTTTCTTAGGTTTATTAATTCATTAGGATTGTGATCTTTTTATTAAGGGAAACTTCTCTCATCAACCATTTGGTTACCCTGAGGTATAATTTGTGTAGGAAGAACATATACTTCTTTTCAGAAAAATGAATTAATTTATTAGCATCCTCCAAAGACTTTATTCAAAAGAAAGAATAAGACAAAGACTTTGGTATAGACAGTTTGGGAAGTGATCCCAGAAGGTAGTAGACTAACAAGACTGATAGGAGAGGCAGACAAGAAACAGCAGTAGTCAAAAGAAAGAAAGGAAGGGAGGGAGGGAGGGAGGGAGGGAGGGAGGGAAGAAAGGAAGGGAAGGAAAGGCACATAATTGATTTTATTACAGCTATGGGCAATTGGATTGATCCTGCTAAGAACTGTGAGGAACCATGGGGAATCTACCTTAAAATTGTTCCATCAGAAGAGTGGAAGGCTGGAGACCCCTACTCCATTGGATGAGGGTTGTATTAACTCCCTTGCACTGTCATGTTGAGTCTGAGGACTGATTTTCTGGGGCATTGGAAATGCTTTGAGGCTGAAAAGCAGAGAGTGAGACAGTGGCAGCAAATTGGGAGCTTTCTGGCACTTTCTAACACAACTGCCCTCTGAAATCTGAGGGGGGGATGAGATCTGAGGTGGATGGTGATAAGGGGCACATAAAGCATCTGTTTTGGTGACTTTTAGAGTGTCATATGACTTCATGGATTTAAATATATTCCTTGTGTTTTAATCCATTGTAATGATTAATAATGGTACTGATACTCAAATTTTCTTACCTTTAACTGATGGGAGCCTCAGATTCTGAATCCTATTGACAAGGCTCTGTGACTTGGATGGCTTCTTTGTATATATAGCAAGATGTTTCAGGTTAAGAGTTATGGAAAATGTTAGCCAAGCAAAAGATGACTATGTCTGTCTTCTTCCCTATAGCTGAGGATAGGAAGAGAAGGCGCTGCGAAAGCTGTTGTTATTACTCAGTACCTGAAAATTGTCTTGGCTTTAAGAAAGTATAATCTCACCTGGAAATAGTGAAGTTCCTGGTCCAAACATAAAACGGTTATTGTTAATGGGTTTTTTTGTTTGTTTGTTTGTTTTGTTTTGTTTCCTGAACATTCTTTGACCAAATTGGAAGCTCAGTAATTTAACACAAAAGTTTTCCAGGCTACTTTCTGAATACTCTCATTCAGCTTCCCTACCAGAGTCCTAAGACAGTTCCCTTAATTGACTGAATCCTAGGATTGGTTCTGCTAGTGTGAGATGTAGCTAAGCGTTGTGTGTTTATTTAATACACTTGGAGTATTGGTTAGGTGTCAGTGGGAAAAGAGCATAACACCATCTGCTTTTTGTATAAAATGTAGTTGGTTAAAAAAAAAAACTCTAAGGGGATTCCTGGGTGGCTCAGCGGTTTGGTGCCTGCCTTTGGCCCGAGGTGCGATCCTGGTGTCCCGGGATCGGTCCCGTGTCAGGCTCCCGGCATGGAGCTTGCTTGTCCCCCTGCCTGTGTCTCTGCCTCTCTCTCTCTCTCTCTGTGTCTATCATGAATGAATGAATGAATGAATGAATGAATGAATAAATAAATCTTAAAAAAAAAACCTCCAAGATGAAGACTGGAGAAGAAAGGATTAGAAGAAAAGGAACATATATAGTCATGAGTAGAAGAAAATCGGGGTAATGCCAGTCACTTTGATTTGGTCATGGTTTGGGTGCTTTTGTTGTATGTGAACCACAGGTGTCCTCTAGCCCGTGTTCTTCGAACTCCTACTCACATTTTTATCTGTCATTGCCAGTGTGCCTGGTTTTCATGAGTGTTAGGGCACCTCCAAAGCCTAGGACATTGTCTTCATCATACGTTAGGGATGGCTCTTGTGTATAGTTATTCTAACTTGAATACTGGGATATCCATCCAATTGGGTAGCATAGTGGGAATTAACAGGCTTCTATAATTAGATCAGGGTTGAATAGATGAGATTGAATCCTGGTGTCACTACTTAGTTGTGTAGTCTTGGGAAGGACATGTCGCTTCTCAGTTTAAGCACTTGCATAAAATGCAGATGATGTTTCCTCCCTTTGGCTGTCTCTGTTTTATCCTATTCTCCCCTTATATACATCTTCAGCATTTTTTAATTACCCACCCCTCAAATACAACTTCCATAGCCAAAGTAGATTTTTCCTAATGTATGTGGGGAGGTAGAGGTAATCTGTCTCAGACTTTTCAAGTTCGCTATGCTAGAATTCTTTCTGAGGTAGCAACCTCCCCTCTCTAATTCTCTTTAGAATCTCTTAAATTCTCCAAAATATTTTCCCCATTTTTACAAGCAACTTGACTCTCTCTAGCTCATCAGTGACTCTCTTCACTGAGACGGCTCATCTGGTGTTCCTGAAGAGTGTGTCTTGTATGTGTGTTGGGGGTCATGCATTGTTGGGGGAGGAGTGTCTTGTCAAATACCTCATTTAAAACAACTTTTATTAGAAGTGCTACTTAATGTCAGACTTCATTGGATTGTAAATACATTCCTCAAGCTGTAAATCTTGTGACTACATATTTAATTGACTTGAATGGTTTAATAGTTTATTACCCATTATGTTGTATTAAGCATTTATCTATTAGAACATCTGTTAAGTACCAGGTTCCCATAAAGGGAAGACTAGAAAGAGTTTTGTTTCTCCTAACAGTTTATGCTGTATTGGGAAAGAAACATATAAAGAAATAAATGAAATCACAGGATGAATGTTAAATAAAATTGTGTTGGGATTATGAGGAACTTGGTCTCAGAGGGTTAATACTTGATCTTAATGTCTGAAATGGAAGAAGTTGATACATAAAGGCATAGAGATATAAGGGATGTCTTGGCAAATACAAATTTTTCTCTTTTGTGCTTTTAGTATCCATATATTCCTGCACATATTACAAAACCTAAGGAACATAAGAAGTTGTTTTTGGTTCAACTTCAAGAGAAAGGTAAGTTATTTTGTTTTTGAAACAGCAATCTAAAAACTTTTGTAGCGTAATTTCAAGAATACTTTTATTTGTTTTTTCTCCAAGTTCCTTGAATTTTTGGATTTATTGTGAAAATAAACACACATACTATGTATATACAGAATTAACTAGTGGCCTTTTTAAAAAGATTTATGATTATTTAAAATTATTAATAAAAGATTAATTTATTTTGAGCGAGATAGTGCACATGTGCACACACTTGAGTAGGGAGAGGGCAGAGGCAGAGGGAGAGAGAATCTGATGAAGACTCCATACTGACTGCAGGGGTCTGAGCCAAAATCAAGTGTCAAATGTTTGTCGGATGCTTAGCCTGCTGAGACACCCAGGTGTGTCCCAGAATTAACTAGTTTTTCTCATAGGTGTGCCAGTCATGCTATAGGGAGGAAAGTAAATTTAACTGGAGCCTAACTACCAGATTGTAGTATTTTAAAATAACTGTTCAGCTTCTGGTACTGATAATTCACATTGTGATAAACTGAAACTTTGAAGGAGACAGATGAATTAATTTTTTAAATACCATCTTTAGGCCTGTTGTACATTTTAACACAATTATTTCTTGTCATAGTCTTAAAAATAGAATTCAAAACATATAAACCTGAAGCTCTTCTCTTCTCTGCTTGCTCCCCTTGTTCTTTGTCCTGCCCTTGCTCCCACCACTTACAAGGTGCTCTTGCTTGTTAACAACATGGACTCTAAACTTTGCTTGAAAGATACAACCAGAATGTATTAAAGATAATTCTCTCTTTTCTCAAAAGTTTTTCAAATGTAAAACTGGTGATTACTGTATATAAATGAAGTGCAAGCAGTGATTATGTAAGAAATTATAGAAAATGAGTACTGTTTTGTTTTATTTTAGCCTTGTTTGCAGTCCCTAAAAATTACAAGCTTGTAGCTGCACCGTTGTTTGAATTGTATGACAATGCCCCAGGATATGGACCCATCATTTCTAGTCTCCCTCAGCTTCTGAGCAGGTATGGAAAGTTGAACAATTTTGTGGCTGATTTATCTAAATTGCCAGATTTAAAATGTTCTGAGCTGCTTGAGAAGGGATAGTTAAGAATTCTGGTCTTTAAGGAAACTAAGACCGTAGATGGATTCTTACTTCACAGTCAAGCCATATTAATGACTGACTAAAAGTATCCCCAGACTCCAAGTTGCAGCATGACATTCTGGTATTTGTGTGAATGCTCTTCCCCACATTTGATATTTTTGACACTGTTAAGTTTGAAGTCTTCATTCAAAGAAGAGATGGTACCATGGCAATAAGCACTGTATAATAAAATGAGGGGAATTATCTTTATGAAAATGTGGAGAGTTGAATTTCTTGGTGTAATGTGTTCTCTTTCCTCTTTGAAATGTGCTGTATTTAGGTTATTTGGGATATGTGGGATTAAGTCTTGAATTTTATATTCTTGGAGTTTGGCTTTTTGTTTTGCTTTTGGCAGATATCTAAGAAATGCCTTTTTAGAAAAGTTGACTTGTATTGGTTGAGGTTCTTAAGAGTCTTCTATATAGATAGGAATCAGAAAACAATGTAGTAGCTAAGAATACAGATGCTGCAGGCAGTGTTTGGATTTGAATTCCACCTTTTAAAAAAAAATTATTTATTTATTCATGAAAGAGAGAGAGAGAGAGAAAGAGGCAGAAGGACAAGCAGGCTCCATGCAGGGAGCCCGATGTGGGACTCAATCCCGGGTCTCTAGGATCATGCCCTGGGCCAAAGGCAGGTGCCAAACCGTTGAGCCACCCAGGGATCCCTGAATTCCACCTTTAATAATTTCTGGCAGTGTGACCTTGGACAAATGATTATACCTGTTTGCTTATTTCTTCACCTGTAAATCAGGGTAGTTGTCCCCACTTCATAGAATTGTGAGGAGCAAGTGAGAAAAATGCATACTACAAAGTGCTTAGAACAGTGCCAGGCACCTGGTAAATGCTTAATAAATAATTAGTTCGAAAACAGTTCCAATAGTGATTTTAGCCTTCTGTGAAAGCTTGTTGAGCATGAAATTGGTTCTGTTTTGTTAATTTAATCAAACATTGTCTTTGGCTCCTCTTTGGTCTGTTGATGGGTTTAAAGTTGAAGTATGAGATATGAAAAAGTCATATTACTCATTTATTTGAACACTGCCTATCAGGTATCAGGAACTGTGCTGAGTGGCATAATACAATGAGGTATAAAAGTTTTCCTTCCCTCAAGGAACTTGTTAGTGGATGATTAATCAAAATGTACACTCTTAAATTCTTTTTTGATTGTAAGTATTCAAAAACACTATTATTTAATAATGGTGTAAGATGAGACAGGTGAGAGAAAAGGGGTATCTTGGTTTAGAAAATGCCAAAAATGTCAAAGGAGGGTAGAAATCTCCAAATTTCTTTATCATCTAAGGTAAAAAAAAAAAAAGAAAAAGAAAAAAAAAAACTTTGCAAATAATGCTGTTTTTAATAAAGATATTGTTCTTTCTAAAATCCAGGTTCAATTTTATATACAACTGAATTCCTGCACAGTGGAGAAGTAAAAGAAGCCGTCTCTGTGAGCACAGCTATACACAGTGTAGAATAAACCTGGTAGAAAAGTTCTTTTGGTTTTTATCTCTTTCCCAATCCCTAAATTGCTACCTACTTTCTGTTGTTTGAATAGTAAAGTTAATATGAAGAACTAGATAGTGGTGTAAACAAATGTGATAATGTTTAATTTACTTTTGGTTCTACTCTTACTTTTTTGTACAACATTAAAGAATATGAACTTCTTTCTATTTGTATTTTTTTTTCCACATTAAACTTGTAAAATTCTTACAGGTGAGGACTGGTTTTTTTTTCCCCCTCTCACTTCTAGACTGGTGGTATTAAGAGACAATGGCAGGTTTAAGGCAGTCGAATATTTGGGACCCTTGTTTTGATGCCATTTTTGGGGATTATACTCCCAACAAGACTGGGTTCTAGGCTATTGTGAGTGAGGAACTTCTCTTACTTTTGGGAATTAGATTTGCTTAATGGAGTCCTAAGGTACAACTCCTGAAACAAATCATATACTTGGAGTTATACTACAACAGAGCTCCCAGTATATTACTGACTGGTACATTTCATATTGATATATTCAGACCTTTGTTCACAAGCAACAGATCTTAAACATATGGGAAGCCATTCAAATTGGCTAGATTGGGGAAATTTATGGGAATTGATATAAAAAGAGACCTATTGAGAGCGGACTGAGAGACTCTTTTCCTTCATATAATGGGGGAATTATCTGTGTTGAGAAATTATGTGTTTAGTTATTCTCAGGGCCCTAATAAAATGTGATCTGTGAAGGAAGTTTTTAAAAATGGGTCTGTGTTAGGTTTTGAACTCTTGGATTGCAAAGTTGGTTACTTCAGTTTATATCCATAGAAAGAAAAATTTGGTTTTAGCAAGTGACTAGCCTTTTCAAAAACATTTTGGAATAATTTGAATCAACTGAAATCTAAGGACAGAATAGGGGATGGATTTTGTCAGCCTAAGAAGGGGAAAATATCAAATTTTAAAAGTTCTTTAAAACAACACCGCTACATTAGGATCAAGTTTTGGGGAATAAAAAATGAATCTTGGAGCAAAGGAGTTTGCTGGCTGTGTCATTGCTTAATGGTCCAAGTATGTCGTGTATGCCTTATAAGTATATTGACTATAGGCTTAATGAAAAGGAGATCTTGTAAGATACAGCTACTTAAGAGAGATTCCTGTAGTTTTTAAGAGATTGACAGAAATGAACTTTTGATTATTCTTATATCATCATCATACCAATCACAGGCCTGGTCTCCTGAATATTGGGTGAATTGAAAGGAATTTTGTAAATTCTTCCTTATTTAGACTTGAGAAAATCCGATCAAGAGCAACTGCATGAATAAAGGTTCAAGTTTACTTAGCTGAAGTCCTGTCAAGCCTTCACAAGGTTATATGTCAAGTAGTGATTGTGACCATGCTTATGCTTAATAGTAGATGAGCACCAGACTCTAGGACCAAAAATGACTTGTGATTTCCTTTGAAAAAGCCACTAATTCTGTGGATAGTCCTCTTCCCTCAAGGGTTAATAATTCTGTCCCTGTGGTTTATATTAGCATATTTATTACTTGCTGTAGTTTTACTGGTGAATTCAGTGATTAGCTGAGCCTTATCGAGGTTGCAGAAGGCAGATACGGAAACAGCTTGTTCCAGCCCACCTTCTATGGTTGCCTTTGGCATCCAAGTGTAAAACTGTATAACCACATTTCAGATGCACTAGCGCTTGCCATTTGGGGAGGATGGGATGAGGTGGACTTTTTCTTGATATTATAAAATGCTGTTTAAGTTGAAGAGATCTGATTTGGGCTACTCATATTCTTTGTAATATAAGCTTTGACCTAGAAATGAATTCTTGATCAATACTTTGCAGTAAGTGCTTGAGTCAGTCATCTATATGTTGGGGCCCAGGTGAGAAAAACCTTTGATTTAAGGTGGCTGGGTTCCTAACTTTACAATGTTAAAAAGGTCTGGTTTTGAATGTAAAATTGACAACACACAGATTTTTTTTAAAGCTGTCTTTGAACTAGTCAGCTACAACTGTATCTTAATACTCTCATGTTTTAGATTTCCTGATGGAGAACTAGGGAATTTAAATCTGATGTATTCCTAGAACATTAGAAGAAGGTACAAGGGTTTGTTTAACAATTGTTTCAATGTATTTAAATTCTTAACTGCACTTCTTCAAGAACTAACAGTCTTAAATTGTGCATTCCAATTCTCTACGTATTAAATACTGAATAATTTTAATGTGAACTCTTGATGGACTGATATGTAGTTTTGAATGCCTCCTGTGTTCCAGATTTGTTTGTAAATGAGAGTCCTCTTTTGCATTGTATAAGAACAATATATGCCATGTTGTTTTCCCTGAGTAGTCCAAGTACTGCATATTCTACACAAATCTACTAAATGGTACTGGAAAATACTTGTTTGGGGGATAAAACTAAAAGTTTTATTCAGATGTTTTCATTTAGAATTGATACCCCTTTGAAGAAGTGAAATTTGTTTTTTTCCCCAAGTGATGAAGACTTGTGACTTTTTAATAAGTAGATAATATTTAAAATGGCATTATGATAATTTTATGATTTTATACTTTTAACAGCAGATCAATGAGATTTATTTTTTATCATTGTCTTATGTTAGCTTATATGGTTATTATTTTATTAACATGTTCCATTCAATTAGTATTTATTTGGATAAAACATAGCCAGATTAGCCAGTCTGTTTCCTTCCATGCTTAATTGAAGTGAGAAGTAGAGGTCCTCCAAATTCAACAGGCCAGCAAACAAGCAGCGTAAAATTTCCTCTCTTAAATTATGGGACTCTTAAGCTCTCAGGTTTTTAATGACTTTTTTTTTTTAAGATTTTAATTTATTTATTCATGAGAGACACAGAAAGAGAGAGACAGAGACATAAGCAGAGGGAGAAGCAGGCTCCATGCAGAGAGCCCGATGAGGGACTGGATCCCAGGACCTTGGGATCACGCCCTGAGCCAAAGGCAGGTGCTCAACTGCTGAGCTACCCAGGCGCCCCAATGACTTTGTTTTTTAAGTACTTTCTCTGTCACTTGAGGTGAAATGCTTGGAGTAGCTTTTCCATGTTGGAGTTTCTCAAACTTAATGTTTTCACTGGTTCATGGTGTTTGGGACAGTATGGGCCGATTACTAAGACTGCTTCAGGGGGTGTGTGGTTTGTATGTTGCTTCCCCAGAGAAGTCTTTGTGGTTTTTGACTGTACTACAAGTCCACTTCCATAGCAAAGGTTTGATTTCTTTATAATTATTCCACTTGTTTTGCATCCCTTATTATTTGGGTTAAACTGGACTCATTTCAGGTAGTTTGCCTTTGTTCAGATATGTGATGAGAAACATAATACTGTAATTTGACTTGAGCCATAAAATACATTTTAACATTAGCTCATATTTATCAAGCTTGCTTTTGTGAAAAAAACTGAATAAAACCTAAGTAAGTCTTAATGAAGCCAGTTTAGGTGTAATTTGTATTTTAATGATGAATTGTAACTGTAGGACTAGAGAAAAATTGGGAAAATGTATTATGTTCTCTGTTGAGGGAAAGATCAGCACATATAAAAACGTAAAGCTTTTGGTAACTGTGTTTACATCCTAGTGTACTAGCATCATTTATGGTTTGGCTTTGAGAATTTTTATGGCATTACACTTACAGAAAATGTATAAAAGAAACTGAAGTTTTGGTTATATTTTTATATTTGTAAAGTAAAAGTTTGATTAAAATGGTCACTTTTTTTAAATTTTATTTTATTGTCACTTCAATTAAAAAAATAAAACAGAATGATTCCTTGTGTGTGGCTACTACCCTTAGTGTGCCATTAGAAATCCTGCACAGTTCTTTTTCAGTGGTGTTGGCCCGGGGCCATTAGGTAAGAGACAACTTGACAGAATAGCGAAGGCCTGAAGAACCGAGGCATTGATGTTGCCCTCTCCTGCTGGCACTTCCCCGATGTGTGTTAGTAGGGGTCTTAGGCAGATCTAGTTTCCTGCATTGTGAAGGGGTCCCTGAATTTGCAACCTGAAGACTGGGATTTAGAAGCTGCCGCAGAATTTTGCTAACTGTATGTTGTGATATCATGGGGGGGTGGGGGGGGAGGGATTCGGTTTCCCCATCTATTAATCTCTGTGTTAGTTCCTTTAGGGTTTTTTTTTTTCCTCAAACTTGCCTGGAAGTCATGATGTTCTGTGATACCATGCTTGCTGCTTATGTAATACTGTGTAATGTCATTTCAGCATCTTAAATAGAAGCAGTGTACCCAAAAGACAACAGATGTGTCATAAAACCACAGCCTTGAGGTTTTATATCTGAGCAAAAGTCGAACAAAACCTGATAAAGTTATTGTTAAATTTCTCTGAGAATTTTACTAGTATATTTTATAGCAACTACCAAAAAGCTATGAAAAATTATTAAAGAAAAGCTTTTAAAAATTGAAATATGCCCATTAACTTTTTTCCCTACAACTTGAGTTGGTTAATGTTTTTCCCTTTGCTAGATTTAGTAGTGGAACACATTGGTCCAACTAATGAAACAACAGAGTTCTCTGTGGGAGTACATTTAAGGTTATTGGTTAGATAATGAAATTCAGTTTCCAGGATTTTGAGGATCTTCAAGAACAACAAACTACTCAGCCTTTCTCAAAGGATGGTGAAAATCAAATGAAGTCATAGAATATGAAAGGATGTCAGATATTTAAAAAGTATAGCAATAATGTATCTAGGTGTGACTCAATCTATAAAACTGGTTTGTCTGAAATGATAATTAAAAAAAAAAATCCTTTAAATCAAGCCAAATCAGAGGCACCATTCTATAGAGAAGGCAGAAAATTCAGTTTCTCAGTCATCATTAGAAGACTTTGGGGCCTGCTCAAAGTTTCTGAGGAATCCAGAAAGCATAAATGGTACTCTGAAACGAGGGTGGGAGTGCAGAGAGCTCTAGCTTCCATCGTGGACTCTACAGATTTTCTTGTCTAAGCTGGACCAGCCTTTTAAGGTCTGGTATGCTTACCTTCCTGCCACATTTGAGCCTTAAGACTCATGTGATTAAGATAGTCCCTTTACCAATGTCCAGGCTTCCTGGGCTCACTTAAATATTAATTCCTCTGTGTCATGCCTCCTCCTCTGGTCCTTTGATGGAGTAGAATACAATGCAAAAAAAACCAAACAGTAATTGCTTTTAGAAGGTGAGTTCTGACCATGCTAAAAAAAAAAAGAAAAAAAATTCAGAGGATTTCCTGAGTGGCTTAGTTAATAAGCATCCAACTCTTGATCTCAGCTCCAGGGTCTCCATCTCAGGGTCAGGAGATCAGACTCTGCGTTGGGCTCCATGCTGAGTGTGGAGCCTATTTAAAAAAAAAAAAAAAAAAAAGTGTAAGTAACCACATCCCGGTCTCCAAAGCCAAATTGTTTTGTTCCATCACAGGCCCTTGAATAGGATGTTTCTAAAAATTCCAAAGTGGATGGTAATAACTTCGAGAAATCTTTGTTTTCTAATTAATAGCCTTTTAGAATATTAGGGATGACAGAGACTTGAAAATGGCTTAGTCCTTTTCTTTTGAAAGTTTGTAAGATTGAACTCTGGAGCAGGCGCAGGCATAATTCAAGCTCACTTTTTTGGAGTAGCGTTTTTTTTTTTTTTTTTTTTTGTCAGAGCTTAATGAAAGTGCACAATAAAATGATCTTTACTAAATTCAGAGTTGTGGAGCTGTCAACACAATTTAAAAAAAAGAAAACATATTTAGCTTTTACCCTCCACCCCCCACCCCCGTCCACCCCAGCAACCATTAATTTGCTTTCTGGGTCTGTATATGTATTTGCCCATTCTGGATGTTTCGTATAAATGGAACCACAACGTGTGGCCTTTTGTATCCGGCTGCTTTCACTTAGCATGTTCAAGGTTTCTCCATGTTGTAGCATGTGTCACCTGAGTACTTTACTCGTTTTCGTGTCTGAATAATAGTCCGTTGTATGGATTGTATTTTGCCCATACATCACTTGAGAGCCATTACTTGTTTCCGCCCTCGGCTATCTATCATGAATCAGGCCGTTATCAACACTTGTGTACGACGTTTGCGTGGAGCTCTGTTTTCATTTCTCTTGGGTATGTCTAGTAGTGGAATCGTGAAGTCAAAGGGTTACTCGTGTGTTTAAGTTTTTGAGGAACTAACAATTTTCCCAAGAAGCTGCGCTATTTTGTATACCCACCTGGTGACTGACAGCACATTTTCATTTCCTGCTAAATCAAGGTCCGTTTTAGACGCTGCTCCAGGCCGTTAGTGAACAACGGAAACTTACGGTAACCTTCCTGGCTGTTGATTCACGATCCTCTTTCTGGGGGCCGAGCCTGTTCGTCCCCCCGCAGCATCTCCTGACCGCCAGGGAGCTGCTGGGCCCACAGGTGTGCACGCGCGGCGGGTGCGGCCTGGCGCCGGGTGGCGCTTCCGCTCGGCCGGCCGGGGCCCCGGGAGGGCGCTGACCCGGCGGGGCGGGGCGGGGCGGGGCGGGGCTGCCGGCGGCGCGACTGCTGGGGGCGGGGGCCGGGCCGGAGGCCGCGCCCCCGCGCCCGTCCCGCCCGCGCCCGGCTGGGGTGGGGGGGGCCCGCCCCGCGCCCGCCGAGGCTCTTCCGCGCCGGCAGGGGCAGCAGCGGGAGCGGCGCGGGGCGGAGCGGCGCGAGCGGCCAGGAGCGGCCCGGCCCGGCGCGGCGGCGGCGGCGGCGGCGGCGGCGACGCCAGAGCCCGAGGGCGCCGTTCGCGAGGCCGCCGCGGGGACCGGCCGCGGCTCGGGGAGGCCTGGGGCCTGGAGGCCGCCGCTGCCGCCATGCCGCTGCTCTTCCTGGAGCGCTTCCCCTGGCCCAGCCTCCGCACCTACACGGGCCTCAGCGGCCTGGCCCTGCTCGGCACCATCGTCAGCGCCTACCGCGCCCTCAGCCAGCCCGAGGCCGAGCCCGGGGAGCCGGAGCCGCCAACCGCCCCGCTGCAGGCGGAGCTGGCCGTGCCCGCGCGGCCCGGCGCCGGCGGCCCCCGCGCCCGCGACGTGGCCCAGTACCTGCTCTCCGACAGCCTGTTCGTGTGGGTGAGCGACGCTGCCCGGGCCGCCGCGGAGCGGGCCGGCGGGGCGGGGGCCGCCATGACGCCCATTATGCGCGGGGGGCGTGGCTGGGCCGGGGTCGCCGCCCCGGGGCCCGCGGCGCGCGGCCTGGGGGGCGGGGGGGCCCCCGGGACCCCGCGTCGGGCGGCCGCGGAGCCGCGGAGAGGCCCCCGGCTGGGCCCGCGGGGCGCGGAATCGGACGCCCCTGGGTGTGCTGGGACGCCCCAGGGCCCCGGCCGTCTCCCGTAACTTTTCTCTTTCTTTGCTCTTCTGCTTTTGTTTTTGTTTTTCCCGTTGCCGCCGAGCGTGGGATTGCCTGTCCGGGCCAGACACGCGTGCAGACCGTGCTGCCTTTCCCGTTGCCTTTCGCGGTGGCTTACGGCGGTTTCCCTGGATGTCTGAGGGCAGGCGAGCCTCGGGGCAGGAGCAGCCTCCTGCTTCGCGCCCAGGGCCCTCTCCCTTCCGTGGCCCACTTTACCACGGCGTCTGCAGTCTGTCTGCCAGCGCGAGATAAGCAGCACCTAAAGGCATAGATGCTGGCTGCGCCCCTTAGGACAGATCGTGTCAGGCTGGGCAGACCTACACGGTGTCAGCTCAAGAACTTTGCTTCCACCTTGGCCTTGAATGCCGCGTAGGTACACGTGCGCGCGCACACGCGGATCAGAAAAGTGGAGCCAGGATTCAAGTCTGTCACTTGGGTTTACTGCGGTGTCTTGGGGCTTGTCTTCTCCTACGGTTCTCATTTGGGGTTAAGAGTAGGCTGTAAATGACTAACATTAATATTCCAAGGAGCGAGGATGATATACAACTCATTTGTTATAATTAATCCCACTGTGCTTCATCAGGAAGCTGTGGGATTTATGAACTCGGTGGGCTGTGGATTAAGTCTCTTGGTCCTTCTGATGGAGAGATTAGTAGCAGGCAGTGAAGGGTGAAGTTTTATTCCTTCCAGGCTGTGCACTTGCCACTTGGTACTGTGTAAACAGTAGAGGAGAAGAAGAGAAAGAACTCCTCTCTTGTCTTCTCTCCAATCTATTTTTTCATTTGAGTTAGCAGGTAAACAACTTAAAGTGATGTGAAGAGTGTTTCTGCCAAATGTGAAGATTATGACGCCTTCTTTGATGTATAAGTACAAGATCTAAATAAGCCTTTGAGGCAGAACCACTATAGAATTGAACTACTATTGTTTAGTGAACTTACCGCCCCCCCCCCGTGTTTTTTGTTTTTACCAAACCCTTGTTCAAATTCCAAGGTTAACACTTTTCATAAAACACTACAAAAAGCCTGTTGATTTTCCTGCAAAAAAAAATACTTCTTTTTAGAAAATTTACATTTCCCTCCAGCTTTTTCTTTAGCGATCTTACCTAAAAACAGGTTTCACATTTCTTCCTGATCTGTTGATTGTTTTCATTTTTCAGGTGATCTTACTGTTTTTCTAACCTCTTTCCTGGTGGTTCTCACTTTCATGCCAAGCTGCCTTGGTTTCTCAGACCCTCCACGTGTGCTCTGTAAGCTTTCCTCATCGCCCATGGCATAGACTCTGCTTTAGTAGCTGAGCAGGAGTCACATCTCAAAAGCCTGTTTCCTTAGCCTGACGGCATGATTGAGTGAATATTTATGGTGGGGCCTTGGTCAAAATGGATCCCTTTGGCACCCTGCCCAAAGACATTCAGATTCAATTTTTAAAAAACCAAGCAAGACAAAACAAAAACGGATCTTTCCGCCAATTTGCAAATCATGATAGCTGTTATTTGGCATATTGGAATCTTTTAAAACTTACCTTTGTAGATCACAATTTAAATTAATGTAGGTCTGATAGCATCTCAGGAGGTTTTGATTAATTTAAACTCAAACCCTTTCAGAGCTACCATTTAGGGGTACTCTGGAGGGCATAGCTGTGAACCCTTTCCCCTGACCCTCAAAGAAATCCATATACACGTAAAGCAAAATTTGATAAGTGATGATAGATGTATAAAGAAAATAGCAGAGTCTGGAAGAAAGGGGAAGTGATGCCTAGGGGAAGAATGCATGAAAGATGGTATTTATACCCAGCCTTGGGAGGTGAGAAGGATCTCAGCAAGTAGCATGGTGTACTGCATGTGGAGAAGACAGCAGCATGTGAAGTTCAGACAGTGTATGAAAGGTGGTGCGGGGCCTATGCAGAGCGGCCCATATACTGGGCTCTTAAATTACAACTCCGTTGGGTGCTATGATTGAGTGAGGTTGGGAAGGTAAAAGTGAGATCCAGGAGTCCCAGGAGGTGAAGGAAGTGACCAACCCCTGTAACAGTGTATTTCTCAGAATGGCGACCTGGTACTAGAAAAATGTAGTTTCTCAGATTCTATCCAGGGTTCAATTCAAGGGGAGGGGCAGAGCCTTGGAATCTTCATTTTGATAAATGTCCCAAGTGATTTTTTTAGGCACACTGGTGGTTGAGAAATGGATTAGGGAGGATAGGATGTGGGGTGAGGGTCAGATTATGTAAATCTTGACTGCCCTGCTAAGGAGTATGGACATCATTTTGTGGGCCATAGGGTTTAAGTGGGAGGGGAGGAGAGCCTGTCATGGTGATACGTTTTTCTCAGGGGGCACCTTTGGCAGCAGTGGTGAGGAAGGTTTATGTAAATGGGAAGAGGCCAGGAGATGTGAATTAAGACCTCCCCAAAGGAGGTCTCTCCAAGTGGCCCCCTTGGTGTGGGTGTTGAGAATAGGTTGGAGCGGAGGCTCCAGGGTTCTCACACTAGCCAATCCCCACATTTGATGTGATCACTTGTTTCTTCATGTCTTTCTAGAACTTTCGTTCTAAAGTTTCATATGGGATTAGGTTTTGTTGCTCATTTCTAGTTTTATTTTACACTTTTCAGATGTTACTTGCGTTAAAGTACCACTTGATCCATTCCATAATAATTGTTTTGAATTGTACAGGTGTATTTGGCTTTTGCACGTCTTTATTCTTGTTATTTTCATTACTGTCTCCTTTCTGTTCCTCTCCCTCCCCTATTTTTTTTACAGACTTGCTTCTAAAATTTTTAAAGAGCAGGACATGGTAAAATGGAGAAATGGGAATACGAAATAAGTGTTAAAGTTCTGGGTTAGTTTATGCAAATCAAGTAATTTAAATAGAAGTCTCTAGGGGGGAAAAAATCACCAAAAATGAAAATGGAGAAAAGTGAACTGACCATTTAGAGCAGGGATGCGCAAACTAGTGGCCTATTTGGCCTGGCCTATTTTGTACAGTCTGTTAGCTAACGATGGTTTTTATATTTTTTAAGTTCTTTTTTTTAAGAGGAAGACTTTGTGACAGCGTATGGCCTACTGAGCCTAAAATATTTATTATCTGATAGCCCATTAGAGAAAAAGTGGCTGACTTCTGCTTTAAAGAGCTCATCTTCATATAATTACGAAACTTCAGAATTGAAAGTAATTTACTAGGTTTGAGTCTTTATAAGTTGAATATTCCAAAGAAGTAGAGAGAAAAATATTGGCTTTAGAAATGTTGGGGCGGCTAAAGAGAAAGACTACACTTCTAAATAATAGGATATGAGCCTAAATAAGCAACTTGAAAATATAGGAAATATCCTCAGGTGAGGGGGAAAGAGACCATTTGATTGCTTGCTAAGTGCATGCTGAGTGCTCTGTATACATAAACTCACTTATTTCCTTGATATTGTGAAAAGAGGAATCTGATCATCCATGTAATGGGGGGAGTATGCATCTTTGCATTTCATTTTTTTGTTTTTTAAGATTTATTTATTTGAGAGAGAGAGCAGGAATGTGAGAGAGTAGTGTGGGGGTGGGGGACGGAGGGAGAGGGAGAGTGAGTCTTAAGCTGACTCTGCACTGAGCCTGGAGCTGGACTCAGGGCTCAGTCTCACGACCCTGAGATCATGACCCAAGCCAAAACCAAGAGTCTGAGGCTCACCACCAAGGGTGCCCCTTTATTGAATTTTATGCTTGTCAGAGCCTGCAGAGAGATAACATATTCCAGTTGTTCTTACAGGGAAGAGACAGACAAATGGTGTGGAGATGGGGGTTAGTGCTGGTGTTAAATAGGAGACTAAGAAATACCATATTGATCCAGTCCTTGGGACAGTTCCTGATAGTAGAACCACATTTCATCACAAGCTCATAAATAATACCCCATTGTGGCCAGCATTTTACAGGATCAAAAATACCTCCAGGGTTACATAGTGATAAATGTGGCTAAGCTGTTTAAGAGAGTTATCACTCTTTCCTCTTTTCCTCTCAGGCTAAACTGTTTTATAATTTAGTTTCTGTTGTTTTCAAGTAGCACAGTAGAACCATTCTGGGAGGGAAATTTTCTTACAGGGCCTTAAAGGGAATTACTTCAAGCCTGATTAAGTAGAGGTTCCTTGGGTCACTATTATCTGATGTTTTCTGTTCTAGGCTACTCAGGCATAAACAAAACCTGTTTCTATTTTGTGAAGGCTAAATCCAAAAGAAAGATGTTCGGTGAGGTCTTAAAAAATACTATTTAATTTTTTACACGGCATTAGATATGAGAAACTCTTCTGAAGTATTTTAATACAATAGAAACACCATATAACAGGATCACTGAGGCCACCCAGTTTGGGTTTTGCTAGTTATCAGTCTCCTATCATGATAGGAAAAATAAATGTGGAACTTTAGAACTGGTCAGAAAGTTCAGTGGACTCTAAACTTTAGAAAAATTAATTAAAAGAAGTAACACATGATCATGGTACACAAGTTAAAAATGACACAAGTGACGTATAGTGAAGAGTAAATCTGCTTCCCTTTCCCAGAAGTGGCCATTACCATCTGCTTGTTAAGTAATGCTGGTGTTGAATAGGAGACTAAGAAACATCCAGGTTGATCAAGTCCTTGACACTGTCCACATCTACGATGATACATATGCGTCTGTGTGTACAGATGCATACCCTTTCTCTTTTGCATACAGGGTAGCATGGTAATGGCATTTCTACACCTTGCCTTTTTTTCAGTGAACAAATGATCTGGAAGGTTCCAGACAATGCTAGTAAGTAGCAAAGCTGTTGAGTTAATTTTCCCGGCTTCATGGTATTCCACTGAGTGGCTGTTTCGCAGTTTATTGAACTTGTCTCTCTGGGGGAACATTTACTTTTTCTCCATTTTTCTGCCATTAGTGAACAGTGCTTCAGTGAACCCCTTATCTTTACATTTAAGTTTGGATTCTACCTGCAAGGAAAAACTAGCAGTTGCATAGAACAGATAAAACGAAGTTAGTACTTTTAGTGTGGTCTGTGTGGATAAAGTGGTGGTTCAGACCAGGCTTGCTGGAGATGAGCCTCATTTTGATTATTGAAGATTTCCTGGTTTTGTGGATTTACACGTCTAGGCTAAAGTGTGCTTTCTATAAGAATATTACTGGTGACCCTGTGGGATCTGATTTGGGATTTGCTTTAACATATTTATTTATTTAATTTTTTAGAATGAAATATTTTACTTCAGTTAGAAAATAACACTTATCCCCAGTAGAAAGAAATATTCATTTATTTATCTTTCTCTCCTATTCAGAGGCCCAGAAACACAATTTTATACAGTGTGAAATAACACTTATCCCCAGTAGAAAGAAATATTCATTTATTTATCTTTCTCTCCTATTCAGAGGCCCAGAAACACAATTTTATACAGTGTGAAATTTAGCAAATGCTCACACATAGGTAAAAAAAAAAATTTTGTACAAGTTTTTTTTTTTTAATTGAAGTATATAGTTGGTGGGATATGCTTTTAAGTGAGGAATGCTACAATTATGTTTCTTTCCATATTTGCAATTTTTCAAGGCTTTGTCAGTTTTAAGGTTAAGAATTTATCATATATTAAACCATTTTTCTATAAATAGACATAGAAAAAATAGTTATTAATCCTGAAAGTGTTTTTAAAAACACTTTGTTCATCATCTTAAAATAATTTTTAGTTGCTTCCAATTCTGTGTTGTTCTAGCTTTCATATAAAGTTCAGAAAAGGTTAGCTCTTTTTTACATAAATTCCCTTTCTAATATCAGTATATTTTCTCAAGCTTTTTTTCCTTCTTATCTTTGCTAATTTTTAAATCTTCCATTGAAATTAAAATAAGAAATGATTATGAGTGATGGGATTCTGACAGACTTTCTCTTAAAAAAATACTGATTTTTTTTAAACTGCATTTTTGAACCTTAAGAAATGTAACTGAGAAATGATAAATAATACTTTACTTTTTGTTTTGTAACCCAAGATGCACAAGAATGTGCTTTTGGGTAGGTCAATGATTAAGCCACCCCAAATTTACTTTCTTCTCCTGCATTGATTATGCTACCAGCAACCTGCTTGGTGTGTTGTTAGATGCTTATCAAGTTCTGTGTCCTGTAGATACTAAAAGCTCTTTGAATGCAGGGTCCAGAGCTCCTTCATTTCTCTTAATCTCTCACAAGCCTTGAACAAGTTGGTGCTAAATGTCTGGACTTTATTTCCCTATTTCCATTGCCTACATGCAAAACCGGCAAGAATTCTTTTTAAAAATTGTGTTGTGATTTTAAAAATTGTGTTCAGGGGCACCTGGCTGGCTCAGTCGATAGATCATGTGACTCTTGATCCTCAGGGTTGTGAGGTCCAGGCCCCGTTGGTGGTAGAGTTTACTTTAAAACAAAAAAAATTCTGCTCAGCTAGGAGAGGTGGCCCTGAAGGGTTGTGGTTGTGATTTTGTCTGATGAAATTTTCCTGACTGAAGTTCCCATTGGCTGGTTCAGAACATAGTGAAAATGAACCTTTTTCACATCTATTTCATCTCCTTAAAAATTAATATTCTAAGCTATTTGTTGGACTGTTTCAAATAGGGCTGTTCTACAGGGAGTCACAAGTTAGGGATATAGGATGTTTTGGGTAACTTATTTGTTTTTTTTTTCCTGATTATTTGCAGGATTTAATTACCAGAACAGTTTCAGATGAACTTTTTTTTTTTTTAATTCTTTAAAAATGTATCACATTTCCTTATCCCATTAGGCAGAATAGGACTAAACCTAATTTAATCTTGTAATGAATCAGGGCTGCCAAAGCAGATGGGATGAGATACTAAGGGGGATCTGACATCTTTTTTTTTTTTTTCCTTCCACAATATCATTTGCTTCTTTTAAGAGCAGAGGGAAGAATGACCCAGGAAGAAGAATGTGGCAACCTTCTTGTAAAGTTAGTGAATCAAAGCTTGAGACAGTCTACGTTGAGTTGGGGTTCATTTCCATTTGCTCTCAATAAAAGTCATGTTTACTGTCTTTATCAAGGTCTTTTCTGGCTTTTGGGGTCATGGAGAGTTTTATTTTTTTAAAGATTTTATTTATTTATTCATGAGAGATGCAGAGAGAGAGGCAGAGACACAGAGGGTTCAGAAGCAGGCTCCATGTAGGGAGCCCGATGTGGGACTCGATCCCCAGACCCGGGATCATGACTTGAGCCGAAGGCAAATGCTCAACCGCTGAGCTACCCTCATGTCCCTCAAGCAGAGTTTTAAAAATCATTTGAGCATCAGTGATAAGATGTGCCCCACTAGCATCTTGGTCAAGGGCAGCCCCCTCTTTCATTTTGTGAGTGTTAGATTTGCTGTTTAGGTGTCGGGGTATCCATATCTTAATAATCTAAGGAAAGAGATTTCCCACCTCCTGTTGAAGAAGGCCTTGGTTTTACATTGGTGGCTCCTGGTTGCATTCCAGTTCTCAGATACCCCTTCTTCCTTCTTCCTGGTTTCTCAATTCCATTTACCTCTGATGCCCCAGAATCTTTACATGAAGGCCAACACTGAGCATGGAGGACATTTATCTTTTGACTGGCAGATTGTCCCATTGTAGTGCTCGCGCGCGCATGTTTGTGTGTGTGTTTGTATGTAATGTATTGGGCGTGCTTAGTGTTTTATGGTCTTAGGGCTTTTTTGTGACCATCAACCTCACCTGCTATTTGTTTGGCAGGGCAGAGTAGGATATTTGGGTGCTGGATTTTACTTCATGATAACTTCAACTTCTAGAAAAGTTTTATTCAAGGCTATTAAAATCTTAATGTAGGAATGATGTCCCTAGGAGATATCTGTGACTTGCAAGGTGCATACAGTTCTGTACATTCAGTACAAAGTTTACATACAGTTCAGTAAAGGCTGAAAGGGAAGGTGGCCTGCTGGATGGTACATATTGGAACAGGGCTCGGTGAATTAAATGGTAAGCTGATACCTCTCCTTCCCACTCCTCATCTCTCCTCCACACATAAAAGTGTGCCCCTTCAAATATTACTTGAACTGGAGAGGCTCAGTCATTAGGAATGATTGCTGAATTCTTAATATAAAATTTTTATAAAAGATTTTATTTGAGAGAGAACGAGAAAGCGCGAGTGAGAGAGAGCACATACACAAGCAGGGAGAGGGGCAGAGGGAGAGGGAGAAGCAGACTGCCCGATGAGCAGGAAGCCTGACAAGACATGGGGCTCCATCCCAGGATCCTGGGATCAAGACCTAAGCCGAAGGCAGATGCTTAACTGACTGAGCCACCCAGGCGCCCCTCTAATACGAAATTTTTAGAGCTGCTTTTACTTTTCAATAGGAGGAAATAAACTTTGTTTCTTTGGTTTGTAAACAGGTTCTAGTAAATACTGCATGCTGTGTTTTGATGCTGGTGGCTAAGCTAATCCAGTGTATTGTGTTTGGCCCTCTTCGAGTGAGTGAGAGGCAGGTAAGTCCAAGGCTAAGCCTGATTTTAGTGACCAGATTTTTTTTTTTTTTTAAACTTTGCGTTTGGTATAATTTTAAACTTACAGAAAAGTTGCCTGAATACTCTGAAGAACTTCCATATACCCTGATCTAGATTCACAGTTGTTAACATTCTGTCCAATTTGCTTTCATATTTGCCTTTTATTTATATTTTACGTATTTTTTGATCCATTTGAGAGTAAGTTGTGGACATCCTACCCCCTATGTTCCCAAATACTTCATTCAGTATGTGTTTCCCAAAATCAAGGATATTTTCTTAAGTAACCATAGCACAATGATCAAAATCAGGAAACTTAGCATTGATGAAATACTTTCTGGAATCCATAGTCCATATTCACTGTAGCCAGGTTGCCCCGAGACTGTTCTCTATAGCTGTTTTTCCCATGCCTTTCATAAATGCAGTTTTTTAAGAAGCATAGAATTGCTTTAGTTTGAATAATAATAAATATCACTCTTTAGAATATAGGCCCTTTTCCAAAGGGATTACCAAGAGATTTAAATTTCTCCCTTTGGACAAGTCAATTAAGATCCATTGTTCTACAAGCAGAAAATTAGGTGACTTGTTTTTGTTTCAGGTGGGATAGTCTCACATTGGAACATTACTACCAGAATGTACACGTATATGAGCAGGACGTGCTTTTAATAAAGAATATGCCACAAGCATACTGTACAGCTTGGCAGTTCCCCAAGAATTTTAGTGTAGAATATAAAATGGTGTGTTTAAAAATAAGAATTTAGAACTGGCCTTAAAACAACAACCTACAAACAGAACTAGACTTGAGTTTGTCTTAGCCCAGTCATGAGACACAGGGACCTGCTACTTTGAACTTCTGTTGGCCTCACTCCTTACCTACCCTTTCAACCCAAGTCCTCTGTTATTGGAGCAGCTGAGGTCCTAGTTCAGAGCTAAAACAAGGCTACTCTGGTTGAGCCCTTGGATGCTCTTATGAGCAGGACTCTGTGTGTTCTCCCAGAGAATTTTCATTAGTGAGTATTCAGTACTTTCTCCAAAATGTCAACTCCAGGGGTCTCCTAGGAAGCATCAGTGGGAGGTTGTTTTGGGGTAGGATACAGGCTCCTTTTGATGCTTCTCTCTTTGTGAAGAAAAACTTCTGGCTTGTGGGCCAGAAAATGGTCAGGCCCGGCAAGCCATCTCCTTGCTGGTGGCTTGATCTGGCACCAGTGGGCCTTAATCTACTGCTTTCGTTTTTCTGAAATGTTAAATAGCAGTTCAAAATTTACAGAGAACATTACCTTGGAACATTACAGAGATTTTTACCATGGCTATGGAAAAAGGCACGTCTGTTACTTTATTTTCAGTTTTTCAGTACAGATCACATCTTTCATTTATTTATTTATTTAAAACTTGTTGTTCAAGTATAGTTAATGCAGTGTTACATTAGTTTCAGCTATGCCACACAGTGATTCAGCAGCTCTATACACTTATTCTGTGCTCACCACCGTGATGACTTTTTTTTTTTTTTTTTTTTTTGGATGAATGTCATTCAGTGGCATGTATCAAGCCTGAGTTTGAGTTAGAATGCTGCAGAATTGACATGAGTTTGCTCTGTGGGTGATTCAAGAAAGCTCAAGAAATAAAGTCATGCTGGAGGCAGAGACATTGAATACTGAAAATGGTATAAAAATAAAACTGTTCAGTGGAGGTTTAGAAGAAGGAATTCTTTTTTATAGCATGTAGTGCCTACTATGGCACATATCCAAACATTGTACGTATATTAGCTTATTTAGCTCCTTCAACAATTCTATGAGGCAGATACTGGGGTCATAAGGTCCATCTTCTAGATGGAGAGACCAAAGCATGGGAATGTTAAGTGACTCATCCTAAGTTGCACAGCAAATACATGGTAGAGTGAAGATTCAAAACACAGGCACAAAATGTCGGGTTCGCCTTGTACTTTACCTGTCCCAGATCTGAAAACAGGCACTCACCAAAGATTCCTAGTCCCATTTGTTCTTTGTGTAAATGGTGTACGGTCAGTACAGTGTGTAAAAGTTCTCAAAATAATCTTATCTTTCAGTAGTCCTTCATTTTTTACACATTTAGGTTCAGTTATTTCTCTCTCTAATCAATTTTGCTTTTTTTTTTTTAATTGGTGAAATATTTATATGGTTCAGAACTATTTCTGAAAATAGACTTAGAAGCCCTGTCCCATTCTTACCTCTTGACTCAGCTCCCACTCCTCCCACAGATGGTTCGATAGTATATTTTAGTATCTGTTGGATAGACTCTTCTCCTTGCCCTTTTTCTTCAGGGTAGTAAAGATTTTAAAAACTGGATATCCTCCGTGTAGGCAATGTACTCTCCCACTGCCCCTGGGAGAGGACATTTATACAGCTTCTCTGGAAACCAGGTGGGTGGTGCTTATTAGAAATCATAAAAACATTCGTAACCTTTGATTCCATAATGCTGAAGAAATAGCAACTCTGGCAGATATTCATTGCAACATTTTCTGAATGGAGAAAAATTAAAAACAATTCCATTGTCCTTCTGCAACCACTAAAATGGTATATACACAAATTATTCACTGCTACTGGAAAGATTCTCACAATATGAGAAGTGAAATAAAGCAGTGTACAAAAATTAAGGTTTTGCACATTAGGAAGACAAGAAAAATGCATAAAAATGCTAAGGCATCATTTTTATCTTACCGATTACAGGCTAGCAAATGAGCATAGGTTATTTTTTTTTTAATTTTTTATTTATTTATGTATGATAGTCACAGAGAGAGAGAGAGAGGCAGAGACACAGGTAGAGGGAGAAGCAAGCTCCATGCACCAGGAGCCCGATGTGGGATTCGATTCCGGGTCTCCAGGATCACGCCCTGGGCCAAAGGCAGGCGCCAAACCGCTGCGCCACCCAGGGATCCCGGTTATTTTTTCATCAGAAAGATCTTTAAGAAAAAAAGAACTTACTTTTTTCTGTTGTCTGTTTTAAGAATCCAGAGAGCAGAAGTATTAAAAATGATACTTGTAGCATTATCACCAGTTTTTAGATTTTGTGTTGGAAGTATTTGTATTACCCCTAATATGCAAGGTACTAGACTACTGTCACTCCCCCTTTGGTGGCTCAAATTTTATAACTGACTGAGGGTTACAATCTAGAGTCTACACATTACTTTCTAGGTGTCTTATCTTTAATCTTCAGAGAGTTTATTTTTGTCTTTACCTTCTAATGTCTTGCAAACAAATGTTAGCTGACCGTAGAATATTTTCTACAGGGCAGCACATTTTTGTTGTGTTAACTTCTCTTAAATAGGTTAGATGTAATAGTACTAAACCTTTATAAATATTTGTCTTTGCAGCACCTCAAAGACAAGTTCTGGAATTTTATTTTCTACAAGTTCATTTTCATTTTTGGTGTGCTGAATGTGCAGACAGTGGAAGAGGTGGTCATGTGGTGCCTCTGGTTTGCTGGACTTGTATTTCTACATCTGATGGTTCAGCTCTGCAAGGACCGATTTGAATATGTGAGTTTTCAGCCAAGTCTTAGCCAAGCTCTTTGTTTGCTTAGTCACATGTTTGCGGAGCTTGCATTGTGTAAGATGAATGAGCCATAATGGGCAAGTCCCAGGTAGGTCTCCAGGGCAAGGCTCCTAAATCAGGTGGCTGCTGCCTATTTCTTGAGGAACTTCCTGCAGCAGCCAAAGAACTCAGGGTCAGGGTCTCCTCAGGAGGTTCCCTTTCCCTCCACTGGCAGATTGCGTTCCAGCTCACATTCTGATCACGGCACGGGGAAAGCTTAGTGTCTAACCTGAATTAAAGCGGCTATCTTCCAGATATTTTCTGTTCTAGTCTCCTTCCATTGTTCCCTCTGATTCTTGGAGCCTTATTTCTAATTAGTCTACACTGTTTCCACCCCTGGGCAAGGACTGAATTAGCCCTCTAGTGTCCCAAGGTCCTTCCTTCCCTGTCTGGGTACAAGATCTGCCTCTCAGCTTCAGATCAGCTGTGGGTGTGCACCCTCATTCTTCAGCGCACGCGGACTAACATCATGGGTCCTGGGGCAATGCACACCTACAGTTCTGCCCCTCAGTTACATGCTGCTCCAGGGCCTCGTTTGCTCCCCTTTTCACTCGGTCCTGGGGAGACAGGTGGTGCCTGTACCTCTGTGTGAGGTCATCTCATTCTGAAAGCTGCTCATCAGTCACCAGCAGGAGGGCCCAGCCTCCCTAATAGCTGTGTTACCTCCACCCTCTTGCTCAGAGTCCCAGTCCTGGGCCTCCCCTTGTACACTGTCAATGGAGCATTGTGATAGCGGGAACTCTGCACCTGGATGACATTTTGGTTGTCTCAGCCTTAAACACCATAGGAATGTTCTCCAAGGGACTTTTTGGGAGGAGGGGGAGAGCCAGATGGAGAAAGAAACACAAAAGGACATGGTGTAGTCTGGAGTGCTAGCCAATGTTGAGAGAATTACATACCTTTGGAAAACTGCTTGGAGAGAGACTTATCATTCCACTAGTAGGAAGATCCTTGAGAATTTGAGATGAAAATAATAACGTATGTTATGTTCCGTAAATTAAGCAGTAGAAATCTCTCAATATTCGCTCATGCTCACGTTTAAGTTGGGTGGAGAATTTTGACCATCCGGTAACGGGGTGCTTTTCTGTGCTTGGTGTTTGGTGGTGCTGTTAAGCCCGAGTTCCTGAGCAGAGACTCCCAAACACTAACATTGCATTTCTCAGGGAAGCTTAATACCACAGTGAAGAAGGATGAGCTTCTTTCCTCTCGTTTGTGCATTTCAGCTGTCGTTTTCTCCCACCACACCCATGAGTAGCCACGGGCGGGTTCTGTCTCTGTTGATCGCGATGCTGCTTTCTTGCTGTGGATTAGCAGTGGTCTGCTGTGTCACTGGCTACACGCACGGGATGCACACGCTGGCTTTCATGGCGGCGGAGGTAAGTGGATGCAGGTGTTGTCCCCATCTACTCCTGTGTGTTTTCAAGCCCCCTGCACGGTGACTGAGGGTCTTTTGTCTTAATAAGCATATCTTGAATTTCTTGCTTTTGTGTTGGGTACTGATATTGAAGGGAGAAATGTATGATTTCCTGTAATCTTTGCTACAACTTAATAAAAAGTAATAAGTTTTGCTGACATTTATATAGTGCTTTACTGTATGCTGGGGATTGCTCTAAATACCTTATGTGTATTGACTCATTTTATTATTTCTCTTTATAAATGGGGAAAACTGGTGAAGAGGGTGCAGTGAATGATTTGAAGTTTCAGAGTCAGCAGTGGCACAATTCAAGCCCTGTGACTCCCAGTTCCTTTTAAGATATAATGAAGACTGATTGGTGGTGATGAATAAGGAAATATTTTATAATTGGGTTATTTAAGGAGTACCTGGCTGGCTTGGTTGGTGGAATATGGGACTTTCAATCTCAGGGTGATGAGTTCAAGCCCCATGTTGGGTTGGAGCCTACTAGGAAAAAAATACACACACACTTAATATGTAGATATGTGTGAGAATTTGAGATGAAAATAATAACATATGTTATGTTCCATAAATTAATTGGGATTTTAAATGGGATATAAATTAAGATTTTATAGAATAATATATATAAACTTCTTTGTTTTGGAAGAACAATCATATTCATGTACATTTTAAATTTACTCTTTAAAACTTTCTGAAAATAATCATTTTTGTTCAGTAGAAATAAAATTTTTTATATGTCCTTCTATTCAGTTGCTATATTTGCTTTCTCCCTCAGGCCAAAGGCAAAATATCTCTTTGCCTACTATTAATTGCTCCTATTAATGAAAAATTAATAGTAATTGCTACTATTAAAGAAAAAGATGAAATAATAAATTATTAAAGCTAATTAGCTAATATCAAAACACTAAATTTGAACTACTTTTTGGGTATTTGTTAGAATAGGATTAAAGTTTATTGGGGTACCTGGCTGGGTCATTTGGTGGAGTGACTCTTGATCTGGGTGTTGTGAGTTTGAGAACCACATGGGTAAGAATTTATTTAAAAAAAATTTTTTTTAAGTTTTATTTTGCTTAATAGAATTGATTTCAGAATACAATGTAGTGTAACAAATTAGGAAAGGGATGTTTAGGTACTTAGTAAATCATTTACAATTCTAGATAAGTACTTTGTGTATGTTCCTCTTGAAAAAAAATCTGTGTAAAAATGTTTTTGCATTGATTTATGTTACTTTGCTTTACATATATTTTATAATCACCATTTGCGTGATCGTCTGATATTCGTACTATTTTACTTTTAATTAATTTTAACCCAAACTTTGGGAAAGGTATACCTAAAAATAAAGACACTTAAAGTAGGCTTTTTGAATCATACTATAGTACATAATTTTAGCTCATTACTGTTGACTTAAGATAATTTATCATGTTACAGTCTCTATATTTTGAACTTAATCATATTTTAAAATTTATACTGTTTCTCTATGTAAAATGTTTTCCATTTATAAACTGGAATTTCCAAATCTCAAACAATATAATAGTTCTATTCTGGTAGTTTAAGAGGAAATTTTCTTACAATCAATTTCTGTAATATCAAATACTACAAAGAGCTTATGTTATTTTTTATTTCCTTCATTCTTTTTGCTTTTGTGTGGGCAAAGGGGGTGTACAAAACGTTATGTAGAGAGCAGGTACTCATCTTGGATTGTGGTACCTAAACTATACTTTGGGTATAGGATCACCAAGTATTCAAACACCCTTTGATGTAATCAGTGATGATGACTTCCTGCTGTATAAAATAGAAGTGATTGTCAAACTACTAGAATGAGCCTCAGGATTGTAGGAGGCAGCCCCAGGAGATGGATGGGTATAATCGATTGTCACCTATTAACAGGAAAAGGCTCAAAGAAAGTTGGTTTCTAGGTCATGAAAACATTTCATGGAAATTTGAAGCGGATAAAAAAAATAGTTGGTAAACTTGAACAACCTGCTTTTTTTATTTCAGTTTTGTTCAGATATAATTGACTTACACCATTGACTTTTAAGGTGTCCAGCCTAATGGTTAACTGACATAGATTGTGAAGTGATTATCACCGTAAGTTTCCTTAACAGCCATCATTTCATTATAGATACAGAAAAAGAAAGAGAAGGGTTTTTTTCTTTGTGATGAGAAGGATTACCCTCTCTACAACTTTCAGAAGTACCACAGCAGTGTTAACCGCATTCATTATGTTGGAGATGACATCCCTACTCCTTAATTATCTTGCAACTGAAGTTTTTACCTTCTGACCACATTCGTTCCATCCACCCCACCCCACCCCACCCCCGGGAATAACCAGTGCTGTAATTGAACTGACAAATGTTTGCCTTTTATATTTCCAAATTTTACTAAAGAAAAAATACATCTTTCTTTATATAGTCTCTTCTTGTGACAGTGAGGACTGCTCACGTGATTTTACGGTGAGTAGAACTTTGGGAGGGAGGCGAATGAGGTCTACTCATACAGTTGATTTTAAGATGTAACATGTATAAAATCTATAAAAATGTGGCTATACTGCATCATGTTTAAGCCAAATTAAATTGTAACAGTAAGTTACTAAAATGATTTTTCTCTGTTCACTGCAGATATGTAATTCACCTCTGGGACCTCAACCATGAAGGGACTTGGGAAGGAAAAGGAACCTATGTCTATTATACAGATTTTGTCATGGAGCTCACTCTCTTGTCCCTGGACCTCATGCACCATATTCATATGTTGGTAAGCTTCCTCAGAAGGAGCTCTAACTGAGCTAAGTGTTTTAGAATCAGGAACTCTGGTTAGTACATGTAAATGAAACATTTGTGGAAACCACATAAAGACTGTTGAAACAAACATAGCCATGGCCCTCTGTCTTTCTGCCACTGGATATAAAGCAGTGGTGCACTTGGGCTGGAGCCTAGCTCAAGGCTAAGTTTGCTCTCCTCCTAGGACACTGTGTTAACTCCACTGACCAAGTCACTGGTAATTGTTCTAACATGAAAATAAGGGAATTCTCTGTTTCCCCATAGCTTCTGTGGCTTCTAATATGTAGCACTTACTTTGTAGGGGGTAATGGGAATTCTCGCAGTGTTAGCTACTTCATGGATTCATACATTTTCTGCTTTATAATTAAAAAGAAAACATTTATACTTAATTCCGCCTACTTCATTGTTTACATTTTATTTTGCTGTGCAAGAAATTATAGTGTTGAAAATGTACTTCAATGGTTAGCGCTTCAGTGATCTAATAATGGTGAGAATCAATGGTGGGCAGTTGATTTATATTATAAGCCTATTAAAGGTGCATTTAAAGATTACTGGGTTGGGGTGCCTGGGAGGTGTAGTCAGTTAAGTGTCTGACTCTTGGTTTCGGCTCAGGTCATAAGTTCGAGCCCCACATCAGGCTGCATGCTCTGCATGGAGTCTATTTAAAATTCCCATTCCCTGGGATCCCTGGGTGGCGCAGCGGTTTGGCGCCTGCCTTTGGCCCCGGGGCGCGATCCTGGAGACCCGGGATCGAATCCCACATCAGGCTCCCGGTGCATGGAGCCTGCTTCTCCCTCTGCCTGTGTCTCTGCCTCTCTCTCTCTCTCTATGTGACTATTATAAAAAAAAAAAAAAAAAGAAAAGAAAATTCCCATTCCCTTTCCCCATTGCCCTTCCCCCACAATAAATAAATCCATCTTTATTTTTATTTATTTACATACTTAATCTTTAAAAAAATTACTGGTTAGACACAGAACATTTCTAAGTCTCCTTTTTGAAAATATACTTTAAAAAACCATGTATAGCTTTTGTTTAAAGCCCCCAAGTGCCCAGGGATTACCGATAACATTTTATTGCATTTATTGCTTCTTTTCATGTTCAGATACATACAGTCCTAAATTTTTTAAAAAAGATTTTATTTATTCACGAGAGAGAGAGAGGCAGAGACGCAGGCAGAGGGAGAAGCAGGCTTTATGCAGGGAGCCTGATGTGGGACTCGATCCTGGGTCTCCAGGATCATGCCCCGGGCTGAAGGCAGGCACTAAACCGCTGAGCCACCCAGGGATCCCTAATTAAATCTTTAGAAACATTATACATTTAACATAGTATAATATTAATATATAACCTTATTTTATAATAAAATTAATGACTATATAATAAATATTATATGAATTTACAACCTTCCCTACTGGACATTTTGCTCATTTCCTGGTTTTCTTTTTTATAATTGCATGGATGGATGTCTTTGTATGTAAAGCTTTTAATTTTTTTTTTAAAGATTTTATTTATTTATTCATGAGAGGCACAGAGAGAGAGAAGCAGGCAGAGACACAGGCAGAGGGAGAAGCAGGCTCCATGTAGGGAGCCCAATGTGGGACTCGATCCTGGGTCTCCAGGATCACTCCCTGGGCTGAAGGCAGGCGCCAAACCACTGAGCCACTCAGGGATCCCTAATTTTCTGATTAGTTCTTGGGAAAAGATAGCTGGTGATGGAATGACTAGGCCAAATTGCACATAAATTGTTTATGGTGGTGAGATAAATATGTGCATTTGCTTGCTGAAAAGATTGTTTCAGTTCACTTTTACCACAATAATAGCTTCTGTGGCACTGTCACTAGCAAGTTCACATTCATTTTTATTGTGTGTTTTGTTCTCTGTCCTTCCTGTAAAGTTATTTGGCAACATCTGGTTATCCATGGCCAGCTTGGTCATCTTCATGCAGCTGCGTTATCTCTTCCATGAAGTGCAGCGTCGAATCCGCCGGCACAAGAACTACTTGCGTGTGGTCGGGAACATGGAAGCCAGGTGAGGGAGCAGAAGCTGATGTTGCCCAACTGGCCTCATTCTAGATCTTTCATAATAATAGATCCCAGGTCATATAAGAACCACTTTTTTTTTTTTTTTAATTAATTTTTATTGGTGTTCAATTTACCAACATACAGAAAAACACCCAGTGCTCATCCCGTCAAGTGTCCACCTCAGTGCCCGTCACCCATTCCCCTCCAACACCCGCCCTCCTCCCCTTCCACCACCCCTAGTTCGTTTCCCCGAGTTAGGAGTCTTTATTGTCTGTCTCCCTTCCTGATATTTCCCAACATTTCTTTTCCCTTCCTTTATATTCCCTTTCACTATTATTCATATTCCCCAAATGAATGAGAACATACACTGTTTGTCCTTCTCCGATTGACTTATTTCACTCAGCATAATACCCTCCAGTTCCATCCACGTTGAAGCAAATGGTGGGTATTTGTCGTTTCTAATTGCTGAGTAATATTCCATTGTATACATAAACCACATCTTCTTTATCCATTCATGTTTCGATGGACACCGAGGCTCCTTCCACAGTTTGGCTATTGTGGCCATTGCTGATAGAAACATCGGGGTGCAGGTGTTCCGACGTTTCATTGCATCTGAATCTTTGGGGTAAATCCCCAGCAGTGCAATTGCTGGGTCGTAGGGCAGGTCTATTTTTAACTCTTTGAGGAACCTCCACACAGTTTTCCAGAGTGGCTGCACCAGTTCACATTCCCACCAACAGTGTAAGAGGGTAAGAACCACTTTTGTAGACTATTAACAGAACGATGAAGAGACTAAGTGGAGGTTCTGGGTTTTGGGTGTGAATCCTCAGTTGCTGTGTTATTTGGGGGCACTTTAATTAAATCTCTGTGCCTTAGTTGTTTCCACTCTCGAGATGATAGCAGAGCCTTCTTCCTGGAGCTGTTGGGAGGAGTCAGTGGGATACTGCAGGTAACATACTTTGAACAGTATGGGTATGTAGTAGCTGCTCACTAAAATATTAAGTGGTTCTTATGACACCTTTATTTTTATTATCATCATTAAACAGAAGCCTCTTTGGGCTTCTGTCTTCTATTTTATGAAGTAGGTCTCACTTATTCTTTACACATGCATGTTTATACACATACACACTCTTAACCTCACTAGAGGAGGGACTCACTTGCCTCAGTTGCCAAACAGGGTAAACCAAGCCTGAAGGTATGAGATGAATGGGTGACCTTTTAGTGTCCAGGGGAATAGTTTGGCTCTTGGGCCAGGTTGGAGAGAGGGGGTCTTAACTCTGGTTTGCCCAGAAATGTTCCCTCAAGTCATTTTTAGCTAGCATGTGATGTTGAAGGAACTAACAGGAGCTGTTGTTAAGACAGAGTTAGTTTCTTTGTGTAAGTTTCTTGCTCTTTGATGGGCTCTGAAGAGAAAGCAGATGTAATGTTTTTGATGGTTGGGAATGTTGCACTGAACCAGATTCCTTTGTTAACTGCTCTCCAGGAGTGCAGTTTATAAAGCAGCACTCCGTATACATGTGTGGAATTGACATACTATCTGCTGGGTATGTGTGTCTTCTACAGGTTTGCGGTTGCAACTCCAGAGGAGCTGGCCGTCAACAATGATGACTGTGCCATCTGCTGGGACTCCATGCAGGCCGCGAGGAAGCTGCCCTGCGGACATCTTTTCCACAAGTAGGGACGGGTGTTCTGTCCAGGGCAGGGGGATGCTTTCTGTGCCCAGGCTCCAGGTCCATTCTAGCAGGGGACTGGGGACATTACCTCAAACTGGCCGTGGAGCTGACAGTGGTGCTGAGGGAAGCTTTGGGCTGTCCTCCTTCATCCCTCAGCCTCTTCTCTATACAGCAGGACTCTTCCCCACTCACGGCCTGCCATCTTAATTTCTGGGTCTGCTAACTGTCTTCATATCTCTTAGGAATTTAAATCCTGAAGTAGAGTGAATATGCCTGTAAAATTTAAAAGAAAGCAGGGGGGATCCTTGCTTTCAAAAAGTTTATGTGCTCACTGGGACAAGAGACGGTATTTTTCCATTTTGCACATGCACAAAAGCAACAGGAAAACAACATGCCAGGGAGGTGGGCTCAGTTAGGGACTGGACCAGGACCACTGAACAGTCCAGAAAACCTGACTATGTTATCAAGGGTAATCAAATACTATTTTCAGAAAATCCTGTTTGTTTGTTTTTTTTAAGATTTTTTTTTAATTTGAGAGAGAGAACATGAGTGAGGGGAGGGGCAGGGGGAGAGGGGAGAGCAGACTCCCCACTGAGCAGGGGACCTGATGCGGGGTTCGATGTGGGGTTTGATGCCAGGACCTCAGGATCAATACCTGAGCTGAAGGCAGACGCTTAACTGACTGAGCCACCCAGGCGCCCCTGCATTGGATATTTTTGATGTTGAGGTATTTTTGAAGTATCTTTGGTCTTTTGCATCTGTGATCATTTTTGCACATTGAGAAAGTTTTTATCTTTACATCTTTAATTTCCCTGTTTTCATTTTGTATTCCCAAATCATTTTTCTTCTTTTTTAATATTAGACTTTGGAGCTTGAGTATCAGTAACTAAACACATATATTTTATTTATTTTAATTTTACTGTTTTAAAATTTAAACATTTTTTTAACTTAAATTTTAGTTAATATACAGTGCAATATTGGTTTCAGGAGTAGAATTCAATGATATATGACTTACATACAACACCCAGTGCTCATCACAATAGGTGCTCTCCTTAATGCTCATCACTCATCTAGCCCATCGCCTCCCACTTCCGTCCATCAACCCTCAGTTTCTTCTCTATCATTGAGAGTCTCTTATGGTTTGTTTACCTCTCTTTTGTCTTTTCTCCCTCCCATATTATCATGTTTTCTATCTTAAATTGCACATATGAGTAAGATCATAATGGTATTTCTCCTTCTCTCACTTATTTCACTTAATAACTCCATCCACATTGTTGCAGATGGCAAGATTTCAGTTTTTTAATGGCTGAGTTATATTCCATTGTATATTCCATTGTATTCCATTGTATATACATTGTATATGTATACCACATTTTTTAAATCTCTTCATCAGTTGATGGACACTTGGGCTCTCTCCATAGTTTGGCTATTATTGCAAATGCTGCTATAAACATTGGGGTGCATGTACTCCTTCAAATCTGTATTTTTGTTTTCTTTGGGTAGTAATGCAATTGCTGGATTGTACAGTAGTTCTGTTTTTAACTTTTTGAGGAACCTCCAAACTGTTCTCCAGAGTGGCTGCACCAGTTTGTTTTCCCACCAACAGTGCCAGAGGGTTCCCCTCTTTCTGCATCCTTGCCAATACCTGTTGTTTCTTGTATTGTTAATTTTAGCCATTCTGACAGGTAGGAGGTAATACCTTATCGTGATTTTGATTTGCATTTCCCTGATGATGAGTGATGTTGAGCATTTTTTCATGTGCCTGTTAGCCATATGGATGTCTTCTTTGGAAAAGTGTTTTTCATGTCTTCTGCCCATTTCATAACTGGGTAATTTCTTTTTTTGGGTATTAAGTTTGATAAGTTCTTTATAGATTTTGGATACTAACCCTTTATCAGATATGTCGTTTACAAATATCTTCTCCCATGCTAAAGGTTGCCTTTGAGCTTTGTTGATTGTTTCTTTTGCTGTGCAGAAGCTTTTTATCTTGGTGAAGTCCCAATAGTTCATTTTTGCTTCTGTTTCCCTTGCCTCTGGTGACATGTCTAGTAAGAAGTTGCTATGGCTAAGGTCAGAGAGATTGCTTCCTGTGTTCTCTAGGATTTTGATGATTTTGTCTCATGTTTAGGTCTTTCATCTATTTTGAATGTATTTTTGTGGATGGTGTCAGAAAGTGCTCCATTTTCATTCATCTGCATGTGGCTGTCCAGTTTTCCCAACACCATTTGTTGAAGAGACTGCCTTTTTTCTATTGGGTATTCTTGCCAGCTTTGTCAAAGATTAGTTGACCATAGAGTTGAGGGTCCATTTATGGAGAACATATATATTGATAGAATTTTTTATGTGCTAGGTGTTCTGTTGGGGTCTGGGGATAAAACAAAACCAAAGATATGGTGTTTGCTTTCATGCAGCTTGTGGCTTAATGGAAGAGATGAACATAAATTAGCCAGGCACATTTCTGAATGTGTTAAGTATAACTGAGCTAAGTGCTCCAGAGGAAAAAAATGTGGTTCTTGAGAACTTGTAACAGAGGAATCTGACTCAAGCCTGGAGGAAGTGACTCTGGGTGGTGAGTAGGAGTTGAGTCAGCAAAAGGAGAGTGATCCTCTAGCAGGAGGGAATGGGGTGTGTGGAAGGGACTGGACTAGAACTGGTATGACCAGGACTTAGAGCATAAGAGGGGAGTGGCGTTTGCTGAGGCAGGAGAAGCCGGCAGGAGCTGGACCCTGCAGAGGCTTGAGGGCCAGTGGAAAAGGTGAGAAGTTATTGAAGGGTTTTAGGAGGGATTGGGGTATTAGGTTTACAGCTTGAGAAGATCAGGAAAACTAGTTAGTAGGGGCTGCGATGATGCAGGTGTGTGTTGAGAGTAGCTTGGGTTACGGTGGTGGAAGAGGGTTGGGGAGAAGTGGATAGATCAGAGGAATAGGAGGTATGTGGTGCTGGATTGGCTGTGAGAATGAGATCTGGAAGAGGGACCAGGGATTCTCCTGGTTTTGCGGCTGGATAACTGCATGTATAGGGCTGCTGTTAGTTGAGGTTGGAAGACCAGAGAATCCACACTAATTTCTCCAGAGGAGCTTGCAGACGGTTGGGAAGACTAACTCTAAGAGTGATCTTTAGTCCAGAAGAAACCTAAAGCACATGATTAGATTAAGTTTATGATTTCCTTTTTTGGTGAAGGCAAAATTCACATAACATGCAATTAACCATCTTGAAGCGTATAATTCAGTGGCGTTTAGTGTATTCAGTGTTGTGTAGTTGCCACTTCTTTCTAGTTTCAAAACTTTCTCATCATCACAGAATAACACCCCATGCTAATGAAAGTAATCTGTCCCCATTTCTCCCTCCCCTATCACCAGACAACCATTAATCTGCTTCTGTCTCTGAATTTGCCTCTCCTGGACTGTTCATATAAAAGGAATCCTACCTCTTGTGGCTGGCTTCTTTCACTCAGCAGATTGTTTTCAGATCCAACTTGTAGCAAATATCAGCACTTCATTCCTTTTTTATGGCTGAATTTAAATGAGTTTATAATAAACTACCCATTCATCTGTTGATGGACATTTGGGTTATTTCTACCATTTGGCTATTGCAAATAATGCTATGATCAAATTTGTGAACAAGTATCTGCTCTTGTTTTGTTCCTAAAAATAGGTACTTTTGGGGTATATACCTAGGAGTGGAATTTCTGGGTCATATATAATTCTATGTTTAACTGCTTGAGGAACTACCAGACTTTTCCATCAGCTACACCATTTTACATCCCACCAACAATGTATGAAGGTTCTAATTTCTTCACACTTTATACTTTACATTTATCATTTTTTTCTATTTTCCTATAGCTGTGCTAGTGGGAAGTGGTATCTTATTGGGATTTTGACTTACATTTCCTTAGTGACCCTTGATGCTGAACATTGTGCTTGCTGGCCATTTGTATATCTTCTTTGGAAAATGTCTGTTCAAGTCTTTGGCCTATTTTTAAATTGGGTTGTTTGTCTTTTTGCTAATAAGTTGTAAGAGTTCTTTATGTATTCTAGATACTTAACTTTGATCAGATGTTATGATTTGCAAATATCTTTTCTCATTCTGTAGCTGTTCTTTTTATTTCTTAACAATTTCCTTTGATGCACACAGTTTTCATTACTGTGAAGTCCTGTACCTATTTTTCTTTGTTTACTGATGCTTTTAGTGTCAAATCTAAGAATCCATTGCTGAATCTGAGGTCATGAAGATTTACTTGTGTTTTCTTCTAGTTTTATTGTTTTAGCTCTTATATTTTAGGTCATTGGTCAATTTCGAATTAATAGTTTTACACGAAGTGAGGGAGAGGTGTGACTATTCTTTTGCATGTGATTGTCCAGTTGTCTCAACATCATTTGTTGAAGAATCTACTCTTTCCCTGTTGAATAGTCTTAGGACCCTGTTGAAATCTGTTGGCTATAGATGTTGGGTTTATTTCTGGACTCTATTCAATTCCAGGGGTCTATATGCCTGTCTTTATTCCAGTACTTTGCTGTTTTGATTACTGTATGTTTATAGTAAACTTTGAAACTGGGAAATGGTGAGTCTTCCAACTTTCTCTTTTTCAATATTGTTTTGTCTGTGGGGTCCCTCCCAAATGGATCCACTTTCCCATTTCTGCAAAAAAGGCCATTGGAATTTAGCAGGGATTGCATTGAATCTGTAGATCGTTTTGGAGGATATTACTATTATAAGAGTATCATGTATTCCAAGCCTTGAACGTGGGATGTCTTTCCTGTTATTTAGGTCCTCTTTAATTTCTTTCAGCAATCTTTTGTGGTTTTTAGTATCAAGATTTTCATCTCCTTGGTTAAATTTATTTCTAGGTATTTTATTCTTTTGGGTATTATTGTAAATGGAATTATTTTCTTTATTTCCTGTTTGGATTGTTTCTGGTGTATAGAAATGATTTTTATATGTTGCTCTTGTACTGTGCAACTTTCCTGAATTTGATAATTAGCTATATAGTAGCTTTTTTGTGTGTATGTTTGGGATTTTCTATAAAGGATCATATCAACAAATAGAGTTGGTTTTGCTTCATTTTTACATTTTGGAAGTTTTTATTTCTTTTTCTTGCCTAATTGCTCTGGTTAGGTCTTGCTGTATAATATTGTATAGCAGCAGTGAACACAAGCATCTTTGTTTTGTTCCTGAGCTTAGAGGAAAAGCTTTCAGTCTTTTACAATTGAGTATGATATTACTGATGGGTTTTTCATGAATGTCCTTTTAGGACATTCCCTTCTATTCCTAGTTTGCTGAGTATTTTTATCACAAGAGTGTTCAATTTTGTAAAATGATTTTTCTGCCTCTATTGGGATTATCATATGTTTTTTCCCCCTTTGTTCTAATGTGATGTGTTACATTGATTCATTTTCTTATGTTCAACCACACTTGCAGTTCTAGGATAAGTAAATCCCTTTTGTTTGCAGTGTATGTCATATTTTTAATGTGCTGTTGGATTTGGTTCACTGGTATTTTGTTGGGGATTTTTGCATCTGTATTCATTAGAGATACTGGCCAGCAGTTATCTTTTCTTGTGGCCTCTGTGTCTGGAATTGGTATCAGGGTAATGCTGGCCTAGAGTATGTGTTAGGAAGTTTTCTCTCCTATGTTTTGGAAGAGCTTGAGTTGGATTGGTGTTCATTTTTCTTGACATATTTGGGTGGAGTTCACTGGTTCTGGGCTTTTCCTTTCTGGGAGATTTTTTGACTGAGTCAGTCTCTTATATAAAACTTCTTTCTTCTTGAGTCAATTTAGGTAATTTCAGTATTGGTAGACATGTGCCACTTTTTGCTATATTCTCTAATTTGTTGGATTGCAGTTATTTCTAGCATTCTGTTGTAATCCTTATCATTTCTGTAAGGTTGGTAGTGATGTTCATACTGTCTTTCATTTTTTCCATACTTTTATTTCTGATTTTAATTTTTTTTTAAGATTTTTTTATTTATTTACTCATGAGAGACACAGAGAGAGGCAGAGACACAGGCAGAGGGAGAAGCAGGCTCCATGCAGAAAGCCCAGTGTGGGACTTGATTCCGGGTCCCCAGGATCACGCCCTGGACTGAACACAGCCCTAAACTGCTGAACCACCCGGGCTGCCCATGATTTTAGTTTTCATATCTATTTTTTTCTTAGTCTAGCTAAAAACTGACTTTTTTTTTAAGAACTGGCTTTTGGTTTCATTGGTTACTTGGTTACTCTGTTGTTTTTCTCTTCTCTGTTTCAGTTACCTCTGCTCTGATCTTTTTTTTTAAATTTATGTGTGTAAATGAGTACCATGCCCATCAAAGCCAGAGCATGCAACTCTTTTTTTTTTTTTTTTAGATTTTATTTACTCATTCATGGAGACACAGAGAGAGACACACAGAGAGAGAGAGAGGCAGAGACACAGGCAGAGGGAGAAGCAGGCTCCACACAGGGAGCCCAAGCGGGACTCCATCCCGGGTCTCCAGGATCAGGCCCTGGGCTGAAGGCGGCGCTAAACCACTGAGACACCTGGTCTGCCCTGCTCTGATCTTTATTATTTCCTTCCTTCTGGCTTCGGGTTTTGTTGTTCTTTTTCTAGGCTGTTGATTTGAAATTTATTTTTTAAAGATTTTATTTATTCATGAGAGACATGGAGAGAGAGAGGCAGAGACATAGGTAGAGGGAGAAGCAGACTCCCGGTGGGGAGCCCGATGCCAGGCTCCATCCCAGGACCCTGGGATCACAACCTGAGCTGAAGGCAGATGCTCAACCACTGAGCCACCCAGATGTCCCTGAAATTTTTTTCTTTTCTTGCATTAGTAGTTACAAAATTTGCCTCTGAACATTGCTTTTGCTACATCTCATAAATTTTACTATGTTGTGATTTTGTTTTCATTTGTCTCAGAGTATTTCCTAATTGCTCAAGTGCTTAATTTTTAAAATACTCACCTGCTTTGGGTTGAGTGAGCAAACATTAATAGGACCTCTTGGTTTGCCTTACATTGTAGCTTTGGTTATTAATAGGATGGGAATAAGATTGTGGGATAATAGTTGTTTTGTGCTGGTCTCAACTTACTGATAATCAGTTTTAGGGCTGCACTGGCTCCTGTGGTTCTTATTATGACTGCAAGACACCCTTAGCAGTGACCATCAGGAAACTTTGGGGACAAAGGGTTTATACTCAAAGGTCTTGGAAAGCACATGGCACACCTGGAGCCACAGTGAGGTTGTGGATGGGATGAAAGCATGGGCCTAGGGTTCTCCTTTTATTAGGGTGGAGGGTAGAAACCCAGGGTGTCCTGGATTCACTCTTCATTGGTCAATTTGAAACATATAAAAATAGATGGGCACCTGGGTGGCTCAGTCAGTTAAGTGTCTAACTCCTGATTTTGGCTCAGGTTGTGATCTCAGGATTGTGGGATCAAGCCCTCTGTTGGGGCTCCACCCTCAGCAGAGAGTCTGCTTCTCTCCTCTCCTTCTGCCCCCTCCCCCCCCTCACACACTCCCTCTAAAATAAATAAATCTTTAAAAAAATGCTTAAAACACAAGAATAGGAGTTTAAAGCACAGGAAGAGAAAATATAACCTACTTTACTTGGTCAGCTAACCAAAATCAACCAAGAACTCTAAAATAAATTGGGGGGAGGGGGTGTTGCTGGCTCTCTACCTAGTCATGTATTTGAGATAGTCTTCTTGGAGGTGAGTACCTCAACAAAGCCTAAAAAAAGCACTTGCACTACAAAAAGAAAAGCTGACTGTCAGGGTTTATACTACAATAATCAAGGGCAAATGCATTTTAATTTGTGATAAAACTAAATGTGTAAATTCCAGCAGATTGTATAGCTAGGTAATTTGTTTTGATAGATGTCTTTGTAAGATTACAGAGTCCGATGAATATTTCATTACATTGAAGTATCATACTTAAAAGAGAGAGAAATACTCTTTGAATAAAGTATTAGAATAGTCATAGAGAAAAATACTTATCTTCTCTGAAATTTGGTTTCTTTAGGTGGGGAACTCTAGCATTTTATTTTTAAGGCACCTGTATCTGGTTGTCCTCACCTTGGGATTTTCAGGCTATTATATATGTGGGAGGTTTTTGCAGATTACGAAATAAAATTAGGGATGCTTATGAAAAGTATGTCACAGTGTAGCATTATTGGAGGGTGCCCAGGATCTTAACATACTTTTGTAGTCCCACACTAGGCTAATTTTACTGGTGGTATGATTTAAGGGTGTTAGGGAAGCAGACTTTAATTAATTAATTATTATGAGGAAGGGAAGTAAACTTTTAAAAGATACAATCATTTATTTGATATGAATGATCACAAACAAGTACTTTATATATATATAGGTGATGTATATTTCAAATATGATAGAATTAGCTGTACACACTCATTATTTTGTCACATTATTATCATAAACTTTTCTGGCTCAAAGATAGTAAGAAGTAGCTCCGTCGTGGTGTTGGGGACAGTTTGGGTTTTTTTTGTTGTTGTTGTTGTTGTTGTTTTATTTAAACTCAATTTGCCAACATAGAATATAACACCCAGTGCTCATCCTATCAAGTGACCTCCTTAGTGCCCGTCACCGAGTTACTCCCTTACCCCCACCCACCTCCCCTTCCGCAACCCTTTGTTTGTTTCCCAGAGTTAGGAGTCTCTCATGGTTTGTCTTCCTCTCTAATCTTTCCCTACTCAGTTTCCTCCTTTCCCTTATAATCTGCCAGGGACAATTTTGACATGTAAGTACTGATACATTGCCCAGAGGTTCTGGGGATCATCATTGATCATTGGGGTGAGGATCTCCTTTGTAACATTATATGTGCCCATGTCCTCAGATACTAAAAATGACATAGAGGAAGTGAGCCCTTTTTTTATTCAGTCCCTCCTTGTACTCTTAAAGGAAAGATAACATGTTATGGGATGGGAAGGCTCCTTGAGATCTTAGAAGAAAGGTAATATATTATTATAATATAGGAAGGAACTTCAGAGATCATTTCATCCAACCTTCCTGGTTTTGTTAGTTCATGTCCCGTTGATGGACAGCATAAGTAGTTACTGTGTCTGACATAAATTAGGCCATTGTCATTTCCTGAGAGAGAGGGCAAAAGAGGCTTCCAGCCTGGTTGGGAAAGCAGAGTACAAATAGTAGAGGGTTGGAGAAGCTAAGGTGGTGGGCATAAGGAAGCAGTTGTAAGTAAGTGATGTAAAGATGGGAGTGAGGACATGAGGAGTTGTGATGCTTGAGAAGGTGGTATCATCCTGCACCAGTGCTTTCAACAAATAAGGGGTGTGCTGGAAGGAGAGAGGAGCTTCAGTTAGAGTGAGATCTTTGACATCAAGAGTTTGAAGAGAAAGCCAACATTATGACCATGTTAGTGGGTAACCAAAGTAGAATGAGAGAACAGATTGCTGGAGTAGAAGAATCAAATTCACGAGAGACCAGGGTATTGGGTGATTCAGCCACATGGATTTTGAAGTAGTCAAATGGAGTTGGAAAGGAAGATGGTGGGTCATGTGATGGAGTCTTACTGCAGAAGGGTCATAACCAGGAAGGAGCTCACTAGGTGACCACGTATGTTGACAAATTAACATTCACAGCAGAACACATTAGAAGTGTATCAGTGAAAAAGGAATGTCAGCAAACATTTCTCAATATTTAAATCTCACTATTGGCAAATAAAAGCTAAAATTGAAACACATTTGCTATATTCAGAGTGCTTCTGGTGAATTCTCACAAAATATGCTAAGGATATCTTATTTTGGACTTTTTGGTAGCTCCTGCCTTCGTTCCTGGCTAGAACAAGACACCTCCTGCCCAACATGCAGAATGTCTCTTAATATTGCTGACAATAACCGGGTCCGGGAGGACCAGCAAGGAGACAACTTGGATGAGAATTTGGTGCCTGTAGCAGCCACTGAAGGCCGACCTCGCCTAAACCAACACAATCATTTCTTCCACTTTGATGGTTAGTTTCAAGTTTTAAAGCCATACCCGAGGGGCTTTCTCCCCTGACAGGATGCTGTTTTAATTATAAATTGCCCTGTGTAGGCCAGGTATAAATTGGTGTAGGCCAGTTTAATAGAAATATTTTAATCTTAATTGAAAGTGTTCAGTAGGTATGGGTAGCCCCAGGGAGTTATTCTGTGCCAGGCATTTGCTGGATTCTCTGTGAATATGGGGGTCGGGGAGGGAGGAGGAGGAGGTCTGTATATTGACTTAGCCATACCTCTGAGGGAGCACACTTAATCAGTTTAATAGTTAACCGTTGCTAATAATTTATTGCATCAGTGTAGTGCATAAGCATATAATGCAGTATCATGGAGCAGCCTTTCTTTTTAAATCTTTATTTTATTTTATTTTTTTTATTTATGATAGTCACAGAGAGAGAAAGAGAGGCAGAGACACAGGCGGAGGGAGAAGCAGGCTCCATGCACCGGGAGCCTGATGTGGGATTCGATCCCGGGTCTCCAGGATCGCGCCCTGGGCCAAAGGCAGGCGCCAAACCGCTGCGCCACCCAGGGATCCCCTGGAGCAGCCTTTCTAATGAGTACCAGAAGCAGAATCTGAGCTGGAACCTTTTCCTTGTCCATAAAATATGAATGTTTTACCTCTCACCAGTGTTGAAAGGGGTTGTAGTAAAAACTGCACTTAAAATTCTAAAGCCATGGACCTCATGTTAGGAGCTGATTGACTGTCTTTCCTTAATTCACATTGCAATAAGCTGTTGTAGATTCTCATCAACTTTGATACCACTAAATTCTTTGAGTTCCTATTTGTTAGTGTAAAACAGGTATCCCTGGAATTTTGTTAGGGGGTGTGCTATTCAAATCTGGGGTTTGAGTTTCCAAGGGTAAAGTATGGTGGGAGTAGTGGCATGTTGGTGAGACCCCTACAAGGAGAATCAAGGGTAGTAGGACCCAGTCTCTGAGACCAGGGGATGGGGCTGCTGGAGGCCTTAGAGGCAGCCACTTTGTGGACTGTCAGCTCAGGTCTCTATCAGGTATGACTTTGAAATATGCTGGCAGATCTCACACATGGGGCCCAGCTGTGTAATCTGTTACTTTATGAATTATTACTAAAAACTTGAACTAGAAAAGTCAACTGTTTCTCCCTGGTAAGTACATGAAATAAGTATCTCATTTTTTAATGGGCACATTTTGTTGAGCAAGACCTTGAGACAGCCATTTAGCTTGTTTTTATGTTCCATGCCTCAGTACCTCTTCGCAAAGGAGAGAAAAATAACCCTTAAATATGTGGCTTGCTAATAAGTTGTTTCACATCCAGTACTTGGTAATATTTTGTTGTTGTTGTTTTAAAGATTTTATTTTTTATTTGAGAGGGAGGGGGCAGGGAGAGGGAGAGAATCCTAAGTAGACTCCCTGCTGAGCACAGAGCCGACACAGGGCTCCATCTCATGACCTTAAGATCATGACCTGAGCTGAAACCAAGAGTCAGATGCCCAACCTATTGAGCCACCCAGGAGCCTCTGGTGTTTTATCTTAGGATCCCCTTTTTTTAGGGAAATGAGAGAAGCAGTAGACTTCATGGCACCTTTAGGCCACAAGCCTGTGTCATGGGACTATTTGAAAAGAATTTCGAATCAAATGAGAAAATCAGGGTCTTCAAATCAGATGATTAAATAGAAAATACTTCTTGAACATAATTGGGAAAGGGATGTGTCCACATGAGTAATTATTGTGTCGTGTGAAAGAGGAGCACAAATGCCTCTGTTGCAGCAGCTATAGAACCTTGCGAACATTCCTTATCTGCCAGACTGAGAGTGGACTGATGGGTGGATCCAGGGCTACAAGACACCAGGAGAGCCTGGTGGTGAAGTGAACCTTACTGTCTGGCTTCAGATCCTGACCACCATACCTGTATGACCTCTGGCAAGTTATCTAACATCTGAGTGCCATGGGAACAAAACAGCAAGGGAACTGAGCCATCTCTGAGAAGAATAAAATGGGGTTAAAAACAGATGGTACCATGTGAGTTTCTAGACGTGATTAAATGAACTAATCTATGTGAAAGCCTTGGTACAAAAGGCCTGGCCTACGGTAAGCCCTCAGTGGAACCAGCTGGTGCCCCAGAGTGGCCTACTGTAGGGTAGACAACACAGGAAAAGGGATCTCTAATCTGTGCTGGGTTCTTGTTTGTTTCAGGGTCCCGGATTGCCAGTTGGTTGCCGAGTTTTTCAGTAGAAGTGATGCACACCACCAACATTCTAGGCATTACGCAGGCCAGCAACTCCCAGCTGAATGCAATGGTAAGGACCACCAACTGCTTCAAGATGGCTAAGAGAGGAGGACGCTGTGCAGCATGTATGCTCCACTCTGGCAGAAGAGTGGGATTTTCAGGGGCGTTTTCATCCCTGGGACCACTTAAATTCCTGTGTTATAAAATTTGAAACTGCTCTGGAAGCCAGCTTTTTTTGCTTTAGTTGTGTGGCAGATAATTTATCCTTTTCTGAGCACTGCTGTGTTCACTCTGTTGGGATCTAGGCCTATCTTGGGACTCTACTTGATTTTAGCCAAAAGTATTTGGAGGCTTAGTGACTAGAGAGCATGATGGGCCTTTTATTAAAAGTTGTATTAGGCCTGCCCAATGTGTTTTCCTGACATCTGTCCCCACTCCTCCCCCAAATAAGGAAGCACACACACATCTGTGGGAGTACACCTGTATACCTTGAGATATGGAGGCATGCGTGCTTTTGGCGCAAGGATATTCTTCAAATAGTGTTTGTATTCTTTTAAAGCTTTGTCATCTGGTGTGTATTTTTGTTCTATAGAGTTAGAGGCTTCGTGTCATTATCATTGCAATTTAGTGTTCACTATGATACTAAAAGCAGGAGTCTTAAAATGCTAATAACTACCTTAGTCCTGCTTAGGTAGCCTCTGGCTGACTGGGGTAAGCCTGGTTAGTACTTCAGAGCATCGCTGGTTCATTTGTTCATTCATTCCTTTATCTTAACATATTTATCAAACAAACCTGTCCTGAAAACCCATTTCTGCGACAGGCACTGTGCAGTGTAAACAGTCGCATGGCACCTGCTATATAAACAAGGTGAATGTGGGCCCTACTCCCAGGAGGCATGGATTCTGGCTGGGAGACTGATCATAAGCACAAATAAGTGAGCTCATTGCTGATGCAGTGAGTGCTCTGAAGGGAATAAGGCTGGCGATGTGGCAGTGGTGGGGGTGGTAAGGGCTATTTGAGGGGAGGCATCCAAGGAGTTCTCTCTTAGGGGGTGATACTTCAGCTGAGACATGAAGGCCGAGAAGGAGGCAATTGGGGGAAACAGAGGCAGTGGAAATTGTAGGTGCAGAGGCCATGAGGCAAGAAGGTGCTGGAAGCAGAGAGGTCACTGTGGTTGGACCTAGCAAGTCAGGGACCAAAATTGTAATATAAACTGAGCTTGCAGGGCCAGGTCATGCAGAGTTATTAGTAGGCCACAGCCCAGTGTAGATTTTATGTATTTATTTGAGAGAGAGAACACGACCAGAGAGGAGTGGCAGAGGGAGAGGGAAAAGCAGGCTTTCTGCTGACGTGGAGTCTGACATGGGGCTCCATCCTGGGACCCCAAGATCATGACCTGAGCTGAAGGCAGACGTTACACTGACTGAGCCACCCAGATGCCCCTCCAGTTTAGATTTTATTGTAGAAGTATTGGAAGGTTGTTCAAGGCCTTTTTCCTCCCCCAAGGGATGGACAGGACATTTAACAGAATGATTTGCTTCTGGGAGACTGGATAGTGGAGGAGCAGAGGTGGAGGCAGTGATCCCAGTTAGGAGGCTGCAGTAGTGCGGGTGAGAACCATGGTGGGGGGACCAGGACATTGGTAGTGAAAGTGAGAAGAAGGGGCAGCTTGAAAGCACTTGCTGAGCAATGAGCTGGCAGGACTGGACGACACTTTGCTTTTGGTGGAAGGATGATGGGTGAGGGAGGCAGAGAACGGAAGCTGACGTGGTAGGTTGCAGTGAAGCCACCCAGCAAATTTGGGGGCAAGACGGGGTAGAAGCAGGACTGCAGACTGGGCGTCAGCAGCCCCTCCCACTGGGCGTGAGCCCTCCAAGTGGGCTTGCCACGTCAACATCTGCACCTCGCTGAGCAGATCTAGCTGGAGACACGGACCCTTGGGAATTCTGGGTCTGTAGGTGCTACTGGAGGCGGGGACCCAGTCTCTTTCCAGGAGAAGATGTAGCTCACCAGGAGGAGAGGACTCAGAATTCTTAGAAAGTAAGGTCGGAGGAGGACACGTTGGATTCAGCAGAAAGGAGGTGGTTGGTTAGCTGCAGAGGAACGAGTGGTTTCTGTGGCCTGTGGGATTGGCTACTCGCAGTAGATTGGAAATGAGTGGGAGCTGGAGAAACAGACTGTGTTGTAAAGGGGGCGGAAGGATAGAGGTGGTAGCTCCAGAGGGTTATGGTATCAGGGGAGTTTTGGTTTTTAAGATTTTTTTAACAGGCCATTTATACACAAGTTTCAGAAGCTGTGGAGAAGGATCCAGTGAAGTCATGCCCCCACTCTCCTCCATACACCCAGGCCCCTAGGGTTGTCATTTTGGCTGGCTTATGTCCCTTACCATGGTTCCTCTGTGTCGTAGCAGAGGTCAGAATTTCCTTCCTTTTCACCAAGATTCCATTGTCCATGTAGATCACATTTTGCTTATCCATCCTCCACTGATGGACCCCTGGGTTGCTTCTGCCTTTTGGCTCTTGTGAATAATGCTGTGATAGGCATGGGAGTATGAATGTCTCTGAGACTCTGCTTTCATTTCTTTGGAGTACGCCTGGGACTTTTTTAAAGATAGAATCAAAAGCATGTTTAGGGTGTGAATGGGAGTGATCACTTTGAGAGGGATCTCAGAAGTAGAGCACAAACAGGAAAGTAAAAATTGAAGAGCAAAGTCCTTGAGCTGGATGGTGGGGTCGGGAGCTGGAGTGGGAGAGATGTTTGCCTTGGTTAGCAGGAGGAATGGAGGTAGCTCCAGCAGGTCACTGAGATGTGGTGTAAATAGAAGGCCTGGCTCATCATAACCAAGAGGTGGGAACCACCTGAATGTCCATCAGAGGTGAATGGATTCTGAAAGTGTGAAATACTAGTCTTTAGAAAAGAAGGAAATCTTACCGTGTGCTATAACATGGATGAACCTAGAGGACATTATAATAACGAAATAAGACAGTCGCAAGAAGACAAACACTGCATGATTCCACTTAAATGAGGTGCCTAACTCAGTCACTCTAAGAATGGTGATTGCCAGTGGCTCAGGGAGAGGGCCCTGGGGAGGTGCTGTTCAGTGTTTCAGTTTTGCAAGATGGGACATTTCTAGAGATTTGTTGCACAGTAATATGCCTATGGTGCGCACTACTGTACACTTAGAATTGGTTTAAAAAAAAATCATAGCAGGGGTCAGAATTTCCTTCCTTTGATTAAAAAAAAAAAAAAGGAAGGCCTGGTTCCTGCTGGCTCTTGCTTCCTGGAGGAAGTGCTCAGCCACTCAGCAGAGTATGTGAGTGACTATAATGGGCATAGATGGTCTGCAGTGTGGCAGCCTAATGTGGCCACCCGCCAGCTCCTGGCAGGCTCTGCGTGTGTACTGCAGGGTCTGGCAGCTGTGGAAGCTCTGCACATAGATTATCTCACCTGTTCCCTAAAAAAATCAGAATCCTGGGCACGTACCCTCTAGGAATAAGTGGAAGTGTTTAGAATTCTCAGGCTCTGCTTCTTCCAGCTCCATGACGGGTTGGAAAAGCCTATTTTTAGCATAACAAATGTACTGGACCCATACATTTTTTTTTATAAAGATCCAATATTGAATTCACTGGATTTTCTGGAGGAAAGCTTTGGTCTAGTCAAATGAATCTTGAGCATGTTTTTATTTGGGAAATGAGGGGGAAGCTGTTTAAGAGTAGAGAGGAGTGTTATCTGATTATTGAGATTTTTGTGGACTCCGTTCCACTTAACTTTGATACTTGCCCTGGAGAAAAAAATAATGGGCTCTCATTCATATAAACCATGAGGGGTCCTAGGCGTGTGGGGGCCGTGGGTCCTGCTGCTGGACTCTGCTTGTCTTTCCCTCTGACCCCAGACGCTAAGCAAAGCTTTGTGCCTGTTTTACCCTGATCTCTGCTCTCAAGGCTCTGATGTCGGATGCCTCCCCCGCCTCCCATAGCTGTGATGCTGTGCTCCTGAGGAGCTGGCACCCCAGTAGCCAACTTCCTTGTGCTTCTAAAGCAATCACCTTTTTCCTGCTCTTTTCTTATTTTGACCCCTGGGGCTTTTCCATGAATATAAGCATTGTAAAACGAATATACATACATGAAAAAATCTGAGCCTCTTTAATGTGAGTGTGGGTGGTGGTGTGCTGAGCCTACACACCGGCTGCCGCTCACAGCTCTACTGGACTCTTAGACGTTTCTAGAGTGCAGTTTGAAACCTACAGCTCTAGTGTTTACGTTCTTTTTAATCTTTTTTTTTTTCTGATTGTGGTGTAATTTACATATGGTAGATTCACCCTTCATTGTATCCAACTGTGCATTTTGTCAAACTCATACAATTGTGTGGCAATCACCATACTTAAGATCTGGAACAGTTCCATCTCCCCTCCCCCAAATGACACCATATCCCTTTGTAATCACTTCCTCCCCAGCCCCAGCCTCTGGCAGCTACCTACCACCAATCTTCTGTCCCTTTAATTTCGCCTATTCTAGAATGTTGTATAAATGGAATTCTGTAGTACATAGCCTTTTGAGCCAGGCTGTTTAACTTAACCTAATGCATTTGAAATTCGTTCATGTGGGTTTGTATCAGAAGTTTGTTCCTTTTTGACGATTCTTTAAGAATGCTTTTTGTTTTGTTTTGTTTTGACCTGAGTTACACCGAGCTTTAAAATGAGCACTTTTTAAAACTGGAATGTTCTAGTCGAGCCTGTTTTGGGATCCAGCTGTATTTCCATGCCCTTTTTTATTTTGAAATTGATGCTATCCCAAGTTACCTGTTTGGCATCCTGGAGAAACTCCAGAAGGAGTGAGGTTTGATGGGGATCACAGACTAGAGGGGCCCCTTGCCTGTGTTCTCAAGGCTGGTGTCAGGCTCAGCATCCATCCAGAGCTTGCCATACACGATGGCGCTGAGCAGGAATGTGGAGAATGAACGTTGCCACCGCCTCCTGTATTCCTACAGGCTCATCAGATTCAAGAGATGTTTCCCCAGGTTCCCTACCATCTCGTGCTGCAGGACCTCCAGCTGACACGCTCCGTAGAAATAACAACAGACAACATTTTAGAAGGACGGATTCAAGTACCTTTTCCCACACAGGTAAGTTGGGGTTTGATATGTGAAAAATGGATTTTGTCTTAACAAAGATTGAATCCTGTAGATTAACTTCTTACTTCCTTAATTGAATATCATTCATGATTTGATGAAGGGTTTCTATGAATTTGCTAACTTTCTGAATTTTATCTGAGGACTGACCCATCCAAGGGGTTTAGATTAAGATAAAGATAAACGTACTGGCGACACTGTTCTGTACAGATAGGCAGGCAGACGTGCCTGCCCAGCCAGTCTGGGAGGTCCTAGCATTGGTGCTTCTTGGACAAGGATTGGCAACCTTCCCTAAAGGGCAGATAGAAATATTTTAGGCTTTGTGAGCCACGCAGCCTCTGTTGTAATGTCTCAGCTCTGCCACGGTAACGCCGAAGCAGCCGTGGACAATATGTGAGTGCATGTGCCTGCCTGTGTTCTAGGGAACATTTACTTACAAAATAGGCAGAAGGTGAATTTGGCCTGCAGGCTATTGTTTGCTGACCCCCAGCTCTCAGGAGGTAATGCCCTCTGTCCCTGGTTGGTTTTTCACATTGGTACAGTTTTCCATTAGGTGTGTAATAGCTGTGTGATGCTTGTACTCCTGTTTTAAAAAAGGTCAGATTTCCTGGCCGATTATATAACCTCTTTGAGTACAAGAAGTAGTAACATTTTATTTTAAATTTTAGTATGGAAGGGTAGTTGACAAACAATGCTATATTAGTTTTAGATATATGACATAGTGAGTTTGACCCAAGTATTAACATTTTGAAGTAAGCTTTCTGGCAGGCCCAAGGGATCATCTGTACATGACCAGGGAGTCATTTAACAAGAAATTATTCAACTTCATGTATGAGGATGTATGGAAATCTGTTATAAAATCCTAAAACTTGAGACTCTTTCAAGAGAGCCTGGAGTTTGGAGTCACATGGGCTGATGTGGGATATAGCTTATCTATCCTTCCCCATTTGACCTGGTTGTTGACTTTGGATTATCCAGCAGCAGACCCTAGGACAAGGTCAAGTGCCATTGGGTCGTTTGGGAAGGTTCCAGGACACACAGCAGTAGGCGGGGCTGGGAGATAGGGGAGGGAAGGTGGCCAGTAAGTGCTTGTGAGAACAGCTTACTGTCATGGAGGACAAGAGCTTGATCCCATTGGGGACCTCTGGAGGGGCGGTGAGTGGGGGTGTTTAGATACCACTTCCCATCAGCTGTTGGCTGAGGGCCGCTTGAGGAGGTGGCATGCATAGTGACCTCGTGGAGCCAGAGTGAGTTCTCAGGAGCAGCACAGAAACTGGCCAGCTGGCGGGACCTTTCGGGGACATGGGCAGGGCTCCAGAGCCTCCGTGGCATTGGCCAAGGTCTCAGACTGGCTAAAAGAAGAGCAACAGTACCCACTTCACAGGGTGTTAAGCTAAATGAGGCAGACATGTTGGGTTTCCGCAAATGCTCAGTCAGCATTACCTGCTGTTGATTTGTTTGTGTTGTGCGGTCGCTGTTATTGAGGAGAACCTCAATTGGAGCCAGGTGATAACCCAAGCTCGGGCCTCAGGCTCCCCTCTCCTCACTTTGATCTTAGTAGCAGCTTCATTTCTTTGCTGCCACACACTTTGTCAAAACCCAGGCAGCGCTGGGGACAGAGCTCCCTCTCTACCCCCACGTTTTCCCCAGCTCTGTTCCTTAAACCCTGAGCAGCTCTATACTGTTTGTGGTGCTATTTCTCTTGCAGCGCTCAGATGGCATCAGGCCTGCATTGAACAGTCCCGTGGAAAGGCCAAATGGAGACCAGGAGGAGGGAGAAGCTTCTGTGCAGGTAAGATCGGCCCCTGAGGGGAGAGGGTTTGGAGCCGGGGGCAGTTGTGTGCGGCCTGCAGTGGTCTCCAGTCCTGCCTGTGATGTTCCTGAGGCCTAGGGCAGGGGTGTCAGAGAAGGCCTTGGGCCACATTGTCCCAGTATTTTGGGTTAACAAGCCAAGATGTGCCCACGACATGGCCTGCCTTTCCACCCAGGGCCATGGAGGAGAATGGAGTCATGCTGTCCCTGGGCCAGCTTGGCTACCTTCAGTTTGAGCACTAGGACAGGCAGAGGGAAGTGGGGTCCAGGCTGGACCCAAGGTGATTGGACATCTGTACCCAGACGGGGACCAACTGGGGCTTGGCTCTCTTGAGCTGAAACCATCAAGGTCTTCTTCCCCACACTTCACTTATCAGAACTTGGCATTTCCAGGTGCTTCCATGCACTTCATGCAAACGAGACCCTCAGACTGGTGTGGAGGTGGGGAGGGGTGTGGTTATGCTGGGAGCCGGCTCTGAGGAGATGCACACCTGGGTGACTCATCCACCCCTTCCACAAGCAGCTCCTCTGTCCTGGTTTCCAGGGCAGAGGTTCCTGTTCCCGTCCTGGGGGTTCTGGTTCATACCCCTTATCCGTAACTCCCATTTGCTAATCAGTTATCACACTTTCAAGAAACTTTCTTGAGATACTGGCAAAACCCCCAAACAACCCTGTCTTTGTGTTCCTGTGTTTGTGAGGTGGGGCTTCCCACACACGGGGCTGGGGTCCAGCACTGGTGCTGCCTTGTCCACCAGTGTCTCAGGCTCTTCTTGGAGCAACTGCTCTAATGGTTCAGTGACATGGAAGCTCCTTTCGCTTTGCATGTTTTTCCCTGCAAATAGGAAACCGTAAAAACTAAAACTTTACAAATCCGTTGCTGAGATAAATTTTTCATACCCAAATCCATATTTGGATTGGGCAGCATTGGTAAAATGGTGCCTGGCTTTTGAAGAAGGGATTCAGTTTTGCATTCCCGCGTCTTGGATAGCTGGGCTGGTTGGGGGCTCCTGGGGGTGGAGCACGTTCACTTTCTGTCCCCATTCACCAACTCTGGTTTTATAGTTAATGTGAAGATTTCTGAATTTTTTCTGGCACAGTGAAGGGAAAGTACTTACTTCACAAGGAGCGTGCTATCTAGCGTTTTCAGCCATTGTCAAGAAGTAAGAAGTCCTTGGGTCACAGTCTATTAGCAAAGACTTCAGTGTAGCTCAAGCATGGCATTAACTGCCGGTACTGGATGCAGAGTCGTCGTGTGTCCCCCCCCCCTCCCCCGCCTGCGCTCAGGCTGGCTTAGAAGCCTGCAGGCCTGGGGCTGGGTGTCTGATCCCTTCCTTCATCTCCTCCACTCACCAGCTGCTCTGTCTACCTCCTCCAGAGTCAGGCTTGGGAGAAGGGTGGGTTCACTCAGGCCAAGTGACCCCAGCATGTGTGTGTGGGCATCACAGTTATCCTATAGACCAACCCCCCCCCCCCCCCCCGCCGCCACATCTAGCACCAGAAACCCCAACTTCGGCTGGCTCTTTATGTTATGACCACCCCTACCTTCATGGAGGCTGCATCACCTTACAGGCAGTCCTTTGGGCAGAGTCTGTTTCAACAACCTCAGGCTGGTTCCTTCCTGCTGGACCCACAGCTGTCCCTCAGGACACACAGGAGGGCCTTACTGTCACACGTTGAACTTGCTCCCGTCACAGCCTTTTTTTTTTTTTACCTACCACCAGCAGATAGTACCTTTGTCTTGAGATTCCTTGGGTGTGTCAGTCACCACCAGTTCCCAGGGCCCCCAAACTACAGAGAATATTATATTAGTCTGGAATGTGGCTCTCTTAAAGTCCCCTTACTTGCTAGGCTGAAGGCAGGGAAGGGTGGTGATGGTGGGTGACAGTTAAGTGCCACACATAGGAAATCTTACAAATGGGCCAATCTCTCAGCCTCTTCCACCTCAACTCCTATTACCTAGAGGCAGGTGCTGGGCTGACCCTGGCCAGCCTGGGCCCATCTGATAGCAGGAACATAGATGGTCAGGCACCCCCCTAAGTGTGTGGGGCACCTGGGCATTGTTTTAGTGTTCAGAGCTTCAGCCAAAACAGAGAGTCCCATTTTAATATCTGTCACACAAGGAATCATGTGATTTATATTTGTTTAAAAAGATCCTTAGAATTTATCCCTTTTAATCTGTCTACCTCTGTTTTAAGAGTCAAGTAAAGATGTAAAATTTTTGCAGTAAATGCGGTAAGACTTGTTTAAGTTTTAGAGCAATTAGTAGAGTTGAACAAAACTTCCCAGAATATAAGCTTGGAGTTAACTTTATTATTTTCTGAGAGTACAGTGTCAGGGTGCCTGTGTCTTTCACACTGGTAATCATGTATAATAAGCCTTGCTGATATCGAATGTCTGGCTCAAGTCAGGTGCTGTTCTTAGCGGTGCATAAGCCCCTCGCAACAGCCTGCCCTTCAGGAGTCCACATGAGCCATTATATGTATGCTGGTGGTTCCCCACCTGGCAGCCTGTCTCCCCTGGGTCTTGAAGCACATCATTTGGAGCACTTGGGTTGGGTGGGGGATCTGCTTGGGAGGGTGGCCTGTGGTCACAGCAGTCCCTTGCTTCCTGTGTGCCCAGACTGAGCGTGTGCCACTAGACCTCAGTCCTCGGCTGGAGGAGGCCTTGGATTTCAGTGAGGTGGAGGTGGAGCCCAGTGAGGGGGAAGACTTTGAGGCCCGGGGGAGCCGCTTCTCCAAGTCTGCAGACGAGAGGCAGCGCATGCTGGTCCAGCGTAAGGATGACCTCCTGCAGCAAGCTCGCAAGTAAGTTGATCCTCTGGTTCTTGCTCCTATAAATCTTGAGTCACAACTCAGTGGCCCAAAGGCCCTCGTCACATCAGGCCCAAATGGTGCCTTTTTGAACAGATGGCCAACATTGGATAACCATCATAATCATTCAGATTCCCAATCTCTGGTGGAAAACCAAAGGGTCCGCACCTAACTGGTAACCTCCAGCAGGCTGGTGCTGCCGGTGATCTCCTGTGGTCATCCACACTGTACCCGTGGGCCAGTGTGACCTAGGCCCGTTGTGGTAAGGAGTCTGATTCTCTGGCCTCCCAGAGGGAGCACTGTAATTGTGTTCATGTGACAGACTCAGGGCCCCAAACCCCGGCCTGGCCACTGTGCCTGTAGCGGAGCTTGGGGTATTCCTGCGGGTGGCCCATCGAGAAGGAGGGGCTGAAGAGCCCCCGGGCGGGCCTTGTCCCCAGTGCCCAGAGCTTCTGCTCCTCTGTCCCGGGACAGGTGTCTTCTTCACAGCCCACTGCTGAATGACCACCTCACGGAGGCTCCTGGGAAATGGGGAATCACAGATGAAGACGCAGCCTGGGTCTTTCTGCAGGTCGTGTTCCAGAGCTTCCCTCGTCCGTCGTCCCTCGTCCCTCATACGAGTCCTTTGGGCTTTTTTGTAGGCGTTTCCTGAACCGAAGTTCTGAAGTCGAGTCCGCCTCCGCCTCTGAGAGCTGCCTCACATCAGAAGGCACGAACTCCGACCCTGTGACCCTGCGTCGGAGGATGCTGGCTGCGGCGGCCGAGCGGAGGCTCCAGAAGCAGCAGATCTCCTAGCGCTCGCTCGCCGCCGGCCCCAGCAGCGTGGCCGCAGAGGCCCGGGCCCCCCGCTGTGTGCCAAGGGGCTCGGCCGCACTGCGCTGTACAAAGCATGTGGTCTTACTAGTGTTTGGACAGCTGACAAACTTAATCCTTTTTTGTAATACTTTCTATGTGACATTTCCCTTCCTTTTAGAAACACTGCACATTTGAACTCAAGGCATGATCTCTGGTGTTGGCTGGACTTCTTGGGGGTGGGGGTGACCGAGTGGAACAGGGCAACCAGAGACCCCGCGGCCGACGGCTCCCGGGCTGCTGCTGCTCGGAGAGGGCATGCGGACGCTGCCGTCCTGGGCTCCAGATCTGGTCGGCAGGGCGGGGGCGGCTCCGCTGAAGCACCACGGGGAGCGTGCGGCCCGGGCCTGACTCCACCACCGTGTACAGCCCTTCTTGGGTGGGTGGCATTGAGAACGCTACGGAGGCCAGGCCCCTGAGCCCCCTGAGCACCCCAAGCGCCCCCCCAAGCCTCCAGGCCGTAAGGGCATCTTGGAAAAGTCACTCTTGGTTTGATAGGTGGAGCAGAGGAGGGGGAAGGCCAGGGCCAGAGAGTGGGAGGTGGTGACCGGCCATCTCCCCAGACATCCAGAACTGCCCGCTGAGCCCCTTTCTGTTCATGCCGGTGCTCCTACAGCTCACGAGTGCCCCCCCGTCCCCCCATCCCCATGCATCCGTCCCCACTCCGGGTTTCAGGGTCCTCCACCCACCCCAGCCATGGGGGCTGAGTAGCAAGCTTTGGTTTCCAGTTTCAATTCCTTCGTCAAGTAAATTAGGCAATGCCGAGGCCTGTGGGTCTGGTCCTTAGAGAAAATGAGGACCTTAGGAAGCAGGCCAGTCACTGTTAGAGGGCTTTCTTGGAGAAATAAAGATCTCTTTTGTATCTTTCTTCCCTGGAGCTCTTCATTTTCATCCCTTTGCTCTTGTTGGTTTAATTAAACATAGAAAGGTAAGATGTTGAATCCACCTGCCTCGGGGCAGACCCAGGTCTTGAACCTGTTCTTCAAATTCTTCACATCTTTAACTTTCAGGACTTGAAACACGCAATCACAGGCTACATAGTTTGGTTTTATGTCCTATTGGATTTTTTTTTTAATGTTTTAAAGCATAGTTTTATGGTAGTCCTTTTGGGAAGAATCCAGTATTATCTAAAATTATTGGCAAAGTTAAATGTATTTTACATAACTGAAAGTTTTTGGAATGTTGACAAGTAATTGAAAAGAGTGATAAGTAAATGTTTAGGCCAAGATAATTTATTTGAATAAATCTTTCAAAAGCCTTACCTCGAAATGCTGTTAGTAGATTTCTGTGATTTTTTTAAAAATTGGTTTTGTTTTGCTGAGAGCATAGCTATCTGTTTTTATTGTAAAACAATAATAATAATAATAAAAGGCAAACTCTTCTAGTGTGTGTTGTGTGTGGCTGGAAGTAAGGTAGTTTTTTTCAGAGGGGCCAAATTAGTTAGGTCCCACTTTGATTTTATGTGAACCGTTTTCTGTTGGAAACCGTTGGAGGGTTTTTTTCCCCATCCTTCCCCCCTGCATGTTGTACACTTTAAAGGTGACCCTGATTCCATGTGTTCTTAGGTTTCAAATGAGTGAAAAGAGGGAACGGCCTGGAGAGAACTTTAGAGGGTCCGGAGACCTTGGAATACAGCCGTAAGACCGCGATCAAAGCGGAGACCTGCCTCCCATAGACCCAAGGAGAGAAGTCCTCAAGTCATCCTTTGATTCTGCACCTGGATGGTATAGGATCCTGGGCACTACACTGTCTCTTGGCTTGTGTCCCTTCTTGGGGACATCTGGGACAGATGCTAAGGGTGGTGGCAGAAGGCCAGGCCAGGGTCTACTGTTGGGTGGGGTCCCCATCCCATGGTATCTTCTGAGCCGAGGGCACCCGTCCTGTGCTTAGCCATCCGGGCCCAGAGCTGAGGCCAGGCTGCTGGTTCGCGTTTGTTAGCCGAGAACGGAGTGGGAGGTGCTGTGGTGAGCGGCGGTGGAGGTGCCGTCGCGTCCTCTCTGGGCTCTAGGCAGTGGTCTATGCTGCTCCCTCCGTTTTCTTATGGGCCCTGTTTTGCTGCTGTGTTAGGTTCTCATCAGTCCCACTGCCCCCTCCAAATTTTGAGGATTTTATGAACCACAGGATGGTGGCCCTTTTGGATGTCTCACTTGTGCTGCTGGTAGAAATCTAGGTGTCCAGGTGGCCACGTGGACCCAGTTTCCCACCGGAGCTGTGTCGACAACGTGCTGTCTTCTGCCAGCAGACGTGGTCCTCGGGGTGCAAAGCCAGCCGAGCGCTCTGCTGAGCGGGACACCGCAGGCGCGGCAAGCCACGGCCTCCCGGACCTGCTGGTCGAGGAGTGCCCTCCACCCACCTGCTCTGAAGGCCCTGTGTCACCTAGAAGCCTCCAGCTCCTCTCGTCCCCCTTACTCCTGTTAGGTTAGAAGTGGTTCCAGCCCGACTGCTCTTTAGGGTCACTCGAGGAGCTTCTAGAAACTGATGCAGAGGTTCTGCCCTCATGCTCCTTGTTCTAATTGATTTGCCTTTCCGTGTACTCTTTACCCCTTGCTTCCTGACTTCCATTTTAAGGACGATAAGGCCAAGAGGCCTGTTTTACCCACCAAACTCCTTCGAAAGTTAGGAAAGAATACTGCTAGAATAGAACTCGTTTTCAGGGAACTTCGAGCAGACAAGGTCACAGCATCCTTTGACCTGTCTGTGTCCTGGTTTGCCCTTCAGGCCAGTGTCCTGTCCAGTTGTGGCCATGAGCACAGCCTCGCCACCACTGGAGATGATGTGGGCCTCCCCCTGCACACAGGCTGGGGTGAGGGTTGCTGGTGGGAAGGACACGAGAGGCCGCGGGAAGGCCAAGGGTGCCCGGCCAGTTCCTTACAACGGAGGGAGTTAGCCTCTTGTTATTCCTAGCTCCGTGCCATGCTGTGCACCTCTACCGCCAGCCCCTCTAGATTGAGGCCCCTGGGATTGCTAGCCGGGGGCTCCCCGGGCTAGTAACTGCCGCTTGCTGGCGTGTGGAGAGGAGACCCTCCCCTCTCCCCAGCCGGCTGTAGCACCGGCTGCTTGGCTAAGAAGTGATCTGTGGACTGGACACAAGGACTTTGCCGGGCTGGGTCCCCTCCGGGTCCCAGTCCCAAGCGACATGCTGATTATTCCAACACCAACCTGGCAAGCTAGTGGAGAGGAGGTAAGACCCGGAGCCTGTAGGAGAGGAGAACCCAGTTGCTTGTGCCAGGCTGCGCCGATCCGTTCTCCTGATTGTCCTGCGGTGGGCTTCCTGGCCCCCCTGATGCAGCAGGAGAGGCTTTTAAAGGTGTCCAGGTGGATGGATGTGACCCCTTGGTGTGGAAGGCCCAAGCAACTTGGCCTTGTTCTTAGGACCACCCATCCTTTGGCTTTGGTGGGACCACTGACTGGCAGGAAGAAATAGGACCAGGTCTTAGCACAAAATTTGGGGTTACTTTCTTTGCCCACCCCCCACCTTGCCCATCTGCAGGTGGGGAAGGGCCCATACCTGGGCCTTCCTTGCTCCCAGGTGGCTGAGCCCAGCTGGCTCCCCTCGGAGGGGGTGGAGGTCCTTATCTGGCCCCTACCCGCCAGCCTCCCTCGGCCTATGGCCCAGTCAGATGCCTCCTTCCCTCCTGTCAGAATGAAGGCCGAGGGTGAGAGACTCAGGAATACAGACAAACATTCTCTTTATTGAGCTACACATGAATTTTCCATTAGTCAGAGAAGTAGACTGGCAGTGTGTAAGATATCACAGAAACCTCACCGATTGGGAATAGAAAGGCTTAGAAAGACCCTTGGGCTTTTTTTTTTTCTTTTTTCCATTTTTCAAGTTTTTTTTTTCTGTATTTTTAATTTTTTTGTATGTTTTGTCTTTTCGCCTCCTCTTTATCTGAAATGGCCATGACTGGTCTTCTTCAGCAAATAGTAAGTCTTAAAAGTGACACCGTGGAGAGGTTTGGGGTTTGGATACTAGTCAAAGTAGAAATGACATAGGACTGATCATGAAAACTGGCTTTCATGTAAACACTACATTCCATCTGTTTTTAAAATTTTTTTTGTTTTTTTTTTCCATGTTGTGGTATTTAAAAATTTTTTGTTGTTCTTTTTATCTGCAGCACAAACATCCCCACATGAGAAGGAGCAAACACAGGTCACTGAAACAAAGGAAAAGGTGGAGAGGGGCGCACACACACAAAGGGAGCATCCATCTGAGAGACTGAGAAGCGAAAATGTCAAAAGGAAAAAAATCCACAACCCCGTTTCCCAAAGACAATGAAAGCCGATCTGGTATTGATACATAGTGCTTACTAGGACAAAAATAAAAACAAAAACTAAAAAAATCATAAAGGGAATCTATAGGAAGGAGTTTGGCAGGAAAATCTTCTATAGGGCTCGATTTATATGTTTGATCGGTAGTCTTCCTGGCAGCCACTGGCCAGTGAGAGCTGTGCTTTTCTATGCGAACCTGGAGGGAGCCTGGGGTGGGCTGGGGCACGTGGGTGTGGGCTGGGGCACTCTGGGCAGTGCAGCCTGAGCCCGCTCCCCAGGACCCAAGCCCCCAGGAGGGGCGGGCAGACAGGTGGCACTTATGCAGGTGCGCTGGGGGGGGGCCCTCTACACTGGGGATGGTTGGGGGTGCAGGTGCAGATGTGTATGCTGCTTTATTTCCAAAAAAAAAAGAAAAAAGACAAATATGGATGAAATGGTGTTTTCCTTTTTCCTCTTTTTTTTTTTTTTAAGCTACAAAGCACATGAGAAATGTTCTTTTTTTTTCCTTTCAAATTCTAAATGTAAAGACTCAACTAAAACCAGATTCTACAGCATTCTACAGAAATACACAGCCGTCAGTCACTCTGGGGTCGTAGGTTGGACAGGGGCTTGACACAGAAAGGCTGTGTGTCTTACAAAGGCCAAAAGGTCATGCTACCAGGAGGTGAACGCCAACAGCAAAGAGTCCGGGAAGCGGTCTGTAGAGAGAGAGATAAGGGGTCCAGTCTGACCATTTTCTTTGATTTTAAAATCCAACCAACCAACCAAAACAAAACAAAACAAAACGAAACAACCCTACAGTGTTTTCCATAATATGGGGGTAGGGCGAGGTGGGGCGGCATCAGGAGGATCAGGACATCCAGGGTCCTCACCTCCCCCCTGCTCCCTCCAGGCCCTTCTCTTCTCCAGGGGCCTGGCTTCCGCTCTGCAGGTGAAGGGCAGCCCTGGTCTCAATGTCCCCGCCCCTCAGCTGCTTCTAGAAAGCAGGCCAAGTCTCCCATTCCTCCGACTCTCGCCTTTGAATAAAGAAAACTCAGGAGACAGTGGATTGGTCGGAGCAACGATTCTTCTAAATTCTTGACATGAACAGCCACCGCCGCCACCCACAGGAGAAGCAGCCTTAGTTTTCCTCTCGTTGGGAGGAGAGGGTAGGGAGGTGTTTAGGGTGTTGGCCATTTTTTGAAGGGCTTTGGAATTTGTGGGAGAGCAGGACAGAACTGAGAACACGGCTTCAGAGGGGCCGGACTACTGCCGGGCCTCCCTTTGCCCTCTGCTCATAGCAGTGGGTCATGGAGTAAGATCACGTGGCTGTTCTTAGAAGGATGGCCTCCCAAATCAGACCCCCATCACGGCGTGTGTGTGAGTGCGTGTGCACGCCGACACGTGCATGCTCATGTGCTGTTCCCGAAAATCCCTGATGATCTATGGGATGGTGGTCAGTTCTGTCCGAAGCTCTTTCTAATTACAAACTAAAAAGAATTTTTTAATATATATTTGTATATATATAATAGGTCTTGTTATACCTTTTTAAAGTTTATTTACCAACTTGCATTTGTTAGTGGTGTGTGTGTGTGTGTGTGTGTGTGTGTGCACGCGCAAGCTTTTCTGTGAGTGCTGGAATCATTACCAAATAGGTTGCTATACAGGACAAGAGGTCAGTACAAGCCGCAGCCCCGCAGGTTGTTGGCAATGATTATGTCGGTGACGGCGTCGAATACCACCTGGATATTATTCGTGTCTGTGGCACAAGTCATGTGACAATAAATTTCTTTGTTGGGTGAGCGGTTTTTGCTTTCAAATTGTGCTTGGATGTAGGCGGCCGCATCCTCATAGGTATTGGGGCCTGCAACGAGACAACAGGGGAGAGGCCCGGTGAGAGCCGTGGCGGGGTGGGGGTGCTGGGAACTCCCGCCGGAGCCACGGGCCATGGGGTTCCCGGGCAGCAGGACCCGGCGGGCGGGCGCAGAGGCAGCTGTGGCCGCACCTGCCCCAAGGTGTGGTTGCATCTTACGTGAAAGATGGAAAGAAAGCTTCGTGTTCGCCCAGCTCTTGCCTTTTCAAGGCCTTTCACTCTGTTTTCACACTGGACCTACCCAGGCCCCTGGGGGTGCACGGGCCGCAGGGCGCCCCCTTGGCTTTCTAGCAGAGCACACCGAGGCTGGGGCCCGGGGCTGCCATCACGACACTCACCCGTGGTCTACACCAGTCCTGCTGCTTCTGAGAAACAAGACAGTGAAGTCTGATGGAAGCGCTCCTGGGAAGGGGGTGACCCGGGATCGTGGTGTCCCAGGGTGTGGCGGGTGTTGATCGGTACCCGCGCTCCTTTCTTGAGAGCTTCCTCTCCCGAGGAGCCCCTTGGCAGGGGTGGGACGTGGGAGCAGCGGTATCCCCCGGGTGCAGAGGTTAAGGCCTGTGCAGCGTAACTGGCCCGCTGCCCTCCATGATCCCTTGGCCACCCCCTTGAGCCTGCCTGGGGCCTGGCGGGGAGACCTGTGGACGGTGTGGGGGTGCCCGCAAAGAACCAGCTACACCCAGACCTCTGCAGCTCTGCCCCGGAGGCAGCTTTCAATTACCATGAAACGTGGACCCACCCGGAATTGCCTAAAAGTCCATCAGAGGAAGGTGTCCCACCTTCCTGAGCGTGGCTAGGATCTGGCCAGCGTGGAACCCATCCGACCTTTCTCCCCCGGCCCCAGCCGCCCCCCCTCCCCGCCCATTCTCCCGCTGGAGGGTGTGAGTCACAGGGGCAGATGGGGCCAAAGGTAAGGGGGTGGGGATGTTTTTGAGGGGGGCTCGGGGCAGAGTCCCCTCCTCGACTCCACTGTGGGCCCGGCGCCAAACGCCAAAGTGCCCGGAGTCTGCGGTGAAAACCTCAAGACAGTGGCACTCGAAGACTAGACCCGGCCCCGCGGTGGACCCCATCAGGGAGCGTCCTGTCACAGAGGCCAGGAAGGGCACTGGGGAGGTGAGAAGCCCATGGGGGCACCCCAGCCACACGGCAGGGGTGCCCAGCGGTGGCGGTCACTACCCTCACACGGTCCAGCCACCCCTTAGAGCTGCCCCCGGCCCCTGCCCCCTAGCTCGCTGTGTGTCCCGCAGGCCTTGGCACCCCGTGGCGCCACCGCGCTGGTGATGTTTGTCACCCATCGTGGTGAGGCGTGAACTCTAGCTGGATTCCTCTGGAGGCCCTGCAAAACTCTGCGAGGTTTCCCAGATTCAGACCGACTTTCTCTGGGGCGCCCAGAGCCCTACGCTGCCCAGCGCTAACACTCACCAGTCCGTGGACCCTGTCCCAAACTGGGTTCCCGTGGGGCAGGACCCGGGGGACAGGGAAGAGCCTTCGCAGGGAGGCCTGCGGGGGCTCTGGCTGCCGAGCCCCTCTCCAGTCACAACTTTCTAAGGCCCTGAACTGGTCCCAAAGAGCCCAGCTGAGGCTGAGGGAGGTCAGTCCCATCTTTGAGAGCGAGCTGCAGCCAGTCCCCCCATGGGCCCCTCGGCTCCGGGGCAGCGGGCGGCTGGGCCTTTCCGGCTTGCCCCATGCCCCCCAGACCTGTAGACTCCAGGGCCAGTGCCCCCTTTCTTGGTTTTCATTCTCTGGGTAAAACTGACGGTGACGGCCGGTGCTAAGTGGGCTTGGTGCCTGGCTCTGTCCCTCCATCCACGCACAAGGTCCCCCAAGCTGTTGGCACCCCCAGCAGCCTCTGTGGGCCCCAGATGAACGGTGATGGGGTGGTTGGTCTGCCCGCAGCCGCAGGCAGGCTGGCTCTGAGGCTGCTTCTGCCCGCCCGCCTCTTGGAGCCCGTGCCCATCCCCTCTCCACGCCTTGACACCCAGGGTGTCAAGCGCCCTGCAGATTCGCAAGCAGGGTGGTGCATCAGTGAGGAGACAAGCTGATAGGTCCCCCTCCCCACCCAAGGGTGAAGGCCGACTCCTGCTCCTAGTAGACGGGGGTTCGGGGGCTGGCACCCATCTCTTCTGGACTCTGGCTGGCTCGGGGACCTGCAGAGTCCTGGGAGCTGAGTCCATGCCATACGGCATCTCTCCCTGGGGTGGTTAGGACGTGGGCTCCTGGCTGAGCCTCCTTGGGACACATCCTCCTCTCCACCCCCTCGCCCCCCTTCCCTGCAGGGGCCACTAGAGGGATGAAGGCTGCGCTCTCCCACCAGCACCGCTCCAGCCTTCAGCAGCGGCCGAACCGGGCGAGAGGCACCTGACGCAGCATCCACCCCTTCTGAAGGAGCGTCTTTGGGGGGGTCTGTGATGCATCCTCCTGGGAGCCTCGTGAGAGAGACGGTGCCACCCACCCCCCCAGAAGGCCGGAGAGAGGCAGCCCGGGGCGGAGGAGGCTTGCGGGGTCATAGTGGTGTGATTTGAGGAAAGAGCCAGGGGCACAGGAAGAGGGGGACAGCAAGTAGAGTGGGGGGATGGAGAGGGGCATGGGTGGGGGGAGCAGGGGTGGTGGGGGACGGGTGAAGGCCCCAGTGGGGCACCCAAGCAGGAAGGGGTGAAGGGCAGCCCAGGCCAGCGCGGGGCTCAGGGGAGGCCGTGGCGGGTGGGGGCGGCAGGGCAGTTGTTCTAGAGGGTGAGCGAGAGGACAGAGGAGGCCTGTGGCCCTTCCCGCCTCCTGATTCCTGCCAGGTGGCGCTCGGTCGGTGACTGCAACACCCGTGGGTCAGGAGGCTCCCTTTCCCACGGCGCCCGGGCTGCCTCCTGGGACGCGCCAAGCCCGGCCGCAGCCTGCCGTCTCCCTGTCCCCGGTCCCTGCCGACCCCGGTCCCTGGTCCCTGAGGTCCCCCGTCCCTGCCGGCCCGGGGCAGAGCCCTTGCGCAGCCGGCTCTGGCTGGTGGCTCTGGAAGAGCGGGCTCCCCGGCAGAGGCGGGGCCTCCCCGACACCCACCTGTGTACTCAGGAAAGCAGATGGTCAAAGGTGACTTCTTGATCTTCTCACCAAAGAGATCTTTCTTGTTGAGGAAGAGAATGATGGAGGTATCGATGAAGAACTTGTTGTTACAGATGGAGTCGAAGAGCATGAGAGACTCGTGCATGCGGTTCTGCAGCCCCAGGCGGGGGGGGGAGAGAGCCAGACAGTGGGGGGGGGGGGCACAGGGAGAGACAAGAAGAGAATTAGGCTTCAGAGGGAGGAACGGGGCTGCTCAGCAGCTCAGCGGGCCTCCTGTGCGCCCAGGGCTCCTCTGAAGGGGACAGTGGAACTGCGACCTGTCACAGCACAGCGTGGCTCAGTCCGCCGATCAGGGCGGTCTACACCCTCATCCTGGGGCTAATGGCAGACACTGGACCCGGACCCACCATGGCTCCTGGGTGAGGCTGAGGACAGGCTGACGTGGGCTCTCCCTGTGGCGGAGTCCCCAGCCGCCGGAGGGTCTCCCTGCATGGGCGGGTGTGCAGGGGTCAGGGGAAGGTGCTGGAATGGAGGCCCCGGGGAGCTGGGCTTTGGCACTTCCTGTCCAGGTCTTTCTCTGGGGCCCAATCTGTGGGTGACGTCCTCTGGGAGCGGTGAGGGACTCGGCACCCCTCCTGCAGTCGGAGGGGAAGTCACGCCAGGCTCCTGTCAGCATCCTCGGAGGGCCACCACTCTGGGGAGACATGTTCCTGCCCAGCTGCCTCCAAGAGCTCTGGGGAGCCTGGCCACTGACCCCTCTGGTGGGGTCACACTCAGCCGTGTCTGACCCTGCAAAGAGTTTGAAGTGGTGCAGACACGAAGTACTGTCTTGCACACAGAAGTCCATTTAGCAAAGGAGTGACTATCCTGGGCACTCCAAGTAGAGCAGGACCTGAGGGGGACAGCCCTGTGCCCTGGGCGAGGATGGACTCATCCTACTGTGGGGTGTCAAGCACACGAACCTGAGGAATGTTTCTTGGCAACGCAGGGGAGCATGTCTCTGCGAGCGAAGGCATTTCTGCATGGGAAGGTGGTTCCTCCATGAAAGGTACCTTCCCAGGGGAAGGGACAGCCACCCACTTTCCCCAAGGACCCTGTCCTAGCCCTGGGAACTTAGCCACTCCAAACCCAGCTCTGTGGGTTACTCCAGGCCACACTGAAACAAACTATTGCAAAGAGGAGGCGTGGGCATCACTGGGCATTATTCAATGGGGGTCACCTCATTCCCCGGGGCCGAGCTGGTTCTGAGAGAAAGGCGGGCGAGGAGGATAGTGGACTGGCCACCAGAGGTCACCAGGCCCCGCTCTGCCAAGCACCGAGCCCAGCACTTCACCTGCCTCATGTGACATAGTCTCACCAACGCCTAGGGAATACAGACAGCCGACGGAGCTGGGGCCCAGAGGAGCAGAGGCGTGTACCCGGCCCCGGGCCAGATGCAGAGCTAATGACACGAAATGGGTTTGTCCAGCAAACGAGCAGTCTGGGACCTTTAGAGCAATAAATAATAGAGGGTCATGACCAGCTCTGTGCATCTTCAGTCCCTCTTCGTGACTGCATTATTACACCAGTGGCCTGTGACCAAGGGTCTCACAGCCCCCACCCCCGTTCTTATGGCTAAGGCCAGTTGCTAGAACGAGTTCTCAGCTGCCCCTCGGGAGCCTGGTTCTCGGCTCCTCTGGGAGCTGCAGCAAACGGCCCTGTCCTTGTGCTCTGAGAGACCGGTTCAGCAAAACCTCTGATCCTGTTACCCTCCTGGCCTCGACCGGCACATTCCACCCCCAGCCCCCCGCGGGCCTGTTGTCTGCACAGCTGCACTCGGGGAGTGGGGGTACCCATCTGCCCTGGTGGACTCCACCGGGCCCGTTCAGAGGATGGGTGGAGGCCAAGGCCGAGGGCTGGGGACACTCAGGCTCCCTGTGCCACCTCTGCGGGAGGAGTAGGGATGCTCCGCCACCTGAGGACTCAAACGAAAAGGCCTCCCTCCACACAGCCACCTGGTCCCGTAACTGCTCCACCAAGAGCTGGAAGCCCATGGCCAGAGGGCAGCTCCCAAGTCCACTGCACAACCGCCCCAGCATCAGCCCCGGGGGTCGCGGTGGGGACGTATGCTGGAGGGCTCAGGACCAGGAGGGGTGGCCCGGGTGACCTGAGCCGAGCAGGCCGGGCTGAAGGGCTTGCAGGACGAGTGCAGTTACGCTCGGCTCCGGCTCAGCCCCCCACGGCCTCTGCCCAGGGGGCCAGGCACACGCACGCACCTGCTCCCAGAGCACACAGTCTAGTGGGGGGATGGTGCACGCACGCGGAGGTCTCTGGCCTGCAGCTCTGCACAGTGGGAACCGGGTTTGCGGGGAGGGTCTCGGAGGAGGGCTGATCCTGGAGGCTCAGGAGAACCGTGGGGAGGGGAGGCGCCGGCACTGAGGCACTGAGCCCGTCCCCACACGCGGGCCTGACCGCCGCCCTGCGCGCACTGACTGCAACCCACCACCAAGGAGCCCGGAGCTCGTCCTTGCAAGCTGCCCCGGAGGAGGAGGACGCAGGAGGACACACGAAATGGAGACAGCACCACGTGAGAACAGAGGAAGAAGCCAGAGATGACAAGCAGGCAACAGCCACCCCCTCCTGCCGGGGTCACCTTCCTGGCCCGCACACCCGCCCCCGCCGCTGCAGGAAAGCTTGGGCCCCCTGGCCGCTGTGTCCCCAGGGCAGTGGTGTGTCCCCACCAGGCACGCTGTGACCACCCCGAGGGGTCAGCAGGGCCTGGCCGGTTGCCAGGATCCTCCGACCCCCAGAAGACTGTGCCCCTTGGCCAGGTGGCCCGCAGTCCTGGCCCCGGGGTGGCTGGGCCGAGCCCGAGGACAGGTGTGGGTGTCATGGTGTCGTGTGGCTACACTGGCGGAAGCTCTGAGCGCGGACACAACACAGCACGCTCGCGCGAGGAAGCTGGCACTTTTATTAACGGCAGGTCACTAATAAATACATTACGGCAGCCAATAAATTATTACAGTAACTAGAGATTTATTAAACCAACAAGTCACTCTTCTTACAAAATTATAGTTAATGTGGGGTGGGCGGCGGCAGGGCTGGCAGATGGGGCCGCTGCACTTCAGGGAGGTTTGCTAAGGAGGGAGCAGGCCCTGGCTCCCCTTTGCTGGGGACAGGGTGGGGGCAGATGGGCCAAAGCAGGTGGGGAGGAGGTCTGGGGGGGATGGTGGGGAGGAGAGGTCTGGGGGGGCGACAGTCGGGGAGGAGGTCTGGAGGGGACAGTGGGGAGGAGAGATCTGGGGGGGACGGTGGGGAAGGGGCCTGGGGAGGGACGGTCAGAAAGAGGTCTGGGGGGGTATGGTGAGGAGGAGGCGGGGGGGGGGGATGGGGGGAGGAGATCTGGGGGGGAGGGTTGGGAGGAGGTCCAGGAGGTACAGTGGGGAGGAGCCAGGACAGGAGCAGGAGCCCCAGGGCCTGGCTGCTGCCAGGGAGGCAGCAGGGGTGGGGCGGGGGGAGGGAGATGGCCTGGCCTGTGCTGCAGCAGGGCAGCAGAGCTGCAGGCTGTGCAAATGGACTGTGGGCTCCTGCTGGTGGTCCTGAGCACTGGGCCTGGAGCAGAAAGCGTCCCCTCCAGAGGGACCCCCCTTCTCTGCCGAGGGCCTGGGACCGTGGGACTCGAAGGCTGCCTTCCTGCTTCTGTGCCAGCCTGCCTCTCCCTCGCCAGGGGTCTTGGTCTGGCTGGGGCGGGGTGTGTCCGCAGCCCCAGAGCCCCCAGAGGGGAGGCCCCACTACGCCCCTGGGCGGCATGGTTCAGGACTGGCTTCCCTGCGGGGTGGCTGTGGGGAGGCGGAGACCTGACCACCAACACCCAGCAGCAGCTCCCACGCTGGCCCTGTTCCCCGGTCTGTCTGCTGTGCCCTGTCCCCTGCCCAGGGCCGCTGGGACCCTTCAGTCTGTAGGCTTGGGCGCCAACTCGGGGGACTGAATCCATGGTGGCCACAGAGCCAGAGCCTCGGGCCTCAGGGCCTGCGAGCTGCCAGGGTGCACCTAACTTCCGGAAGGCTCAGAGGAGAACCTGCTCAAGGGGGCTGGACAGAGCTGCGGCTGGAGGGTAACTGGAAACACTCTTGGGAGCAGCCCCTCCCGCAGGGCTCAGCCTGCAAAGGGCAGGGCCTGGGGAGAGGACTCCGGGCGCCCAGGCGGCTTACAGGCCTGCAGCCTACGGGGAGGCCCTCGCTGCTGCTGCCCAGCGCAGGCGTGGACGGCGCCGCGGGGTGGGGGCTGGGCGGGGGCCAGAGGTGGCTCTGCCTGCCGGCACCAGAGCGGGTGGGGGTCTCCCGCCTTTCCGCCACCACTCCTGGGCAGGGGCACACCACCCCTGCTGGGCACGACCCCTGCTGGGCCAGACGGGAGAGGAAGGGGCCGGCCCGCATCTAAGGCCTCCGTGGAAGCTGGCCACAGAAGGCAGAGTGTCGCAGCTGTTGGCAGGGGACTCAGAGCCAGGGAGAGTCCCCACTGGGCCCGGGGAACCGCTCCCCCCAGCCAGACCAGAGAGCCCCGGAGCTCTCTCAGTTCTCAGCAGGAAGGCCAAGGCTGGGCTTTCGTGAGGGCAATGGGTGCAGGGCACGGAACTTGCTCACAGGCAGCTAGATGGCAGGCACGGTTTTCATGGGTTTGGCAAAGGTGCTCCTCCTAGACATCCAGTTTTTCCTTAGCCTGCTAAATGAGGGCGATCCTCAGACACTAAGCACGGTCCTTTTGGGGACATGCACGGGGCCACTGTAGACAAGAGACCCACCCACGTCTTGTCTCTCACACTCTCAACCTCTTCCCCTTATACATGCGACGGAGCCAAAATTCATTGTCACCCTCTGTCATCCCTCCCCACAGTGGAGCCACCGGTGTGACGAGGATGGGAGACGCAGCGGAGGGAGGGAACTTCATCCTGGATACCTGCTCCTTGGGGGCTTCCACCCCGGGCAAGACAGTGGGAGCATTGCAAGCAGCAGCAGGGTGGCAGAGGGCACAGAAGGACAGGAAGGCCCCAAGTGACCTGCCCCTCTGGCCCCCCTAATGCTGCAGACAGGGGTCCGGGCGGGGGCAGTGGGGCGATGGAGAGCCCTAGGCCCAGGTGGCCAGTGACTTCCACGTCCGGGGCAATGGCCTTAGAGGTGGGGCTGGCCAAGCACCTCTCCTCTCGGCAGCTGCTTTGGAGTGTGGGCTCACGGGGCAGAGTTAGGGGCACAGCTGATCACACCAGGGTGGTAAGGCCGGGACATAACTCCTGTGTCTTCGCTGCCGGGCAGAATGGCCTCACTGGCCCTGGCTGCTCATGGCGTCGGGACTGTTGGTTCTAGGGGCCTGTCCTCTGCTGTGCCCCAGCACCTGCTACAAGGTACCTGGTACAAGTACTGGGCTTGGGCTGGTGGGCCGGTTCCTGCAGCCTGGCCGCCTCATGATTTCCCACAAGGCCAGGGGCAGCAGCGAGAGCATCAGATGAGGCATCTGGCACTAGGGAGGGCGCCCTGGGCTTCCCGTGCACCAGCCAGGGCTTCATGCCTGCTGGAACCAAGAAACCCAGAGCTGATGGCATGGGGCTCTTCCTGGCTCTAGGCCATCCAGGGGGCTGGGAAGGCAGTCCAGAGTGGAGCCCGGGAGGGCAGATGGCTTGAAGAAGGAGCCAGAGGCCTCCCCAGGGGCACCCCAGGGCTCCCAGGGAGAGCCTGCCTGGGGTGTTGGCTGGTGGCCTTGGCTCATGGGAGGCCCCTGCATGTGAGAGAGAGGTGTGCTGACCGCCCGAGGCCAGCGAGGGCCTGGGTTACCACGGTCACCCCACCCCTTTCTGCTCAGGGACCTCTGTAGCAAAGCCCTTGCAAGGCAACCTAGGACTCCCTCCAGAGAAGGGGGCGCTGGGAGCCAGCCTGGCCTCCCTCATAGTGTACGTTCGAGGATGGTGGTCCCACCCTCTGTCCTCCTCTGCTCCTGAGGGCTGGCAGGATGCCACAGGCTTTGGACAGACTCTGGTTTCCTCACTGAGACAGAAGGAAGCTGGGGTCTCGGCTGCAGGCTTGGGCCTCCCCAGCCACAGAACACAGGGCCTGAAGGGCCCTGCCTGCCCTTGCTGAGTTGGGTTCACTGTGAATTCGAGAAGGAAAAGCAGGTCTACTCACATTCTAGAGCAGCTGCGTGACACCCAGGCGACGAGAGAGAAAGTGAATGGGTCACCCCCGAGCCTATGAGCACCGGGCATGTGAAGCTCTCATCCCAGTCAACACCACAGCTACTTCCCCTCAGCCTCCCCCCCTCCTCCCCCATCTCCCTCCAGGCGCGAGGCTCCACCCCTCCCACCATCAACCACAGGCCTCTGCAGTATGTCAGTCTCAGAAGCATTCCCTGATCTCTGAGGAGTCAGGGATCGGGGTTCCCCAGGAAGGCAACAGGAACCAAGGGTGTGCAAGGAAGGATGGCCCAGAGAAGAAAGGGCCTGGGCCAGGGGGCTGAGATCCAGGTAGAAGGAGGGAGGCACTTGCCAAGGTCGAGCTCTGGGACCCTCTCGCCTTTGGGAGGGTCCCACCCTGGCTTTTGGTGATGGAGCTGCCCTCAACCAGAGAGACCTCAGAAAAAGCTGAGCGGGGGGCTCCTGCTGGCCCCACCCTGGCCAGCACCCTGCCCCCCGGAGCCACCCTCACACAGGAGGAGACCCTGGGACATGGAGTACGAGTCACCGAGTCACCGAGTGTAGTGCACGCCCATTCTGGGCCAAACGGCGGCCAGGCCTCCCTCCCCCCAGGACACGACACTCAGAGGCGACACTCAGAGGCGAAGCAGAGGCCAGCAGGGTGGGTGCCTGCGCAGCCCCATGTTACCACATGTTCTGATGCCTGGGGGCAGGGCAGCCAGTGGAGGTGTGCCTGTGCCCTCCTCCCTCCGTGCTCCTGCCCCTGAGGCTTCTTGGTCGAGTGCAGAGAGTGGCGTGAGCGGTGGCGGTGCTCCGGTTCCAGGGCAGAGGATGGGGCAGAGGGCCAGGCAGGGAGGTGGGCAGCCGGCAGGTGAGGCAGGGGCTCAGTAGAGGCCGCAGCCCCGCAGGTTTTTGGCGATGATGACGTCCGTCACGGCATCAAAGACAAACTGGATGTTGTTGGTGTCAGTGGCGCAGGTGACGTGGGTGTAGATCTCCTTGTGGGCTGACTTGTTCTTGCTCTCGTATTGGGCCTGGATGTAAGCCACGGCTTCTGTGAAGGCACTGGGGCCTGCAGAAGAGACCAGGGGTGGGCCGGTGAGGCGAGGCCCGGCCTCCCCTGCAACAACCCCAAGGGCAAAACCTGACGGTGGGGTGGGGTCCAGGGCTCAGCTAAGCCAACAGGGGCCGCGAAATCCAGTCCGGAGTCCGCGTCCAGCATGAAAACAACGAAGCATAATGATCAAAGCTCGCTGTGCCTCATCTGTATTAAGGGTGAGTCCTGTATCATGAAGCTTCTGATTTCCTTTTAAGTTTGCACCCACTGCCTCCTGCTCCAAGCGTTCTTAATGCTGTGGCTGTGGGTCTTGCTTAGAGAAGGTGGCCCTGGCTGAGACACCCTGTAGGCAGGTCCTCCCCGGGTCACCTCTTTTGGCCATTGCTGGGCGCCCGTGAGCTACCTTGGCCTCCTCCCTCCTCCTTCTCACCCTTTGCCTTTCTCACATTCACTACCAGGTATTAACAACTGCCTGGTGCTGCTGCCGTCCTGGGGGGTGCCACAGTACCCTGTTCCCGGTGAGCCCAGGGCCAGGTGTTTCCAGAAAGCAGTTGCTGTCCAGGAGAAGCAGAACAGGACTCCTGGCTTTGCACTGAAGCCCCCACAGGCTCCAGGAGTCTCAGCCCAGGCATCGTAGGGCTGCCAGCACCTGCCGAGGGCAGGCAGGGAATGGAGCTGGACCTTACAGCCACAGTGCTCACTGGGGTGGAAGTCTGGGGGTGGCAGCCCCTTAGGTACCTGGGCACATGGGCCTGGCCTTGAGGGCTTACCAGACCACAGCTCCTTCTGAAATCAGGGCAGGAGGTGAGGGAGAGTGTCCCTAGACCTACAGGTAATCACTCAGGCCTCCTGAGCTCCAAACCAGCCTCGGTGACCAGTCCATCCTGCCTGCTTCCACTCTACCACAGGCCACAGCCCAGATCACCCAGGGTAGGACCCACAAACCCCCAACTCATGGCTACAAGGCAGCTGACTGGGGGGCATGAGGGCCTTGTCCATCTCTGGTCGCCTGCCACTGGGGGGCCTGGCCTTCGGGGAAATGGAGACAATACTGCTTGCCTGGCCCAAAGCCCCGACCCCCCACATCTACTCTCAGGGAAGTAGGGTTCGGCCTGGGGGCTTCCCTGACAGGCCTGCTTCATTGGGACTCTGCCCCTGCCCTGTGCTTTCCAGGTCAGGGGCTGGTCAGGCTGGGGATGCCCACTTCTCCACCCACTCACCCCTCTGGCCAGGCTCTGGTCATCTGGAAAAGCCAGTGGGCACTTGGGCCGTTCTGACCACCTCTGCTGGTGCAGGGGCCCCGTTTACGCTGCCTTCCCTGGCTGTCCGTACGTCCCACAGTTAGGCAAACCGTGGCAACGTTAACAGAGGTGGCTCTGACCTCCTTAGCCCCTCTGCAGGGAGCCCAGGGGCTCTGCTGCTTGAGAAGCCCTGTCATAGCCAAGGGGCCACTCGTATCTTATAAGAGCCTGTGCAGGAGGTGCTGTTACAGCACGTGTTAGTTACAGTCTTCACAGTGATAGCAGGGACGCCTGGGTGGCTCAGTGGTTGAGCCCCTGCCTCTGGCTCAGTGCGTGATCCTGGGGTCCTGGGATCCAGTCCCACATCGGGCTCCCTGTGAGGAGCCCACTTCTCCCTCTGCCTCTGTCTCTGCCTCTCTCTCTGTGTCTCTCATGAATAAATAAATAAAGTCTTTAAAAAAAAAAACAGTAATAGCAAATGCTCAGTGGGCACTTATCATGGGCCGCTGCCACGCTAAGTTCTCCATGCTCATTAGCTCACTTTGTCCTCACAGCAAGTCCTGAGGGAGGGCTGCTTAATCCCAGTGATTAACCCCAACTCGCAGACGTGGAAGCGGGAGCCTCGACAAGTTATGTAACCTGCTATGAGTGGCAGAGCTGGGCATGAACCTTGGGCTGCCTGACCCAAAGCCCCCGCTTTTAAGCCCCTTGTCACCCTGGTGCTGTCACCTCTCCGATACTGTGTTTACAGATGCCCGAAGTTGAGGCCCCCAGACGGGTGGAGCTCACACAGCCTGTGTGTGTGGCAGAGCAAGATTCCAGCCCTGCACGCCCTGACCAGGAAACTCGAGCAGCCCCCCTGCCCAGCTGGCCTCCCAGCGGCACATCCTGGGGATGGGGGAGGCCCATCTTCGGCTCTGTGCTGGGTTCTTCCTCACAGAATGCCCTGCATCCTCAGAGCACAGTGAAGGCTCACTGGGCTCAGTAACGGGGTGGCTCCCTCAAGGATTCACGTGGCCAGAAGCAGCGACGCAGGCTCCTGCTCTAGCTGCCAGGATGGGGGCTCTCTACCTGTGTATTCGGGGAAGCAGATGGTTAACGGGGACTTCTTGATCTTCTCTTCAAATATGTCCTTCTTGTTAAGAAACAGGATGACAGATGTGTCTGTGAACCATTTGTTGTTGCAGATGCTGTCGAAAAGCTTCAGGGACTCGTGCATGCGGTTCTGCAACAGAGTGGAGAGGCAGGTGAGGGCTGGCAGTGCCCGGGGCACCCAACTCCCCACGGCCACCGACACAGCGCGCCAAGCAAAGGAAAGGCCCACGGAGGTGGCTAAATGCACCACTGAGGGACGGAGATGGGACAACCTGCAGGACAAATGAGACACGCTCCTTACTTCACTCCACGCACAGGCAGGCTGCCCCCCACCCTCCGCCCCCTGGCCCAGGCCAGTGAAGTCCCTGGATGGGCCTCAGCTCACAGAGAGGACATGCACCATGCACGCAGGGGGCACCACCATCCGACACGTCTACACGGAGCCATGGGCCATGCACAGTTCTCTACCAGGGTCTCATTCGGTTTCACCAGCAGGGGTGGGAGGGTGCACACATTCCTTTGGGAAACATTAACCGAGGATGGAGAGATCCTCGAATTAATCCAGAGTTGGAAGCAGACACCAGGGGGACAGCGTCTGGGGGGTGATCTTGCTGTGGCCTTGGTGTAGTCGGGGGATTGGGTTGGTTGGCTGGGCCACGGCTGGGCCGGGGGTGGCTCTGGGTGCGAGCCAGTTGTTGGGGCTGGTTTCTCAGTAGAGTGGCCAGAAGAACCCCAAGAAGAAACCCAGCAAAACAGATTAACACAGAAAGGAAGATAAAAACCCAGAATACAGGAGGAAAAGAGAGAGAAAAAACTGAAATATTGGCTCAACCAGTCTTGGGTTCGGGGAGTCAAGGCCAGCCCATCCTGAGGCCCCTACACAGGCTGGCGGAGGCCACGGTCCCCTGGGACCAAGGACGAGGATGGTGGGAATGGGCGGGGCAGGCAGTCACAGCAAAGTCACCCGGCGGGGCCCTGACAACCTGGTGCTTTCAACTCTTAACTGGTGGTTTCGGTTGGAGGGAGGCGCTTCATACCTGCCCAGCTTGGAGCATCTCTCAGAATCTGCTCATGGTTTTGGCCTTGGTTTGACAAGTTAAGGCCCGGCTGGCGGTGGAGACGACAGTGGCAGTGAAGAAGTGGTGGCAGGCCGAGGCCTGGGGCCGCTGGAGCCACCGGCCTGAGGTATGAGGACAGGACGAAACCCTCGGGCTGCCAGCATGCAGTGGGTGGGCGGCCTGGAGCCCCCTGGTCAGGCTCCTCTGTCTTGGCTGTCCCATGAGTGCCTCGAGGGTCGTGTGGGCTAAGCACAGAGGAAGTGTGAGGACCAAGGACAGTCAGCAGGGTCTAGCTCTTGCCTCCCGGGGGTGGAGTGTCTGTGTCTCACAGCTCGTCCTTTCGCCACACGCTTGGCTGGAGCAGCCTGACCGCAGCCATCTCCTGAGCGCAGAGTCCTGGGTGCTGTGGGTTTCACCACTGCCCATGAGGCTGCTCAACCACTGAGGCCATTTTATGAAGGAGGAAGGGAGAGGCTGCCCATGCTCACCCGGTGGCAGATGTGGGGCTGGGACCAGGCTCTGGACCAGACCCTTCTGGCTCCCCAGCTGCCCAATGCTGACGTCTCCCGGACACACAGACATTCACTTGGTTCTCTAGCAATGGTATCGTTCTTGCTGCCCCCGTGGCACTGAGCCGTCTTTGTGCATGGTTGTCATGTCCTGAAGCCCATTCCTGGAGGGGCTGCTGCTCTTCCCAGAAGGCAGAGGCAGCCTGCTTTGGGGCAAAAAGGGCTCCAGGAAAAGCCCATTCTTGGCCTTGGCTTCCCCAAGGTCCTGTGCTTCTGCCCTTATGAACAAGGGCAGCGGAAACGGGGCAGGAAGAGAGAGGATAGAGGGTAGAAGAGGAACAATAAAGGCAAAAAGAGAAGGAGGCGAGGAGTGTGGGGGTTGGGCTCCCAGCACAGTAGCGGGGCTGATGAGGTGCTTGCAGAGGTCTGGCCAGGCTGGACAGAGCACAAGGCCTGGCACCTAACCAGCCCCACATTCACTGAGGGGCCCTGTGGCGGCCAAACCCACACAGGTGTCCCTTGTGCTTCTAACCGGCTCTCCAGAGGCGAGTGAGAGGCCCAGCCCTGTGGCTGCTGAGCCTGGAACCTGGGTTTAGGCTGTGTGCATGCCCGGGAGGGCAGGTGGCAGGGGAGGGGCCCTCCTGCCCTCCAGTTCTCAGTTTTCTTTGCAACCTGTGGCTGGGCTAGCATTGCACTCACTCACTCATCGCACTCACTGCCCTGCTTCTTACTTCCGGGCATTGGAGGGAGCGAAGATGAGCCAAGTGCTGCCCAAATCATGCGGGTGGCTGCCTGGACAGCGAATAGCAGCTCCAAAAACAAAGAGTCATCGGCGAACAGTGAGAGATGTGCTGGGGCTGTCCCCGTGCAGGGATGCACGGTGGGGGGTGGGGGTGGGGGCGGCCAGGAGCCATCCCGGGCTGTGGCGTGGCCAGTGAGTCCGGGTCCAAGCAGAGCCCAGGGTATGTGTCTACCCACCAGGCTCCAGGGAGCTAGAAGCTGCAGCCTGCTGAGGCCACTGAGGATGACTGTTACCAGAGAGAGCTCACAGCCAAGGCCCCAGGACCTTGCCCCTGGACAAGGCGGGGCTTAGAGGGCCTTGTTGGAACTCAACTTAGGGATGTAGTTGGCCCCAAAAGAGGAAGGCAAGGTGGACAAAGCAGCATGAGGATCACCCACCCTGCCGGCGGCTCCAGTCCCACTCTGCCAAGACTCATCACCATGTGGGTCTCTCCCCACAGCACGGCACCCCCAGCCCACAGCCTCTCAGATCTGCACAGCAGCCCTGTGGGAGCGACAGGCCAGGGCCGAGGCGGAGACACATCCAGAGAGAAGCCCACCTTGTCCAGGGTCTACCATGACTGCAAACTGCTTCATGCTCTCAGTGCCGACTTTGAGAGCCTCGGGGTCTGAGTGTAGGTCTGAGTGAGGGTCGGAGTGTGCTCCCCACAGAAGCAGCTGACAAATGCCAAGGGCACGACCCCACAGCCAGGACCCCAGAGCCCCCAGGAGATGCCACAGGCTCGTCTCCAGGGAGCCCACGGGTGCATCATGCCAACACTGGCTTCCCCCAGAGGCTCTGACACCCCCCACAAACAGAGACAGTGGCCAGTGACACCACAACCCGCAGCTGAGTGCTGCGGTGCCAGAAACCGTTCTGAGCATTTCATGTGCAACCTGTGATTCTATCGCTGATGGCCCCCGACAAAGGTACTATTGTTACCCTGCTTTGACAGATAAAGGTAACAGAGGTAGGGAGTGGGCCACTGGAATTGGGCAGAGAACCGGGAGTAGGCCCAGAGGAAGGCTGCACCTCTCTCCAGGTGAGGGTCTCCCTTTGAAGCCAGCCGGGCCGTCCTCCGAGGCCCTGGACTGAGGACGATGGGGGGACAGCAGGTGGAAGCCGGGGCTGCATCCTCTGAGGAGGAGACCTGCACCCTGCTGCCAGGAACCAGCACACCACGGCTGTGCCCCTGCCGACCACAGATGGCTCTCCTGGCCACAGCCTGGCTAGGGCTCAGGGCGGGCTCTCAGGCCTAAGAACGGCTGTCTGTCTTACATATATTCTTGCTTGACTACACCTTGATTTCTTTTAGGATTTGCTTAATTCTGTTCTGGCGCCATGGCCTCTGTGTCTCTGCTGTGATTACTGAAGAGGCACTAACTGCTGGCAGCCCAGAAGTTGCAGGGATGTCTGTCATCCATCTGTACACAGCCCCTGAGCCAGGGTGGGCCTCCGTGGCCTCTCCTGCGCCTGCATCACGAGGCGTCTGCCTGGCTGCAGTTGCAAGAAGTAGCAGGCCCGGCCCCCCAGTCACGGAACCCCAGCCGCTGAGTGCGGCCACAGGCCGGGCAGGCCCAGGGCCACTCACCGTGGTCTCGTCTTCATGGAGCACCTGGTCGTAGCCGCTGAGTGCGACACAGAAGATAATGGCTGTGACGTCCTCGAAGCAGTGGATCCACTTCTTGCGTTCAGATCGCTGGCCCCCGACGTCGAACAGCCTGGTGGGGAGAGAGGAGAGCTATGGGCCATGGACGGTGGGGCGTAGACAGGTGTGGGAATGCCTGCAAGCCCTGAGAGGGTGCTGATAGGCAGACTAGTGCCATCTGCCCGGCAAGGGGCTGCACTCACACGCTGGGGCTCGAACACCTGCAGCTGCTCAAGAATTTTATGAAGGGGTGCACCTCGGCTGGCTCCCCCCATAAATGCCTCTGTGAGGCCCTCTGCCCACGAGGGGCAATGTGCACATCCTGTTCCTGGCCTTCCGAGTGTGTCCATTCCTGTCTGTGGTCTCGGCAAACTCCAAACCTGGCGGGGGGGGGGCAGTTGTCAGGGGGGCTGGGATCGGCACCCATCACTTGGAGGGAAAAGGAGGCACCACAGGGTGAGGGCCCCGTGGTCCTGGCAAGAACGAGGATGGTAGGGCTAGGGTTTGGCCTGGGTGCATCTGCAGACAAAGCCTCATCTCTGCTCTATGCCAGCCCTTCCTGGCAGCTGGCTACCTGCCTCTCCCCCTCTAGACACCACCTCCCAGGGAACACGAGGGCTGTGGGCAGGTGGGACCAATGTCCTGGAGGTCAGAGGTCAGTCTCATGCCACCTAGGCCTGGGCCCTGGCCCTGTATGTACAGGGACCCCAAGCCCTTCCGGCAGAGAACAATTGCAGGCAGAGGCCAGCGTAAGCTCCGGGCAAGGAAGCAGGTGGAGTTCCCGTCTCACCCCCCCTCCACTTGGATCCTGCTTCCACATCTGAAATACAGGGGCAGGGGCATGGCCCATGTGAGCCCTCCACCATGCTTATGCTCAGACTCTGCCTGCTGCACAGCCCTATGTCCAGAGGGGCAAGCTGGAGACACTTGGCCTGGTGCTGCACTTCCCAGGTTTAGGGGAGGCTCTTGTGTCCAATGCTGCCTGTTGGGCCCAGGGCCCCGGAGACAGAACCCCAGCCCCCTCAGCCTGTCTGGGAGCAGGCAGGAGCTTGGGAGGTGGTATGGGATCCCCAGCCTCTCCTCCTGCTCCACGGACACCAGGAACCACACCTGGAAGGTAGGTGGGGGCAGGACCGGGACTCTCAGGCCTCAGTACAGAGAGGTTACCGCAGGTGGGGGCACAATCTCCAGGAGGCCCTGAGAAATGCAGCTTCATGCCTCAGGCTTCTGTTCTGAGGCACTCAGAGTTCCTGGACTTGAGCTGTGCTCTGTGCTTGGGCACAGCCTCGGTTTCCCCACATGTACCTAGAGATGGTGGGTCAGCTGATTTCTGAGCCCCTTCCAGCTCTGAGATTATCTGGGTCCTTGAGGTCGCACAGACACTGCTTGGGCTTATCCATCCCTCTTTCCCTCTCCACACAGGGAGGCCTTCGAGGGGCCACCTGGGGGATTTGCCTTCCTCCTCCTCCTCCTCCTCAGAAGTCACTCAAGGACAGGACTCCCCTCCTTTGTCCACTCACATCCTCCCTGTTCCTTGGCGACCCACTCCAGGATGCCTCTTCCAGGAAGCCTCCCTGGTCATCCTGGCCCCTGAACTTGGTGGAAGACAGACTCACAGGTCCCTTCTTGTCTCGAACTGCCTGACCCCAGTGGAAAGCTCCCCAAGGCAGACGAGGTCAAGAGGTCAAGAGGCTGGTGTCTCCCACCTGTCACAGTGCCCTCACCAGGGTTCGGGGGGCTCCCTGGGACTTACCTGAAGTGGAGGTTCTTGAATGTGAAGTGGGTTTCTACGATGCCAGTGGTTTTGACCCTGGTTCGGAGGATATCTTGCTCAGTGGGCTGGTAGTCGGCGGCCCCGATCCGATCCAGGCTGTCCAGGTAGCTGGGGATGGGAACACACAGGGCCCTGGAACAAGCCAGCCCAACCCTAGGCAGCACCTCTTGGGGGCCGACCACGGAAATGATGGCACCATCTCACCCAGGACTGGTGTTGGGGGCAGAGGGTGGGAGGTGCCCACCATAGCCGGAGCCTATGCCCAGCCCTCATGTTCTCAAAGAGCCTCTAACTTAGACCAAGGGCTATGTGCACTGCTCCAGGTGCATTTAGAGGTCTTACACGAGACTAACATGTTTGTGATGCCACTTTGCCATGTCTTCATCTTAAAATAATAGTGGCCAATGGTTACATTTGACTCTTCACATGTGTGATCATGTTTCATCCTTAATTTCCCTGAATTATATGTACCATTTTACAGTTTAGAAAACTAGATAAGTACCTTGCCTGGCTGTGAGCTGGGGCTCAACCCCAGACATCTTGCTCCAGGTCCACCTCTTAACGGTACTCTTGAGTGTTTCCTCTGGGCATCCGCCCACCTTTCTGTACTTGCTTAGGGTCTATCAGGGCGTCTACTGCATCTTCCCATTTGATGCCCTTGGAAGAGCGCCTCAGAGGTCACACAACCAGGCAGTGGCTGGACCCACGTCTTTGGCACCGGGGCTCTCTTCACAATACCACTTGCTCTGGAGACAGATTATGTCTTTGCACTTTATCCACCCAGGCCAGGCAGCTGGGAAGGCTTTGGGGGGTCTGTGAGGGTTAGGTTTGAACCCAAAGTGGGGGTGGTATCTGGAAAACCAGGGAGAAGGGAGATGGGCCAGGCCTGAAGGAGGAGTCAGTGACTCACAGGGCTGGCTCTGCCACCTGCCCCTCCCCCACCTGCTGGGGAGGACCACACACAGCTCACAGGGGAAGGGCCCCGAGGGTCCAAGCCACAGGACAATGTGAGGTTCCCGGTTAGCACTAGCTCTGGGACATGTGCGAGTCAGTTTCTCGGTTTGAGGATGTTCAAGGGGCTGGAAGGGGGGATACCTTCACCAATGAGGGTTTGTGCTCTTAAACCAATAATCCAAGCCTACCTAAAATCCTTGTGAGCATTTTTCCCTCAAGAAATAAAACTAAATGAGGGATTCCTAAGGGTAGAGGCATAAGCTTCAAGTCACACTGTTAGAAAAGGGACACTGCTAGCATTTGAGTCTGGAGATACCTGATTCCCAAAGTGGTACCCTTAAACAGGCCTCCAGGCCTCCTCTCCTCTGTGGAAGTTGGGGACCAGAGGCTGCAGAGCAGACCTGGAAGCTCTGGCTGCCCCAGCATCTCCTGGCCAGGCCCACGGGAGCTTCTAGGATCAGCCCTTCCCAATCCTCCTAAGCCCTCTGAGCGTGACCCCTTGTGCCCTGCCCACCGGCTCCTCTAGCATCACTCCAACTGCCTCTGCTTAGGAGCTTTACTGGTTTTGAAAGGACCCCTGTTTTGTTGTCTCCGGCTGGACACCAGGGCTGGGGAAAACTTTAGACAGAAAATCTGGCTCTCTGTCTCTATGCTGGCTGAGCCTCACACAGGGACATGGCCAGGGGAGGGGACGATGAGCATGTGGGAGGGGCACCTACTCTATGTACCATTGTCCTGGGTGTGGGATGAGGTAATGAACACGACCAGTACAGTCCCTATCTTCCCAGAGCCTACATTTGTGTGTGTGCGTGTGCATGCACGCACATGTGAGATAGTTAACAATTAAGATACAGAACATGTCAGGAGGTGGTGTCAGCAGGAGAGATAGGAAGTTGGTAAGGAGAAAGCTGGAGCAGGGTGGCTAATGGACAGAGGGTGGCTGGAGAAGGAAGGTTGACGTTGGAGTGGAGGTTGAGGGGAGCTGGGGGAGCTGCCCACCGTGCCCAGCACGAAGCCAGTGGGTGCAGAGGCCATCCTGTGGTAGAGGAGGAGCTTGGGATGCAGGCCTGTGAAGGGGTGGTGTGGTGGGATGCACCTGTGGCAGGAGTAGTGAGCCTTGGGGCTGGAGTGGGGTGATGGAGGCAAGGGTGGGGCATCATGTGTAGGCACTTGGGCTTTCCCTCTGAGCAAGATGGGAAGCTTCTGGAAGGCTCTGATGGAAGAGTGTGGGAATAAGGACTCTGCGGCTGTAAGGAGAGCATCTCAGCGGGGAGTAGGGACACCTGTCAGGAGGTTGTTGCGACCCTGCACGCCGGCAGGACACAGCGATGGGAGGTGGGACGTGGAAGGTGGGATGTGGGAGGCAGAACCCAGGAAAGCCACCTCCTCGTGGTGTAACACAGCTGCTCTTAGTGGAGGAAGAGCGGGGCCAGGGCAGGCTGGGCCAGGCTGGCAGCTGGGAGCCCGGTGGCACGTACAGACCTCAGATGTGCCGAGATGTCCGCATGGACACTGAGGAGGCAACACTCAGCGGGTGGGGGGGGCTGGCGGCAGACAGTGAGAGTCGTCCCAGCGGGCAAGGGACTGAGGGTGACGTGGCAGGAGAGGACCAGCCAGGCCCTCCGTGGACTGAAGAGGAGGCACAGGCAGGACACGGGGAGGGGCCTGAGGCCCTGGGGGTGCATGGGGGTGCACGGGGCTGCCGTAGGAGCGGTGGAGAGCCTGAGCAGGCTTGGCGGGGTACGGGAGCAAGCCTGAGGGGAGGGCTCCAGAGACAGGGGTGGGAGGAAAAACTGCCCTACCCAAACCATGGAATTAGCTCCTACGGCCCCTGCCTGGATGTGCTCAGGCTTCCGGGCTGCTGGGGCTTGTCTCAGTGTCACTCACAGGGATGAAGGGAGAGCCAGCCCTGCCCACAGGGGCCTGAGTGCAGGGAGCCTGGCAGCACGGGCCACCTCCCTGTCCCCTCGGGGCCCTGTCCTTACCTGTCAAGTGTGAGGATCGGGCTGGGGAAGTTGGTAAAGGAATAGGGGCCTTCGGGAGCCACTCGCACCATCCCCCTGGGATTAGAGCCCGAGACAACTCTGTGGGGCTCTCTCTCAGTCACAACAAATCCAGTTAACTGTTTTGTATATCGCACCCCAGATTCTGTCAGAAAAGGGGACCTGGCTGCTAACACCGTGACCACAAAGCCTGGACCAGGAAGGCTTAAGGCCCTTTGGTCCTGACTGCTGTGGGTTCCTGCCCTCGCCTGCCCCCGGACCCTGTCCCAGGGACGAACACACAGAGAAGGAGGCAGGTTTCCTCAGCTGACTTGGTGGGGAGTTGACAAATATTGACTCATGTTTCTTATTTAAAGTTATAAAGGTAACCACCAGAAGAATCACAAGTAATCCCCTAACTAGCAAAAAACTGGTGGTGGAAGTGGAGAAGAGACACGGGAGGCAGGCACGTGCACTGAATTCCTTGGATTCCATACTGGAGGCCACTAAATGCTCTAGTAGGTGGGAGGGACAGGTTCTTTACACTGGGACCGAGAAATGAAAATTGAATTTGGAAGGGGAGAAGGAGGTTACTATTAATTCTATACTCTCTGTGGTGTTAAAAAAAAAATTGTTTTTGCAATGTATTTATGTCATAATTAAATGGGCAACAATTTAGGTGGAGAGCACAATTTGATGGCCGGGGGGGATGGGGGATGGGAAGGCCCTGGACTGGGGCCCAGCAGGGGCAGGGAAGCTGTTCCCCACCAAACGACTCAGGGGAAAGACCTGGGTCCACTGCAGAAGTGATTTGAGTACATACCGGCAGCAGTGGGTACGCACCCCTACCCACCGAGGTGTCCCTGGGGGCCCCTCAGGGCCTGGGCCTGGCTCCCTACCACCTGGGACTCCCAGGACCTAGCATTCACCCAGTAGACAGTCTAGGTTTGCAGAAATGGGAAGACGCTGTGGCCTCACTCAAGTCCCTAGTTTGACAGCTGTCACTGTGGTTGACATCCATGAGCAAGTGCCATTTTCTGGGCCCTAGCCTCTGCTACAGCGCCAGGGTTTGCTGGCCAGGGTTTCTCAGGCTCAGCACTACTGACATGTTGGGCCAGATGATTCCTTGCCGTGTAGGGCCATCCTGCGCACTGAAGGACGTTCAGCGACATGCCTGGCCTCTGTCCACCGGCAGCCAGCAACTCCACCCTAGTCAGACAATCAAGAGTGTCTCCAGCCGTTGCCAAATGTCTCCTGGGGGCACAGTGGTCCTGACAGCAGCAGGGGTGAGGATGCCTGGATCAGATCGGTGGTGGAGCACACCTGTCCTAAGACCATAGGCTGAAGCCCAGAGGCTCCCACTGATGCCACAGGCACAAGACTACAAAAGTGGGGTGCCGTCCCAACCTCTCCAGGACAGAAGTTAGTCCCCAACTAGTGCGGACCATTCCCAGGGATGTGGGGCCGATCTAGGGAAGAGGCCACGTAACCTTAGGGACGCCTGAGCTGCTGTCACATGAAGAGCCCCACAGGCTGCTTCCTCTGCCTCTCCCTTTCTCCCCCTTTGAGCCTTCTCTGGCTTCCAGTGGCCTCATCCCTCTCCTTCCCTCTCCCTTTCTTCCCCTCCCTTCTCTCATCTCTCCTTTTCTTCCCTTATTTGGTTATAACACACTATCAAAGGATATGTTCGATTATTTCTTTATTTCCTTATTCTTATTTAAAATGCTAACTTTAAAGATAGAGCAATGGAAAGCTTATTTTCTCTAAAATGAAACAAAAACAAATCGTCTATTTTCTGCCTATATGGCTCTTGATTTGTACTTACAGGGTCAGGGTTCTCCAGTGGGAAAAAGTTGTTAGACTGGAGTCCAGGCCCCACCCAGGGCACAGAGGTGGAGGGCCCCGCGCCCGGGAGCCCTACTCGTCTCTGGTGTCCTCTGCTTCCCTGGCCTCATCCTTATCCAAGGGGTGGGAGGAACAGCCCCTTCCCACTCCTTCCCAACACCTTTCCTGACATGTCCCGTCAGTTCTGACTCGCCAAGGACCCCTCCCTGCGTGCCCCCCCCTTTCCATGCCACATCCGTGCCCTGCTGGCAGCCTCCCAGGACTGACACACTCACTATTTGGCAGAATCGTTGAGCTGATACTCCCGAGACCTGTTGAAGCACTCCTGGATTCCTGAGTCACCCCAGAGCCGCATCATGGCGGAAAGCAGTTCTGCAGAAAAGGGCTCGGTGTCTTCCATCCGACTCACCACGTCGCACACCATCTTAGCATCAGCCTGTGAGGGGAAGATAGGTGGGGGCTCTGAGGCTTCGGTGGGGTCAGAGCCCGGGCCGGCCACCTACTAGGACACCAGGACAGTGGCTCAGGCCTCAGCCTGCTCCGGGCCCCTGGACACAGTCTGGTCTCCCGGGCCCTGGGGCCCAAGGGCCCTCACAGCCTTCTGTCACAGGGACGCTCACATGCAGCGGTTTCCAACCATGCCCTGTGTAGCCTGAGTGTCTGCTACAGGCAGGACGGGCCTGGATGGGGTCTCGTCTCCACCTGCCAGCTCAACCAGGGTAGCTCTGCTTTCATCTATTTTGAAAACAGGGCTTTTGCAGAGTATTTGTTTTTGTTTTTGTTTTGTTTTTTGAGATTTTATCTATTTATTCATGAGAGATAGAGAGAGGCAGAGACACAGGCAGAGGGAAAGCAGGCTCCCTGAGGGGAAGCCGATGCAGGACTCAATCCCGGTCTGGGAGATGCTCAACCACTGAGCCACCCAGGTGCCACAAAGTATTTGCTTTTGGAGAGAAAACAACAACAACAAAAACAATGTTCTTGACTAATGTAATTTCCTCTACTTCTTACCCAGATGGAGCAAAGTCCCTGGCATTGGATAAATCAGGGAGATGGACATATTGGTTACTTGAGAATTCCAGGTAGTGGAGGGTTGGGGCCCCAGAGGAGCTGTACATTGGGGGAAGGGGAATGGAGAGGCTGGTTCTCCAGTTATATCAATATTCAGTGTCAAGAGTTTAGGCCTTTAGCTAGCCCAAAGTTAAAACTTATTATTATTATTATTATTATTATTTTTAGATATTTTACTTATTTGAGAGACAGAGGGAGGGAGAGCAAGTGTGTGGGGGAAGCAGAGAGAGGATCTCAAGCAGACTCCCCACTGAGTGCAGAGCCCAACATGGGGCTCGGTCTCATGACCCTGAGATCATAACCTGAGCCAAAATCAAGAGTCGGACGCTTGACCAACTGAGCCACCCAGGCGCCCCCAAAACTTGATTTTATTACTTTTTAGTTACGTATTTGCTGTTGACCTCTGGTCTACTTCTCCGTGGAGTCAGGAGACCCAGACCTGGTTAGACAAGGGGAGGGCAGAGGGTGAATAGAGGCAGGGAGTTTGCCTTTCCCTGCCTCTCCCCTTCCTCCTTTGCTGCGGGGCTGTAATTTGTTCAAGACACACGGTGGAGGCTGAGACTCTGCTGGATTTGCGTGAACAGTATTGCATAATGAACACATATCTTCCCCCTTCCCTTCCTCTGGGATACCAAAGGGGTATCACCATTTTCAGAGACAGTGGATCACATACGTGTAACACCGAAACCTGGAAGGCAGTGTGGTCTTGGAGAAGGCATAGGACCTCACCAGCACCTCACCTTGCACACACACACAGTACTTTGTAGCCTACAAAGGATGCTCCTGTGCACATACTCAAGCACCTCAGGGGAGGGGGAAGGGCAGACTGCATCAATGGGCCTGGGTCTCCAGCCCTGCCTGAGTCCACGCCCTTTGCAGTCCTTGCCCCCTGGAAGCACAGCACATTTGCCCCGTCCCTGACTATGAATGGCCGTGGGGCATGCCCACATAAGGATGTGGAAGTTCCACGGCCAGCTCTTCCAAGGCCTGGCAGGATCCCGCTTGTCCTGCTATCATCATGAACACCCGGACTCCTATGTTCATCCCAGCAAGAGGATGAGGGACACACGGAGCACAGCTGAGCCACCCTGGGTCTCTGATCCTGGCCCACAAAAAGAAATAACTGCTATTGTAAGTGACTGAGTTAGGGAAGGTTTGTTAGTACCTTTGAGACCATAGTCATTGTGCTGCTGTCCCCATTTTACAGGTCAGGAAACTGAGAGCCAGATGGAGGATGGCACTCACCTACTCTCACAGGTAGGAAGTGCCAGAGCTGGGACTTGAGATTAGGAGGCTCCGGCCCCAAGGCCAGCCTCTGGGATAAGACCCACATGTGCTGAGGGTAGATGCTGACCGTAGCACCCCTGATGGCCAACAGTGCCTGGGCAGGGTACACACCAAGGGTGACAGGCATTAACCAGAAGGGTCCATTTGAGATGACTGCTGCTCTTAATGTCAAGATTGGAGCAGGAGCTGCTGTGGAGCCCCATTCATACCTGGGAGCTTGCCGGGTCGGGCCTCCTCAGAGGGATCCTGCAGAGGGCCCGGCCCCCCAGCCTTGCCTTGGGGGTGCTCTGTTCCCGGGCAGCTGGCAGGCTGTGGGGTTTGGGAGTTAGTGTTCAGGACAGACAGGAGTTGGTGGGCACGCAGCTGGCCTTCCTCACCCTCCCAGGGAAAGGATACTGAAACCTGTCTGCGCGCTTTCAAAGGATCCCCAGGGTTCCGAGCCCTGGCTGTCCACAGCTCAGATCCAACCCCTCCCCTGTACTACATCCTCTCCCCCTTTGTTCCCCTCTCTTCCCTGGGTCACCTCCACTGTCCCTTGGTGCTTCTTGCAATGACCTTAATAAACTCCTTGTCTCACCCAAATCCTTGTCTCAGGGTCAACTTCTTGAGGAACCCAGACCAGAACAACAAGGTGCCTGTCTGAGCCCAAACCCTGGGCAAACTTTACCTGCTGAGTCTTCACACATTGCTATTGTGACAGGGCCTGGCTCAGATCACTCTCCTGACCCCAAAGCAGGAGGCGGCCACCACGTGGTCCCTCTGCATGGTACCCCAGAGGCCTCTGAAGAACATCTCTGCCTCATGGCCCCTGTGTGCCTCAGGGTACCTTCCTCTTAGTGGGTGCTACAGCAGCTGGGTGCTGGGGGACATCCCAATGGCACAGATAGAGGTGTGGTTAGAAGTGCAGGGCCAGGTGAGGAGTAGGGGTGGCTATACACTGGCCCAAGGTCCTGTGGGGCCCGGACCAGCTTCCAGTGCATGTCAGGGGCCCGGGAAGGTAGGTGTGGGAAGCTGAGGCAAGGATGGAGTGAGGTGGCTGGCAGGCACATGCCCAGCTCTGGGTTGGCTATGTTCTTTACTTGGGATTTTTCAGGAGGGTCAGCCTAAGAGGATATGCCCCCCCAGAATCAGCCGTATCACCAAGACCCCCGTCCCACTCCTGAGGAAGCTCCTAAAAATGAAGCTACCCGAAAGAAGCAGGAAAAGCATCCTCTAGGTGGCCTGGCCCCTCGCACATCCCAGACCCAGTCAGGACAGGGGGCACTGGGAGAGGCAGGTCCAGGGAGCTGAGTGGGTGCAGGGCATCCCAGGCTGAGCAGTTGGTGTCGACATTCCAGGGACCCCGCCTCTGGCTGCCTTTCCCCCAGTTTCCGTGTGCACAGGCTGGAACCCACTACGGCTGAGCCCTTGCTGAGGGTTGGGAGTGGAGTGCCCCTGGCCTGCCCTGTCCCTGACATCACGGGTCCTCTGGTGTCGGGTCTTCTTTTTGCAGGCCTGGTAATCATCACTAGCTGATCCCTCTACCCTCAGGGCCCTCCAACCTCCGGTCCTCTGAGCTAGAGGAAACACAGACTACTTCACCCATGGCACGTGCTCAAGAAGTGAGGGAAATTGCTGGAAATCTGCAGGTGTTCCGTGGGGTAGGAAAGACACAAAGGAAATGAGGTTTAGCATCTGGGCACTCTGTGGCTGACAAAAGATTCTGTACAAAAGGTATGTGAGGTCAAAGTCTTCCATGGAAACTTTCCAGCATTGAGCTGTCCAGCTAGGTAGCTACTTACGAGGCCAAGGCCCGTCTACTGAAGAAGGTGGATGGGAAAGTTCTGGTGGCAGTCTACCCTGGGAAGGAAGCTCCAAATGGCCTGGAGGCTAGCAGGCCAAGCCCACAATGCTAGCCCAGGTCCAGCTCCCAAGGGGTGCGGTCCCAAAGATCCCAGCCTTTGGATTCCCAAGTCACCCACAGCTGACACGGAGGGCTGCCTGCCAAGACAGGCTGGCCTCTCAGGTTCTGAACCATGTGAAGACGAGTTTCTGCAGCATCTGAGCCTCCCCTGGGGACACTGACCTGGAAAACTGGCCCTGGGGCCCGGGTGATGGGTGCCTTAGGCAGGCAGTGACTCAGGCAGGGTGGGTGAGCCGGGGTGCTGCCTCTACCTGTGGCTAAAAACAGGCCTAGGAATCAGGGGCCTACACACTGACACTGCTCCCGAGTGCCTGGGTGACCTTGGGGAATGAATCTCGGTCTTCCTCAGCCCCCCATGTGCTGGCTGTCTTGTCTGTCTGTCCTGTCTGAGGAATGCAGCTGGAGAACCTGGCCAGAGCTTTCCCAACTTCCTCCTCTGGGCAGCACCATCATGGTTCCTGTCAGCTCTGTGGGAAGGGAGTCAGGACAGGGGTGAGGGTGGGAGACACCCTCTGGCCTGAGTGCCTCGCAGCCAGGTGTGCCTCACAACCAAGGCCACTCTCAACGCCTTTGTGAGGTTCCCTGCCTGTGTCCTGGGGTTCCAGCAGGACAAACCGCGCAGCTCGGGGAAGGCTGGGATGGATGGCTCGCTGGGAGTCCTCCAGGGGACAGCCCAGGCTCTGGAGCTGTCCTCTCAGCTTCACCTCATCCCCAAGGTGTGGCGGTGCTGGGGGTGCTGTGCAGGTGCACATCCTCCCCCACCCCGCCCGCGGCCCCGCCTGCCCCCTGCTCTTTCTCTCTGGTCTCCCCCAGCTCAGGGTCTGGCACCACCACCAGCCCAGCTGCTCAGACTCAGACTAGGCCTCACCCTTGTTTCTGCTGCTTCCCTGTCTGGTGTCCTGCTGTTTTTTCTATTAAAGCTGTTTTCAGACTGCTTCTCCCCATCTTCTCACACACTTCCCCGGGTCTGAGCCAGCACCGTCCTTCTGGCTGCCCTCAGTCCCTTCCCAAGGACTCCCTCCTTGCTTCTCTCTAGTCTGTTCCTCACATAGCAGCCAGCAGGAAATTGTTAGTGTGACATCAATTCTCTCATTCTCCCTTAGAAAAAGAACCAAGCATCCTGACATCCAAATAAAAGATGCATTTCCCAACTTTGCTCACTGCTAGGTGTGACCAAGTGACAAGTTCCACCCAATGAGAGGTAAACCAAAGTGTCCTTTTTAAGGAAATTGCACCCTTTTCTCTTACTTCCTCATTCCTGAAGCTGGAACTTGGATGTAGTGGCTGGAGCTCTAGCAGCCAACTTGGATCATGAAGACAAGGTCCATACCCTAGGGATAGTAGAAAACAGCCCTAGGTCCTTGACAACTTTGTGGACACCTCATACCTTTTGGACTTTTTTTAAAATTTAAAATAAATTTATTATTGAAATCACGTTTTGGGGCCTCAGATATTCACAGTTAAACCTAATCCTACTGGGCACAATAACTCTCCCTGTTTAAACTCTTTCAATAGAGTTTAAATTTAAATATAAATATTTAAATTCCAAACTCCTTACCTTGGCCCCTGAGCCCCTGCCTACCCATCTGTCTCAATCTCCTCCCACCTTTCCCCTCTCATGGGACTCCAAACACACAGCCCTTCTTTCTGCTGCCCAGGTAAACTAGGGTTATCCCACTTCACAGTGCGCTACTGCCCAGATGATCTGTGTGCCTGGACTCTTCCCCATCTCAAATGTCACTTCCTCAGGGAAGCCCTCTGTGATGCCCCCAGGCAGAGTCTGTCCAATAGCGCACTGACCACACATCACAGCTGCTATCTTGTGTGCCTGTTCCTCAGGGCAGGGATAGTTTCCTGATTTTTCACAGCTCCCCAGGTCTCATACTAAGTCCCCGTCCCCCAATCCCACTCCCTCTCCACTAAGATGCCTTCCATTCCCTCAATTTCTGGCCCTAGAGTCTCAGCTTTCCTGAAGGAGAGCACTTCTTCTGACCCACATCATGAGTGGTCTGGGTGGGGCTGACTCTGTCCCCTGGTTCCAGTGGTGGACACGTGGTCTGTCTGGGCCTAGCCAATCATCCCGCTGACCTCAGTGAACAATCTGGGATGGACGAAGAATCCATGTTTGTCAGATTAGACTACAAGCAGCCCACTGGCTCAAGCAGCACCAGGATATTTGCAGGAACTTTTAGGAAAGAGACACTCAAAGGGAGGGCACACCTGATTGTGAAGCCATCACTGAGGAAAGCAGAGCTGGAGAGGGAGACATCCTGAGACATGCTAACAGGCAATACCCAAATCCAGCAGTCACATATACCTCTGGCCTTCTAGTTACTTGAGTCAATCTCTTGATTTTTTTCCAAATCCAGTTTGAGGATATGTTTTGATTTACTTTTGCATTTGTATCTCAAATAGTCCTAACCATTCCATCTCCTGGTCTGCTGAGACCATCAGGCCTACCTGCCATTACTGGGACCCATACAGCTCCTCTGACTCCCCACCTCTCTTAGCGTCTGGGCCATGCTCTGGGTACGGTGCCCACATGTTGTACTATGCCTCCAGTGTGTGGCAGTAGGTGTGTTGTGGGCACTGGCCACGTGCTGGACCCTAGAGGCAGCATGCTGGGATTCTGTTAACAGTTCTGTGAGGAGTTTAATTAGGCTGCTCACTGACAGGTGTGCCCCACAGGGCCCTGCACAGCTGAGTGCAGCACAAGACATTCTTCCCTATGTGGCTCTGTCACACACCAGCATGCCTGGCCCCCAGCCACTAAAATGCCCGAAGTGTCCCAATTGTCACCACTAACAAAAACACCCCACAAATGTCTAAACTGCCCCTGGTGTGGCACCACTTCACTGAGGGTCACACTGAGGGAAGCATCTACCAGCCCAGGGCCAGGAAGGCGGGCCCCTGCCAGAGGGGTGAGGGAGGGGCCTATCCCCACCCCTGTCCCCACTGTCCTGAGGCCTTGCCACAGAGAGGGAGGGCTCTCCCCTAGGTGTGTCGTGCTGCCTTGGGGGCACAGGCCTAGGTGGGCTGGGCTGACAGCTTCGACTGCCCAGCATGCCCCCCTGCCTACCATGCTCCACTAGCTGGGACTGCCTTGGCTTAATGTCCAGCTCCCATGGCACCCACCCTCTGGGCAGCCTTCTGGGGATTCAGGCCCATAGGCTCGGGAGCCACCCAGACTTGGGCTCCAGTCTGGGCTCCTAGTTTGAGCAGGGCTTTCCTTTTTCTGAGGCTCAATGTCCTCCTCTGAGAAATGGGGACAACAGTCATCATTCCCTTCACCAGGCTGTTGTGCGGGCAAACGGAGAGCAGCAGCACAAGCATGAAACTGGGGGTGGGGTGAGCTGCTGCTGGGGGGCCAGGGGAAGATGAGGAGGCCAACCTGTGGCTCCTGCAATGCGTGTGTGTATGTGTGTGTGTGTGTAAACAGGTGGAACATTCCAGGGCACAGCCACACCGTGCATTTGGAACATGAATGTGGGCAAGATGCCATTCTTATCACTTTAGGATTGGGAGGCTATGGAGAGGCTGTGACTTCTCAAGGATACCTGGAGGATTCTTTTTTTACCACATCGATTTAAAAACAGCATTAATGTGGCACCCTGCTCATAATGTTGACATACAAATGGCGGGAGGCTGCTCTTGGTGGAGGTGAGGTACTGTTGGGGAACCCCCACAACTCTGGAGGACCCCCTAGGTAAATTATCTGTGAACGTCTGGAGACAGGAGTGGGCAGGGGGAGAGACAAAGGGGCGTGTGGAGATGAGCCCAGGGGATATCTCCACCCTCTGGTGGGGTGGGGAGCTCAGCACAGACAGCAGGGCACTTCCCAGAGGTGGGCTGCCTTGGGCCACTGCCAGAGAGCAGGGCGCCGACAGCACACAGGGGGGCCCTCGCTCTGGTGTAGGGCCGGGGGCCTCCCACAAGAATGTGTGCTGCTCGGGACGAGCCATGAGCATGCTCGGGAAGCAGCACCCGAGACCCAGAGGACAGTTGGGACACCAGCAGGGTCATCAGTAGGACTGCTCACTGGCGTCCAGGAGTGAGGGGCTCTACTTCCAGAAAGCCCTCTGCCATGGGCCGGCTGCTTCTGGAGCCTGAACCAATGCGGCAAAGACACCACCCGGGCCCTAGCTTCAGCCCTCCCAGAGCTGCTGCTGGGCCACACTGGGGGGGCGCTAGTGAGGGCTGACCCAGGACAGCTGGCAGCGGCCCAGCTGAGCCACGGGGATGCACACCACACACTTCCATTCACCCGCCAGGCGCTGCCAGGGGCTGGGCAGTGCCCAGGTGTATTCATCCGCAGAAACTACACTTCTAATTTAATGCGTGGTTCTTCCCAACCTCTCCCTCCTCTTCAGGGCAGTGTGCACTTTTCAATAAACAGCGGCAAAAAGGCTTGGAGCTGAGGTGCAACAAAGAGCTTCCTGCCTCACAAGAGATGAGATGCAAAGGGTGTGGTGGGGAAGTGAGCAGGGCTTTTCGGTCAGGTGACCCAGGTTCACATGCTGGCTCTGCAGCTTTCTGGCCCTGTGACCTTGGACAGCGCACGTCACCGCCTCACCTCCCCCAGCCTCTGTTCCCGGGTTAGTTGCCCCCTCCTCCGCCCCCGGGGCTGTCTGTGCAGATGAAACAGGCTAAGGATGCGACTCGGCTTCCCAACATAAAGAGCCCTGCAAATGTTAGTTATTATAGGCAGAGATGAAGTCCCTCAGACACAAACAACAAGCTGACATAAAATCAGGCTGCTTTTGTACAAGACTTTTCAGGCAAGCATGATCATCTTGATAACAATAATCATTGTAATTATAATAATAACCCCTTCCATTTGAGGAGCTGCTTTGGATCTTTCAGAGTTTGGCTCCATCGCTAATCTCCCAGGCTGAGTGAAATGTGAACACATGCATGCACAGGCGCTTGCACATGCACAAACACACACATGTGTGTGCACACGGGCACCTAGTCCTCTAGCTACAGGGAAAAGCCTGCACCTGACCCCGCCCCGCCCCGCCCTGCCCTGTGAGCTGCAGTTGTCCTGGCTCCCGCCAGGGGGCAAAAACACACAGGCCAAGGGGAGCGGGAGCAAGGAGGTCAGCCTGAGCTCAAAAGACCAAGCTGCGCAGGGCCTGGAGGGCCGGGCACAGTGGGCGTCGCTGCCTTCCTTGGACCACCAGGCTGCCCCACTGTTCCTCAAGGGGAAGAGGCACGGAGACTCCAGCCGCTGGAGGCCTGGTCTCCACACTGCAGGGCCAGCTGGTGGAGCATGGTGGGCAGGGGGGCATGCTGGGCAGTCAGAAGCTGTCAGCCCAGCCCACCCAGGCCTGTGCCCCCAAGGCAGCGCGACAGTTGCGTTCTCTCTCTCACACCTAGGGGAGGGCCCTCCCTTCCTCTCTGCGGCCAGGCCCCAGGCCTCTGGGACAGTGGGGACAGGCCCCTCCCTCACCCCTCTGGCAGGGGCCTGCCTTCCTGGCCCTGGGCTGACCAATGGCTTCTTCATTGTGACTCTCAGTGAAGTGGTGCCACACCAGGGATTAGTTTAGACATTTGTGAGGTGTTTTTGTTAGTGGTGACAATTGGAGCACTACGGGCATTTAGTGGCTGGGGGCCAGGTATCCTTGGGGCTCTTTCTTCACTTGGGCTTAAGGGTCTTAGCAGGGCCTGTGCCTACAACATGCGGTCAGTTCACAGGGTCTCTGGGAAAACTGGGGAAAATCATAGGTCTACCACTTGTCCTAAGGAAAGGAAGGGAACCTTCTTGGTACCCTAGAAAGATCCTGAAGCAGAATCAAGGACTTGGTGGTCTCCAGTCTTGCCTCCTATCAAATTTGCCCATCCATCCATCCATCCATCCATCCATCCATCCATCCATCCACACATCCCTGTACTCTGTACTGCCTATCAAGGGTGCCTACCCATCAAACATCATCCATCCACCCACTCAGCCATCCACCCACCCATTACATCATCTACCTATCAGCTACCCTTGTTCAACCATCCACTCACTTCCACACCCACCTACCTGTCCCTTTGCCTCCCTTCTATCCTACACCAGCACCTGTCTGTCCCTTAATTACTCATTGGCATGCCTATTCCTTTCACTCCTTCTTGATCTATCTAGCTACCCACCCTTTCATCCACCTATTTACTCATTTATCCACTGTACACCCACTAATGAGTACAGTCTCGGCCTTAAGAACTTTCACGTTTGGCATAAAAAGAACATACTGCCTGAATCTCCCCAGTCCATTAGCTGGTACCCTGAACACAGCAGGGGAGAACTGCCCCCTTGGCTCTCCCTTCTTCTGCCCAGGGCCCCCTCCTGCCCAGGGCCCCCTCTCTTGTCAGGGGCCTGCAATCTTCAGGGATTTGTTCTAAGCCCTTCTGGGAACCTTCTCTGTTGGGGACCCAGGCTGCCTCCTGTGGAAGTGGAGAAACTTGGGTTTTCTGAAGGATCACACTCTTTCCAGCCTCAAAACCCTTGGATTTTCCAAATATTTAGAAGCAGTTCTCTCTACTGGCTTACTATCTATCTTTAAGAACCTGGGCTTATGGGGGCTACTGTAGCCTGAGTCTTCTGAAACTCCTTCACTGGTTCCAACACTCCACACCTAGAAGTTACCACTCAGAAACCATCTGTCAGCCCCTGCGATTGGTGTGGTATCCTACCCCTGTCCCTGGCCCAAGTAAAGCAGGAGCAGCCAGGGCTAGTCCAGTGACAACTTCTTCACTACAGGCTGGCCGGATGTCTTCCCATGCTGAGCCCATGGCTGGGCACTGGCGACACATCACCCAGCAGGACCTGGACCCTGCCTGCCCAAGCCTGCAGTCAGTGGGAGCATGAGACACATCCACGGAACTGCGTTCTGAGAGGCAGACACTGAGGGAAGAAATTGGTGGGGATGAAGGAATATGAGAGAGGTATGTCTGGGGGATGGGCAGTCAGGGGTCAATCATGCTCAGAAAGCAGGGGACGGGCTAGAGATAGGTCTTCCCTGAGGAGGGAATTAAAGGGGCAAGGGCGGGCAGAGACCCTAATCAAAGGCTCCTCGAGGGCATCAGATGCCTTTCTGGCCATTGGCAGGGCCTGAGGATGATGGTAGGCTTGGAGGTCCATGTGACCCTTAGACATTAAACTAGGAACAGCCACCTCACCTGCATGGGTGGCCCAAGGGGCTCCCACCCAGACTGCATCTTGGTGGGGCTTCTCTTCCAAGTAGCTGAGTGTGAACGTGTGCAGCTCCACAGAGACAGGGCTGGAGGCAGCCTAGGTCCCGTGGCGGGACTGCTAATCTGAGTCCCATAGAGCAAATGCTGATGCTCCCTGGGGGTGGGGCCTGGGACACTCTCTCTCTCTCTCTCTGCCTCCCCGGTAGCGGTAGCATTTGTGACCTGGGCTTTCAGTGCTCATCCCCTCCCCGTCCCAGCTCTGCCATTTTCAGCAAAAGCTGCTTCATCCTGTCTGTCTCCCCAGGCCACCCCTGGAGGGCATTGGGTGCCAGGCTGGGTAGGGAGATTGGCAGGGTAAAGGGCAGTAGTTAGTCTACTGCTTCTGGGCAGGGGAGTGCTGAGGTCAGTGCAGAATGGGGTGAGGGCCTGTAGGGAGGCTTGCCAGGGCACAGCTGGCTGTGCTATGCAGGGTTGGGGGGGATGTGGGATAGACGTGTACTGGGCCCTCCGGGTTGGGGGTGCAATGGTATGTTTCCATCACCAAGGCTTCTGATTGCCTCAGATCCCCGGGTATGAAGTGGAGATGCAGTCTTGTCACCTACTTTGGGACAGCCTGACATGGCACCACTCTCTCTTGGTGCTTTGCTTTCTCCCCTTGGCGGGTCCAGACCTGCTAGCCTGCACCTCCCAAGTGTCTCTCAACAGGAGCATGGGGGACAGCCCAGCCACCAAGCAGGCACTGTTCAGTCAAAAATAAATTTAAAGGTGAATGGGACAGAAATTTCCAAATCTGTGATACCCTCATCCTCTGCCGCCTTTCTCCTGAGCACAATGTTCTAAGATAGGAGAAAAGAACTAAAATTGGTGAGGCTAAATTTCTAAGAAATGAACAAGGGCAGAAGAAAATTACCCACACAGAGCTCAGTCAAAGGGAAAGAAAAGTGATAATGGCCAACCTCATCTTTTCAGAACACAAAGTGACGATGGTGAATAGCTTAATGAGAGCCGCCTCGGCTGGGAGATATTAGCAACATAATTATGGAAGAGGGAAGATGGAGGTGGGACTACCACATGCATGGCAGGGGTTGCAGGAAGGCAGGCCAAGCTGCAAGAGGACAGGTTTGGCTGATTGGTGCCTCTACTTAGGCTTATTCATTGATACCCTTTCCTGTCTCATTGTCCCCTCACTGGAGGCATCCATTCACCATCAATGTGATCAGATACTGCCTCTGTTCAAAAAGGAGCATGTCACTCAGCTTCCAGGTCTCAGGGACATTAGGTGTCAGAGAAGATTTGGCCCTGCCTCCAACTGGCTCTGGACCTGGGCAGCCTCATCTCTTCTTTGGGGTCTGAAGGTCCCCAAAGGCACAAGGAAGAGATTGACTACACCAGTGGTTCTCAAAGTGTGGTCTGCACCCCTGGGGGGTCTCAGAGGCCCTTGCAGGGGGTCCAGAAGATCAAAACTGTGTTCATGACAATACTAAGACATTATTTGCCTTTCTAACAGTGTCAGCTGCTTGCACAGATAGTGCAAAAGCCGTAAGAGATAAAACCGCAAGCTCCTGAGCAGGAAGCAAGACCACCAAACTATACCAGCTGCCACTACATGTTTGACACCATGAATTCACATGGTGGATCACAGAAGATGCCACTTTCACTTAAGAATGTCCTTGAAGTAGGAAAAATTAAGAATTAAAGAAATCTCTACCCCGAGTATGTACATCTTTTTCATATTCTGTGTAATGAAATGGAAAGGATGCATAACACAATTATGCAAACCGGAGGATGGGTGTCTTTCTGGAGGAAAGGCACTTGTAAGACTGAGCTGCCAGCCAAAATAGTCCCTTTATCCATGGGACAGCACTTTTATTTAAAAGAATGCCTGACAAACAATGGTAGTTTGGATTTGGTCTCTGGAAGATATTTTCTGAAAACAAACCGAGTGAGCCCATCATTTCAAGGAAAAAAACTAACAACTCTGTCACCAAAATGGAAAAAAAATTCCAGCTTTCAAGTGAAAGAATGTTGGAAAACTTGTCTTTACCATCATGAGCTTGACAGCTTCCTAATACCTAAAAGACTTTTCTGATGAGATCGGTGTCAGTGTTAAGAAATGTGAGTTCTTAATACTGTATGCTGAAACATGTCAACATTTGGAAGATCTATGTAACTCTGAACTAATATTTTCCAAATGACCAAAATGGTGTTAAAATCATGAATGGGGAGGATCCCTGGGTGGCTCAGCAGTTTAGCACCTGCCTTTGGCCCAGGGCGCGATCCTGGAGTCCCGGGATCGAGGTCCACGTCAGGCTCCCGGCATGGAGCCTGCTTCTCCCTCCTCCTGTGTCTCTGCCTCTCTCTCTCTCTCTCTCTCTCTCTCTCTCTATCATAAATAAATAAGTGAATAAATCTTAAAAAAATAAAATAAAATAAAATCATGAATGGGTAAGAGACCCATTCAAAGTGTAGAGCAGATCAATGGATGTTTTAAAAAGATTTAATTTTTTTAAGAGCAGTTTTAGGTTTATAACAAAATTGAGAGGAAGGTAGACATTTCCCATACAACCCCGCCAGCATCCAAGCATAGCCTCCCCCACTATCCACATCCCTCACCAGAGTGGCCCACTTGTTGCCAAGGATGACCCTCCCTAACCTCAGGGTTCACTCTTAGTATTGTACATTCTATGGGTTTGGACATATTAATAATGCCATGTATTGATAAAATTACGGTATTATACAGAGTATTTCCACTGCCCTAAAAATCACCTGTTCTGCCTTTCTACTCCTTCCCTTCGTCCCTGCCCCTGGAAACCACTCTGATCTTGTGCTGTCCCCATTGTTTTGCCTTTTCCAGAATATCACACAGTTGGAATTATACAGTATGCAGCCTTTTCAGATTGGCTCCTTTCACTTCATAATATGCATTTAAAGTTCCTCCATGTCTTTTCATGACTTGATAGTTTATTTCTTTTTAGTGTGGAATAGCATTCCATGGGGCGTATATACCAGTTTACTAATCCATTCACCTACTGAAAGATATCTTCGTTGCTTCCAAGTTTTGACAATTATGAATAAAGTTGCTGGGGGACACCTGGGGGGCTCAGTCAGTTAAGCATCTGCCTTCAGCTCATGTCATAATTCCAGGGTCCTGGGATCGAGCCCCATGTCGGGCTCCCTGCTCAGTGGTGAGTCTGCTTTTCCTTCACCCTCTACCCCTCTCCCTACTCATGCACGCCCCCCCTCTCAAATAAACATATAAAATCTTTTTAAAAATGAATAAAGTTGCTGCGAACACCCGTGTGCAGGATTTTGTGTGGACAAAAGTTTTCACATCTTTTTTTTTTTTTTAAGATTTTATTTTATTTATTCATGAGAGACAGAGAGAGAGAGAGAGAGACAGAGACACAGGCAGAGGGAGAAGCAGGCTCCATGCAGGGAGCCTGACGTGGGACTCGATCTCCAGTCTCCAGGATCTCACCCCACGCCGAAGGCGGCGCCAAACCGCTGGGCCACCCAGGCTGCCCAGTTTTCACATCTTTTGAGTCAATATGGAACAATGTGATTGATGGATCCTGGGGTAGGAGTCTGTTTCACCTTGTAAGAAACTGCCAAACTGCCTTCCAAAGTGTGGCACCATTCTGCCTTTTCTCCAGCAATAAATGAGAGTCCTGTTGTTCCACGTCCTTGTCAGTATTTGGAGTTGCCAGTGTTCCAGATTTGGGCCATTCCACTAGGCGTGTAGTGGGAGATTGTTGTTTTAATTTGTGTTTCCCTGATGACATACGATGTGGAACATCTCTTCATATGCTTATTTTCCATCCATACATCTTCTTTCGTGATGTGTCTGTTAGTCTTTGGCCCATTTTTAAATTGGGTTGTTTTCTTACGGTTGAGTTTTAACAGTTCTTTGTATGTTTTGGGTACCAGTCTTCTATTAAACATGCTTTTTTAGCAGATGTTTTGTCCTGGCCCATGGCTTCTCTTCTCCTTCTCTTGATGGTAGCCCTCACAGAGCAGTTTTAAATTTCTACGAAAAGCAGTTTATCTACTTCTTTCATGGATCGTGACCTTGGTGTTCCATCTAAAAGTCATCATCATACTGAAGGTCATCATGATTTCCTCCTATGTTCCTTTGAGGAGTTCTATAGTTTTGATTTTTACATTTAGATCTATCATCTGTGATCCATTTCAAGTTAATTTTTGGGAAAAGTGGAAAGCCTGTATCTAGATTCTTTTTTGTTGTTGTTTTCTTTTTGCATGGGATGTTACAGTTGCTCCAGCACCATTTGTTATAGAGACTGATGGATTTTAATGTAACATCACAGGAAAGGGTCCCTGATACAGTTTCATTTTTTTTTTAAATTCTTTTTTTAAATTTATTTTTAATTTATTTTTTTTTTAATTTTTATTTATTTATGATAGTCACAGAGAGAGAGAGAGAGAGGCAGAGACATAGGCAGAGGGAGAAGCAGGCTCCGTGCACCGGGAGCCTGATGTGGGATTCGATCCCGGGTCTCCAGGATCGCGCCCTGGGCCAAAGGCAAGCGCCAAACCACTGCGCCACCCAGGGATCCCTCTGATACAGTTTCAGATTGCAACCAACCTTTAAGAAGCCACCACTTGTCCAGTTTGGGTGAGTTTCGAAGAATTATCTGAAAAGGCTAGTAAAACACTCCTTCCTTTTCTGACTATGCGTTTATGTGAGGCCAAATTTCATTCCTATTCTTCAACCAAAGCAACACATCATGATAGATTGAATGCAGAAGCACATAGGAGAATCAAGGTATCTTCTATTAAGCCAGCCATTTATTAAAGAGATTTGCAAAAATGTAAAACAATGACATTCTTTTTATGAAACATTTTTAGAAACTAGAATAGTTTTTTCATAAAAATGTTATTTATATTAATGTATAATAGGTTTATCATAGTTATTTTAAATGAATGAATATTTAAAATTTTTCTTGGTTTTAATTTTTTTTCCAACAAACAAATACTTGAGTGCCTATTACGTACCAGGCACTGCTCTAGGACCCCTCATGCCCCAAAGAAAAAAAATAAAACAAGATAGAAGCAGAAAAATATGGAACATTTCACAAATTTGTGTGTCATCCTTATGCAGGGGCCATACTAATTCCTCTCTACATCATTCCAATTTTTAGTATATGTGCTGCTGAAGTGATCACCCTTGGTTTTAATTTCTAATGCAATAAACCTTGATAGCTGTCACCTACATAAAATTAGGTCCTCAATAATTTTTAAAGAGTTTAAGGGGTCCCCAAACCAAAAAGTTTGAGAATCACTAGACCAGATTATTCTTTCTGAAACATTCTTCTCTAGCATCTTTATAACTTCTGCAAGAATCCTGTTTCACCGGATGACTACCAGTTATTAATTTTCTTAGATATATCTTTGTACTTTATAAACTTCATATCCCTACAGTAAATGGAAAACCTGTGTTAAGTATTTTATGGAAGATACCCATAAGAATAAATACAATGAAAGCAGACAACTAATGTAACATTGTAGCAGGATTCTGCTACCTGCTGAAGGCTTCTTCTTTTTGTTAACAAGGGGGAGTGTTCAGAGTTGTTAAGGAGATACTAGCACCAGCCTGAGACTTTCCTCTTGAGCTTCTCACGCTGAAAGAGAGGAAGGAATCACTTTCTGACTTAGTGAATTGGTAAATGTGGTGACCCTTCACCATCTCATCTTACCACTCATACCATCTCACTGCACAGAACAGTGGCAGGCACCTCCACCTGCCTGCACCCCCACCCCCCGCAAGCAGATGGTCTCTCAAGACCCTCCAGCCAGCACAGGTAAGGGCCAGCTGATGAGGGCTCCACTTGCAGAAGTGTGACTGATTCACACAGCTTATGGGATGAGAGCTGGGGCATGGAGCCTTGGTGTTAGAAAATCGAGAATTGCACAGGTTTTTGTCAAAGGCCAGTGGTGGTGGAAGGCTGCCGGGCTTGGGGTTCAGAAGGAACCTCTGGGGTAAGGACCCAGGGCAGGCCAAACCAACCGGGTCCAAAGGATCAGCAAAGCCAGGCTACTACTGTGTCCATTGTGAGTCTTGGAGCTGGGGACACAGACCCACATATGGAGACACATGTGTGAACATGCCTGTTCAGAACTCTGGCTGCCAAGGAGGGGCCCTAAGACATAGTAATAGTAACCAGTATTTAGTGAGCACTTTCCGTGGACTTTAGTTCATTTAATGTTCAGAAGTAGTATCATTTCACCCTTTTATGATCAGAGACACCAAAGGTCAGATGGGTTATGAGGCAGGTCCAAGGTCACCCAGCTAGTAGGTGGTACAGCTGGGATCTGAAGTCTAGCCATCTGGCTCCAGAGGTCATGCAGCACTGCTTCCCACCTCATGCTCCTAGGGGAAAACAGGCCTGTGTAAGGGAGGTGGGCCCTTGTCCAAGGTCACCCAGCAAGCCTGGGGTAGCACCAGGCCAGAGCCCTGGTCTTCTGGCTTCTCCTTGAGGGCAGGTTCTGGGAAAGCTGGCACCTGGGACCCTCTCTTGCTGCCACCACTGGCTTTCCTTAGCCCTGCTGCTAAGGTGATGGTGATCCCAGGTGGTGCCCACTCTGGGGACCCAGTGTGTGTGTTGACACTGGCACCGTTTACAGGTGAGGCAGGTAGGATGGTGACAGATATAAAGAAACAAGGGTGACAAATACTCTTGTCAACCAAAACACTGGCAAGACAGAGTGGCACCCATAGCTGTATACCAGATAGGCTAAGCAGAGTTCCAGTGGGCCACCCTGTGAGCAGGAGGAGGTGGAAGGCATGGTGGGACCAGGCTGGATGTCACCTCCCCTGACTCCCAGCGCCTGGCCATGAGAGAGGAGCACAGGGCAGGGGGAGCCTTGGAATTGGGTGAAGCCTCTGGGGGCCTCTCTCTCGTTAGGTTAGTAGTCGGGGGAGGATAGAGAGCTGCACCCCATGGGGTCTGCAGACAGCGCAGGGCCAGGTGGATGGGAGCTGTTCCAGCCTGGGTACTAACACTTTGACAGCTGTCTCCAAGGCATGGCCTCCCGTCCCTGCTAAGGTCCAGCCATCCTTGTCTTTCTGACATTGACCCTCGATGATCAAAGGCATGGGGTAAGGACAAGGCCCTGATTGCATAGACCTGGGCATGGGAGGGTGGTCAGGGGCTTCAGTGCCTGAGGCTCAACACTGCTGCATGGGGGCTCAGTGAGGAGAGGCAGTGGAACCCCCTACCTAGGTGGGGAGACGTGTGCACAGGCTCAAGCCAGCCCTCACTCTCTGAAACTGCTGGCCACAAAAGAGGCCACCTGGTGCCCCTGGGCTTTGGCTCCTCTCCCCTCCATGGTCACCCTTGCCATCTTCTGTCCCGTCTCCTCTCTCTCCTCTGCCCCAGTCCCAGCCAAGCTAGATGCCAGCCCCCACAGCACCTTTGTCGGCAGTTCCTTTCTCAAGGCTATATGGCCTAGCAAGGAGAGGGTGGGCTTAGTTTCAGCCCTCACATGGCCCCTGGGTTCGAGACTCTTCAACAGGCCACCTACCTTGTAAGTGAGCTATAGTTAAGGAAGTGTGAATGTGGAGTGTGCCACGTGTGGCCCATGACTCCTAGTATGTAAGTGTGCCCCCTGAATGTATGTGATGACACAGTCCTGGTTGGTGGTGGTGGTGCCATAAGATGGAAGGAGCTAGTCCATGAATCACTGTGTGGAGGAGAGCCATCCACCCAGAGCACTGGCCCTAGACTATCAGATCGGCAGGAAATAACCTCATGTTGCATGTAAGCCAGGAAATACCAGCAATATATGTGGTAGTCACCAGAGGGGCCCTTCTGGGTGCTGCTAGTGTTCCTCCTCTTCTGGTTCCTGGACAGGAAAAAGACTGCTCTCTCAGTAAGTGGAGAAAGGCAGAGGCTGGTTTCCTGGAATATCAAAAAATCTGTGATGCACCTCCATTCCCCTGCAAATAGGAAAGGGTGCCCCACAGTAGTGTCTCCTGTGCCTTAGCCATTGGCATACCTGCCACTGGCATTTTTTTTTTGTTCACTCTTGTATCACAGAACATGGTGCACAGTAGGTACTCAAAATATGATGTTAAAATTCTGCTGAGTTTGGATACTCCCTGTGTTGCATAGACTTAATGCATTGACTTAATGTTTTTCTTTAGACTTGTATCTATTTAAAACTTATTTTAAGAGAAAGGAAATTTAGTATCACTAACAATATACCCAAAAGGATATTTGATAGGTTAGTTTTTATCTTTTTTTTTTTTTAAAGATTTTATTTATTTATTTATTTATTTATTTATTTATTTATTTGAGAGAGAGACACACACACAGTGTGTGTGTGTGGGGGGGGGGCACGCAAGCAGTGGGCGAGGCAGACAGAGGGAGAGAGAGAATCTTAAGCAGACTCTGCACTGAGCACGCAGACCAACGCAGAGCTCAATTTCACGACCCTGAGATCATGACCTGAGCTGAAATCGAGAGGTAGATGCTTAACTGAGCCACCCAAGAGAGTCCCAGTTTTTATCTTTTCCTATATGCATTAAAGTAGGTTAAGAACTACTGAGATAAAAATCAACATGTGCATCCATCATGCTAGTTAAAACCTGCCCACTTCCTCCACTTGGCAAGCACCTTCCCTTAGCGTGCAGCGTAACACAGGCACATGCCCAGGTGTCCTCAGGACTTGGAGCAGAAGGAGCATGCTCAAGAGCAATGAATCCGGCTCCAGCCTCTAGGCAATGGGCTGGGGACATTCCACTTCACCTCCCCATTCTGCATGGCCTTGACCCTCTCCCACCAGCAGGGCCTTGGCTTTAGGTTCCGTGAAGCTTGGAGAACCATCCAGACTTACTGGGAATGTACACTACTTGCTGGGGCACAGCACAGGAGATGGGGTGGGCATGCCATGGGCTCCAGGTTTCCGTGGCCAGAGACTTCCTGTTTCCTTCTCTGTCCATGCCTCTCTCCTTGGTTTGCTAGTTTTGATTTCAAGTAAGAATGAGTGCACGGTGTCACAGCTCCAGAGGAGTCTATGACCTTCTCATTAGAAGGAAAACGGCATCTGTGCCTTCCTTCACTTGGGTGGGGAATCACTGGCAACAGTGATTCTGTCCTGAACAAACCCCCTGCCATCTCCTCACCCCTGGCAGCCAACTTGAGGCCTCAACTTTGTTGAGGGAATTGCCCCAAACTGTTTGGACACCAAATGCAGGAGAACCAGGGATTCTGGCCTGCTAAGGAGCTTTGTTGTCATGGGCACTTCTGGTCTCCTCGCTGCCAATGTCCTCTTGAAAGGGAACATGAAGGTAGTAAGTGCCCAGCACCACAGATGATGGAAGAAGGAGGGAGGGACACCTGTCCTGCCCACCTGTCCCCAGTAGCCCTCTGGCTAAGTGGGCGCTTACCCTCAGTGAGGTGGGTGTCCCCCCAAGCAGGGGCTGTATGACTCTTCTCTCTGTGTGCTGATGGGGTAGGTGGGTGGGGGAGAAGAACCCCCTCCTATGAGGGAGCCACCGAATCCTAATCCAGAACTGCCCCCTCCCAAGCCTCTGAGACCTCACTTAGCCACCAAATGAACTTCAGCAAAACCCCCTAAAGGAAAATCACTGTAGGCTTCATTTCACCTTAGTTAGACTTGACCTGCTGAAAGGGTGGGGATGGGAAGTCTGGTTCTGACTCTACCTCTGTTGGTCCTCCATCATCACCCACCCCACCCCTACCCCCTTCCATTCTTCCTCTGGGGACTTCTCTCTCCCTTGTTTCCACCTAGGCTCATGCTCTGGCCTCCCATCCTAAGTCTGTTCCCAGCACTGATTCCCCCACCAGCCACTGTCTTTCCTTGCTTCCTCCTTTGGTCCTGCCCCTCCCTGCCCACCTCCTGCTGGGGCTTTCACTCCCCTCACCATCACCAGCTGCTGCCTGCTGACCTCTCCTCTCTCTGGGTGCCAGGCCATGGATGTTGCTTCCTGGGTGGTGTGCTGTCTTCTGGGTCACATCAGTCCGCTGCCGGCTGTCTTCTGTGTGGGCCCCATCCCTCCATCCAACATTTAAGTTGCTCAGTCCTCAAAGCCCTCCTTGCTTTCGTAAGCCACCTTCTCCCTGGGCGGGATATCAGCAGATCCTCCTCTGTGCAGAAGGCTGCTGAGCGACCCCACCTGAGCTCTGGTTGGTTTACTGGCTCCTCCACTGGGCTTGGCACTTTCCCGGTAAACCCCACCCTCTCCCTTGCACCTGGGTTCCTGTGCCACAGTCTCCAACACGGCCTTCCTTCCCGTCTCAGTCCTGTGATTTCTGCCAGAGCAGCACAGAACCACTACAATTTCCTTAATTTTTAAAAATGACCTCAAATGGACTCATTTTAAATAATTAGCTTTTCCTAAACAATAACACCCATGAAATCAGAGATCTGTGTTTTTTTTTGTTTTTTTGTTTTTTTTAAATTTTTATTTATTTATGATAGTCACACACAGAGAGAGAGAGAGGCAGAGACACAGGCAGAGGGAGAAGCAGGCTCCATGCACCGGGAGCCTGACATGGGATTCGACCCCGGGTCTCCAGGATCGCGCCCTGGGCCAAAGGCAGGCGCCAAACCGCTGCGCCACCCAGGGATCCCCTGAGATCTGTGTTTTAACTTTTCTAACATACACTAAAATACATAAAAGTATTCCAACAAAAGCTGTTGGTCTGTATGAACAGCCAGGTCATCTTGTGTGCCCCCAGGAATGCCTGCGTCACTCTTTGGGGACACATGGCTCATCTGCAGTGGTAATTCTGTGCTTCTGGTCATGCCAGCTGGAGATCCTGAGGCCAGCTCCACTCTCTTCCCTTCTTCTGTCCCTATAGCCAGTCTGACTCCCAACAACTGTCATTTGCCCCCAGAAAGGTCTGAGCTGTGATCCTAACCCCTCTTCCTGTAAGGTCACTCTTGCCTTTCCTCTATGGATGACAGCAGGGGTCTAATTTCCTGGCCTCCAGGCTCTGTCCCTTTCATCTACTGCCAAGAAAACATTTAATCACACCCCAGCCCTCAATGGCTCCCAAATTTTGGAACCAAGGCCACCCTGCCCACCACTTACTAGAACTCATTCTGCTATTCCTTGCTCCTCAGCCACCTCACCACCCTGCCTCCCTCCCTTCAGAGGATCTGGGTAAAGACCTTTGCAGACAGGGAGGTAGAGAACACAGGCAATGAACGGCGCAGAGACCTCCATGAGTGATCAGGAGGGTGGGGGCTAGTCCAAGGGAATAAAGTGGGAGGCAGTGGCATAAGGTCATTGGATTTGTGGAAAATGCAAGAGTCTGGTCTCCAAGGGCACATCATTCCAACCCTCGGTGACTTAGTTTCCTCAACTACAATGGTGGTGGTCGCCATGCTGTGTCTTTGACCCAAGGATAGTGAGGACCCAGGGTCCGAGTACACATGCTCTCTGAATGAACTGTGCACTGCTAAAGCATGGTGTGCAGATGCACGGGTATGCGGATGTACACAGAGATGAGTATTGGAAGTATGAGTAATGATTACAGTAACAGAAGTCTGCTTGGTAAGCCATCTTTGTGAGCTAACACAGGGTGGACAAAAGGAGGGACATGAAGGGGCTTCCAAGGGTAGCTGGCTCATCATACCTGGGGCTGATCTGTCCAGAGAGCAGAACAAATCTTGTGCCTTGGGTGTCTCCCTGGGCCAGCTAGTCACTGTGCCTCCACCTTGGAGGTCCATCCTCCACTTTCCAGGTTGAAAGGGACAAGGTTGCCTATTTGGGGAGTCTGGGAGGGAAGAGGCGGGCTTTCTCCACTGTTTGGGCCTTAGAGGCTCACAGGGAGGAGTCCCTAGGAGGGAGTGGTCCCCCTTCCCAGGATGCTGGCAGCCACGGCACAAGAACCAGGCTTATTTCTATAGCACAGGGGGAGATTGGGGTGGAGCAATGCCTACAGCTAGCCCAGGCCAGAGCTCTGCCCAGTAAGTGCCCCCAAGATGGCCCAGGCTGGACAAAAGCTCATTCTTCAAGGGCAAGGCCACTGCTTCAATTAGCTCTCCTCCTAGGAGCGGGTCCACTGATCCCCTAAAAGGCACAGCAGGCTCCGGAGGGCTGTGGCTCCCTGCAGCCCCAAGCCTTTGCTCCAGTCCCAGCCACATTGTGCTCAGAGGCCCCATGCTGGTCTTTTCACTCTCTTTGCCTGGCCAGCAGTAGGCGATGCCTTTGAAGTCGGTCCTCTGTTCCAATTGGAAACTTTGCTCAGAACCAAAATTAGAGAGGCTGTACAATCAGCTTGCAATTTAAAATGCCACCCAGGCCTCTCCCTATCCTCCTCCCTTTGCAAAATGTCATCTTAATTAGATGGAGTCAGGCTTCATGTTTTCCGAATTTCAAGGTAATTTCTCTAGGACATGTCTCCCCTTGTAGTTATTTTTACCTCCAGCATAAGGTGGGGGCAGGGGGGGGGAACCTGAGGCTCATCTGTGGGTCCGCATACACCTCCATCCTCCAGCACTGGGGTCAGCTGTCCTCTGGCTCCCCAGAAGTCTGAAAGCTCACTGATCTGAGAGTTCTCATGGGATGTCTGTTGAGGCTTCTTCCTCTGTTTAATTGAGCACAGCACCTTCTGGGCCTCTCTCCTGGGCTAGGGCTCTGCTAGGGGCTGGGAGGGGACACTACAGAGGCTAGGTGGCTTGGCCAGCGCTGTCCCCTGTCAATGTTCACCAGGCCACTGGCCCGGTGGCTCACTCAGCCTGTCACTGGCTTTCCTGCTGAGATTCTGCTGGCTGCTCTGCCCAGCATGCTTGAAGGAGAGTCCCCAAAGTGCGGGCCACTGGGAACCCCGTGTTAATACCACTGAGTTACACCAGGGAGGTTTCTAATTCTTTCAAGGACTCTGACTAATCGTGAGTAAGAAAGTTTCAGTTTGGTGCCATTATGTCTCTGATACCCCTAAACATGCTAATCATCTCCTTTAACAAAGAGAGGGCTTAGGTGAGTATCCTCTGGGCTCTGGAAGCATTCTGCAAATGCTAATCCACAACCCCAACCTTCCCTAAAGGAGTACGTGAGTATATCCCATTATGGGCTGAACTGTGTCTCTCCAAATTCATAAACTGAAGCCCTAACCACCCAGTACCTCAGAATGTGACTGTACTTGGAGGGAGGGTCTTTAAAGGAGTAATTGAGTTAAAGGGAAAAGGGAGATCTTCAGATTGGGCCCTAATCTATTATGGCTGGCATCCTTAAAGGAGATTAGGATACACATGGAGGGGAGACTGTGAGGACACAGGAAAAAGACTGATATCTACAAGCCAGGGAGAGGCTTCAGAGGAAACCAACTCTGATGACACCTCAGTCTCAGATTCTAGCCTCCAGAACTGTGAGAGAATAAAGTCCTGTTGTTCAAGCCACCCAGTGGCAGAACACACTCCCAAGGTTGGGCTCTCTTTTGGGTTGGGAACAGGAGTTCTGTTTCCATCATTCCAAACTCTACCCACAAAGCAGTGCAGGTCTGGGTCCTGCCTCCTCTTGACCCTCATCCTGAGGCACCCCTGCCCTTACTAACCATCTGCCAGCCACCCTACCCCATTTCTAGGCTTTGTAACACACATACAAGCTCATTTCCACCTCAGGGCCTTTGTACCTCTCCTCCTGCTGCCTCAATCCTACAAGACTGCTCCTCCTTATTCTTCCAGTTTCAGTTGGAATATAGCTCCTAGAGAAAGCTCTTCTTGACCACTCCCCTCCCCATCTGAAGCAGGTGCCCCTTATTATTCCCTTGCCAGCATTCTTTTCTTGACTAGGACTTATCAAAATGTATAATTAGGTATGTTTGTTTCCTCAGTAACTCTCTTCCTGGAAAGATTGTGACCTCCACAAGGGCAGGGTCTGCATCTGCTCTGTTGACAAGGTGCTCCTTGTGGAAAGAATGAATTCTAGCCCATAAGTTGAGATGGATACCAGGTGTCATCTCCTAGTTCTCCAGAGGCCCAGCAGCACAAGATAGCAGAGAAGGGACCATCCAGAGCCTGCTCTCAAAGTCTCTGCTCAATTCAAAAGGAAACGTGGGTAAGTGAGGTTAAGACCAGTCATGAGAAAAGCCAACATGCCACAGGTAGGAATGGAAATATGATGCCAAGTGACCCTGCCTGTCCTGGATGCCTCCAGAGCAACTGCAGGCAAGTGTGCTGGTCCTATTCCAGCCAAGGCAGGTGGTATCCTCCACGGGGGGCCTGAATACGGATGCAACCTCATATGTGTGGAATGCACATGCACAATGGGTGGTCAGAGGAATTGTGCAACTGAGTTATGCCTGGTCCAGGGTTATCTGCAGGGTGAAAGGGTCTGTTCTATCATCTCAATTTCAAACCCTCTGATATTCCTCTTAAGAAACTGTCTGGCTTGGAATATAGAGATTCTCTACTTTCTGAAAGTTTGTGTTATGCCACTTCTCATTTACAAAAAGACCTACATTAGTACCTGTTTCCACTAACCAAAAGTCATCCAAAGAGGATTTTCGCTTTTACAGAAACAAATAAAAAAGGCAAAAAGCAAAACCAGCATTCAGCATTTCTTCTGCAGCAAGCCTGTAACACAGGCAGCGCTGCTCAGGGCCCCACCAAGCTCCTTCCCTGGGAGCTCCTATACTCAGCATTTCAGCATCCAGCCGCCACAGCTTTGAAATGTGTCTTTAGGATCTGTGCTTTATCGTCATTTATTTTATGCACCCGTTAGCAAGATGTGTTTCAAGGTATCAGAAAAGCCTAAAATTATGATTATTTTTTGGGCCCTCAAAATGCCCCCCAATTTTTCCATATAAATTAACAGTTATTACTTGTTTGCTTTATGTCATTGTGGTTTACAAAGGTTTCAAAGGAATGTTCTGCTCTTGGGTCACTAGTGAGGGAGACCTATCCTGCAAATGAAAACTGAAGAAAATGAACTTCAAAAAAGTGGAGGATGTTTGCCAATATTAAAAAGAAAGAGAGAGAGAGAGAGAGAGAGAGAAGGAACTTGTAAACTGACATTTGAGCCTAACTTTAATTATGTCCACACAGGTTCCTTCTCTCCTCAGGAACTATGGGGAACCAGTCTTCTCTCCCTACAATTGATGGATATGAGAGCCTAAGCTCTCAAAAAGTTAATGTTATATAAAAAAATGTTATATTCAGTGCTTCTAATATACTCCTTATTTTGAACAATAAAAAAATTCACTTTCATTAATAGAAAATTAGTACCTCCGTGGATCCACTGAATAAATGACAAACATGTCAGGAATACCAGCTCAGAGAGGGACCAGTGATCTGCTCTACTGGGATGGCCACAGGTCTTGGTCATCCCGAGAGACAAGACTGCAATTTGGGGCAAGGACTTCAGCAGGGAGTGAGCAGAACATGGGTGTCCAGCTGGTTGGCATAGTTCCTAAGAAACAAGTGAGGCAGAGACTCATTGAAGTCTGGGGTTGCAGGATCTCTGCCTCCTCCCCACCCCCATAAGGGGTGGCACTGAGTGTAGCTCTTACCATCTTCTAGGGCATGTGTTTCCCTGGCCCCTGAGCTCCCACACCGAGCTCCTTGCATTTAGGATCTACTGCTGAGCTGGGCATACAGCAGGGACTCAGGAAACATTTGCTGAACAAATGAACTTGGTAGGGGACGAGCCAAAAAAGCACCGTACCAGGGGTCTGGAAGACTCGAGGTGCAAGTAAGTGTTCTCCCCACTGTGGTCTTCCAGGTTACCTTCCCTGCTATGCTAGTAAAGTAAGGGGGCTGTACCGGGTAGACCAGAGGTGGGAAGCTCGCTTCAATTTAAGGGCCAACTCTGATCATGGTATTGGCTCCCCGCGACACTGGCTCCCTGAGAGGAGTCAGGTTGAGGTTCAGTGCTGTGAATGATAAGCAGGGACTGTCAGAGTCAAGAGCCCACACACCACATCTCTGCTCCTCTTTGGATGTGATCATGTCCAAGGTCACTGATACCATCATATTCTGCAATGTTGCAACAAGCATGCAAGTACTTAAAGAGTTCAACCGTCATGAAGGGCTTTCCCACCCCAGAAGGTGAAGCCTTTATGCAAGGCCTTGCCACCTAAATGCCACCTACAGCTCTACAGCTTCTAGGGTGGGCTTCCCAACCTTTCCCATGTCATAGCAAATGATGGTATCTGTACAGCACCTTGTAGTAAACATAAGAGAGGATTCTTTGGGCATGCCTGTAGCGCATTTTGTGCACCAGGACATGATGGTGGAGAGTCTCTACCTGGGAAGGCTCTATGTCAGCTTCCACACCGGCTATCTTCTGAGGTCCTATGCTGGGCTCTGGATCACAGTCAGCTGCTGAATGGGCTTCCCTGTGTCCATCTTGAACACAAGACTGTGACTCCTCTTGGGGAAGGAGCTGTGTCTTCCCCTGGTGCACCCCACCCCAGCCATGGGCCAGGGCACAGAGCCAGCCACACAAAGGGTGGGGATGAAGCCATGTGAAACTGTCCAGAAGTGGCAGAAGTAGTGCTTGAAGGCTGCTTATGACTCCTATGGCCCTTGTCTACTGATTTCACCTGGATGGCCCTCAGAGGTCCTGTTTTAGGCCAGGGGGAGTTCCAAAGATGATGTCGGGAGGTATATAAACTGAAGCTGGGAAGCTAGATGACACACGCTGGGTGTGTGCTGGATGGATGCTGGCCATAGCATTTTATTTTCCCAGAAAAATTTTAGGTGGAATTATTTATAGATAGAAAAAAAGTGTTTTCCCATGATTCACTCAATTAATTGGAAGCAGCAGCAAATTTTAATAATTTGGGACTGTAAAAAAAGGGAAATGTCAGGACAAGACATACATATAAAGTTAAGGACACAGGTTAGGGGAGGAATGAGTACACATAGTGATGGTTATCAGGCAGGGAGAGTGGGCAGGCTGTGCCCAAGGCCCCTTCAGAGTACCAGCCAGTGTGGGATCACCACCCCCTGCCCCCACCACGCAGGGCACTGCTGACCATGGAAACGAGTCAGACTTTTATTTTGGGTGTGATGGGAAGCCGTGGGAGGGTGGTGGGAAAGCCAGAAGGGTGATCACAGAAAGAACACCAAGGAGGTTCCTGCAGTCATCAGATGAAAGAAGACAGAGGTGTGGGGGAATGCTGGAGCTGGAAGCGCCCTTAGAAATGATGCTATCTATGTTCCCTCATCATACAAGTTGGAAAGTGAGGTAAGGGGAGGAAAGGATTGGCTGACTGCTACAGGGTCAATGGTGGCTCAGCTGGTGGCTCCCGGCAAGGAGGTTGGAGCAAGCTCAGGCTAGCCAGGAAGCGGGAAGTGGGGCTAGGCAGTGAGGGAAGGAGTAGGTGGTGCTGGAAACCCACTGGGGAGAGGCCACAGTTTGCACTGCCAAGCAGCTGGGGGCCCAGGGAACCTCAGCCTGCCTGGGCTGGTGCTGGTGTCCCTGAGAACTTAAGAATGCAGGTGGAGACGAATCAGTGGGCCTAGAAGCAGCAGATTCTGAGCTGCAGACTGGGAAGACGGTTCACATCCACATGAGACGGGACACAGGTGCTGCTGTCGGGAGGAGGCTGGCAGGACCTGGGGTGGCAGCACTCGGGGCCCCAGGACTCTTGGCCCACGCCCTCACTTCCAGAAAGCAACACCGTGAGCAGTGATTGCATTTGGGGTCCGGGTCTTCCTAGCCACTTTGAGTTTGTCTTCAGCTGTAAAATGGGGATGATAACAGCGTGTACCTCATAGCACGTGGTGAGTTTTAAATGAGTTAGTATAGTCAAGTGCTCTTGACTTACATAGTCAATGCATAGTAACTGCATATTAAGAACTCAACATGATGCATAGTAAGAACTCAACGTAATGGCCACTGTGGTTTATTAATCACATTTGTCTGAGCTGCTCTGACTGAAGCCCTCAATCAAGCGCAATGGTTGAGCTGTGTTCCACTTGGAAGAAATGCACGGTAAAACAAGTTTAAGTCAGGAGTTTAGCTAAAAACTCACTGAAACAAAACAAAAAAAATCACAACAGCCAAATTAAAAAAAAAACACACAAAATGCTGCCAATCTCTCTCTTTTTTTTCCCCACTCTCTCTTTATACACATGCACATACAAAACAATAGTGGAAAAAAATCACCCACCTGTGTGATAAGTGCTTAAGAGAGTCAACAGACAAATGGCTCTGCCTCCTGTGCCCTCTTCATCCCCTGGAAAAGCAACTGAGAGCAAGACAAAGGAGAATGAAGTCTAAGAGGTCCCCGAGCTGGAGTTAGAGCTGGGGGGTGTCTCTAGATCATCCTGATTCCCAAAGCCTGTGCTTTTGGACCTACCACACCTCTTCTCTAAGAGCCTGGATCCTCAAAAGCACATCCAAGTCACCCCAACAGACTTAAGGAAGTGTGTTACATGGTCCAGCAATATTTCTGGGGGCTTGAAATGGAAAGTCCTCAATCAACTCTACTGTTTAGGTGGGCCTAAGCTCCATTTTCTAGATCACCATAGTTATGATACTGTTAACCACTGCCATCACTTGCTGTCACGGTCAGCACTGGCTGGCCTGTGTTCATACGGCCACAGAGGCTGAGATCAGAGCTCCTGGAAGTCTAAGGGGATTGACCTTGCACTCGGCTGAGACAGAACCACTGGGGCGGCGAGTGGGCTGGTGAGAACTAGCACCTTGGAGGACCACTAGTGGCAAAGATCAGGTTTCTGGAACAAATGCTAGCACTCACTGGGAACCCTGACAAGTTAGTGGGCGATGGGTCAGTCCCCAATTTGTAAAATGAGGTTTAAGTAGAACTCCTCTCATTGGTGGTTCAACTGACCGCCCTGAAGCAGTCCAAGAAAACAAGAATGCCTATGGTACTGCCACAAACATGCCATTTGCTCCATCAAGGTCTGCTGGGCCAAAAGCAGGGGTATGATTTTCAGACCTATTTATATAAAAGTTTGTTTTAAAAGATACTCTTTTTAATATAAAAAACAGGGTTGAATATAAGCCTTTTAGAACACTGCCAGACACATGGTGAGCAGCCAGCAGAAGCCAGGTGATTACCATCTTAACTTGAAGCAGGCACCCATTTACTGCACCTGCTTCTTTATATCCTTTGCATTGTGAGACCACAGTCTGGCTGTTCTCCTTAATTGTTTTTCTTTTCTGAGCTCTAATTTCCATGAGATTGAATTTACTCATCTCAAAGTCTTCAGCTAGTAGCCTGCATGCTGACACATAGTGGGTCTTTTAATGGAACCTTTTCAGGATTATGGGTGGCCCCTTTGAGGGGGCTTTGAGAAAGCTTGAGGCTCTCTCTTAGCCAAACATACACAAAACCACACCTGGGACTACACATCAGATGTGCAGGTGCGCGTGCACACACACATACACACACACATACCCCAACTTTCCGTTTATTTTGGGGGTTACAGTCCCAGAATCCCTGATTAGGAACCTGGCCTATCATAAAACACAGGAATCCAAGTGCTGTCTAAGCCACAAGAGTTGTTCTGATGGTCTGGGGCGGGGCCCCTCCTGGATGCCGGGTAAATGGGGCTGATTTCTCCCAGTGGAGCAAAAGCCTGGCAAAGTTGCCTGTGTGATGATCCCCATCCTGTGGAAGATGCTGGTCCCTCACCATCTATGCTGCATTGAAGAGGCTCCTCTGCCGCCTCCCCATGCAAATTTAATAATGTTCTGAAGTCCTGGTCCCACATAAATATAAATGTGTTTCCAACTCCAAGGCTTCACTTACCAGGAGGAGGCTTTCTGAAATCATTCAGAGGGTTATTTGATATACTGATAGCTTATTGGAAAAAGTGATTCAGAGACAAGAATGAAAGAAGAAAAGGAAGAGCTCGGAGGGGCCGGGGAGGAAGGGAAGAAGAAAGGGAGGACCTGGCTGGGGCAGAGCCGGAGGCCCAAGACAGGCCGCACAGTGACTGCTTGGCAGTTGCAGCTCTGACAGTCACATGCAGCGCCACACCGGGCTCTTCCTGAAAAGGCTTTTATTTGAGAGAAATAGATGCCGATTGGAGGAAGCAGACCAAGGGCCCCACTTCCCCAAAGTGGGATTCACCTCCATTAGCCTTTCAGTGAAGAGCCAGAAAAGCCTTCCTTCTCCAGCAGACAGCCCCAGAAAGGGGCTTCACCTCAGGACTGAAGATGACAATGTTCCCCTGGGCTGTGTGCTCTGAGCCACCCTGGGACTAGTGACCTGCCTGTGGAGTCAGGCAGGCCTGGGGCTTGGTCCTGGTCTCTGTCATTTATCAGCTGTGTGACCATGGGCAAGTCACTCACCCTTTCTGAGCCTAGGTCTCCTTATCTGTAAAATGAGCAGGATCGCAGACTCAACTAGCTCTGCTGGGCAGGTGAGCATTCCCAGACTTCAGTCTCTCTGCTCTGCTTTCAGAACTCCTGCCTTATCTGTGTACTCCCCCTTCAGTGCACACTGTTATTTTTCCTTGACTCACTTCTGAAAAAACTTAAGTCCCGACTCTGGCCTTCTAGTATCTTGGCCATCATGAGCTGAAGGGAATACCTATCTTTTGGATTTGTATTAAAATAGATATGTCACTATTAAAATGAAGCATGTCAGTTACACTAAAACCAGAAACGACAGGGTCTGGGACAAAGCTCCATTTATGGGGTAGTTGGTCACTGCCCCGCCGTCACCACTGTCACTCAGAAGTGCAGGCTGAACAGGGTGACAGTGGGGCCTATCTGGGCACTTGCTTCAAGAGCCCTTCCCTCCCTCTGGGCTACTAATACCCTTCTTGACAAAGCCCAGACCCCAGTCTGGGTTCCTCCTTCCCATTTCTCACCACCTCTCCACTGCCACCTCCTGTCTGCACATCTAGAATATCACCCCACACAAAGATGACATTTTTATTGTCTGGTTGTACATTAAGGAGGGAATCAGCACAGCTGCACACATTTTCCTCATCACAACTCCTTCCCCTCAATTTGGTAAAACTTGGAATTCTAAGGAGGGAAAAAGTACTCTATCCAGCACCACCTGGTTATTTGTCAATTCTGCCTAGCTGACTAACCCAGGATTTCCTAATTACAACTCCACCAGGAAGCTGTAACAGTTTCATTTAAAAAAAAAAGAGAAGAAAAAAAAAAAAGCCCTCAAATTCAAAACTTGGAAAAAATTCTCACCTTGTAAAAACAAACAAACAAGCCGATCAGACATAGATCACACTGTGCCCATGGCTTCGATGCAGCTGGAGGCTGTGTGTGCAAAAGAAAGAGGGTTGGGTTGGACTCAGAAGCCCCAGGTCTAAGTTCAGGATCTGGACTTATCATCAGTGTGATGCTGGGCAAGGTCAGTGAGCAACTCTCTGAGCCTCGCTGCCTTGGGCTGGCTAGTGAGGCTGCTGTATGGACAAAGGGCAAGGTGTGAGTGCCTTGTGAGGTGTAGGTCACATAGACATTAGAGGGGTGACTGTTTTTTTGGTGTAAGGGGTGACTTTTGGGCCTGGCCTCGATTAAGCTGGGAGGCAGGGGGAATTTATCTGATCCCACCTCAAGTACAGGAATCACATATCCTACTCCCAAGGCTGTTTTCTCAGATGGCCAAAAGGCTAATCATCACTGGAAGATGATTCTCCAACCAAGGGTTTTAGTACTTTAGCCAGGATTCCTAGAGACCTAAAAGCCTTTAAAACCCAAAAAGCTCCCTCTCTAACTGGGGCATTTCAGGCTTGGGGGAGACACTGTTGAGTGGAGCTCCATCACCACTTTTTGGATAATATGCCTCTTGTAGGAAGAGTTCTGGGATGATTTACAGCTTCCAAAGAACTGGGAGATGCTCATTTTATTCCTAGCAAAGCAACGTGGGTCCCAGGACCAGACCTGGAGCCTCAGCCAGCTCCTAGCACAGGTTCTATTCGATTTTCCAGGCGCCCCTGAAAAACTAAGGTGCTTTGGCTGGAGACAAAAGGTTTGCTTTCCAATCCCTACCTGCCCAGGGTCCTAGCTGTCTGGGCCCAGCAGGCTGCAGGCAGGTACTGGGGAGAAGTGACTCCCTGGGGAGAGGCATGGTCTTTTGACCTTTGGATCCTAGACCTCCATATCTGTGGGACCCTTGGGTAGGCGCTGGAAACAGACAGAGCTCAACCACACTGCTGAAGCTACTCTAAAGTGACCAGTGAGCCACTTCTGGATCCCTGTTCATGCGGGCGTCCTTGAAGGCAGCTTTGTTGAGGCCGCTATAACTGGACTCCACAAGGGAAACAAATGTTGCTCCCTTCAGAGCTGAAGGACTTTGTTTAGCTGAGCTCAATTCCGGAGCCTGTCGCCCTAGCAACGAGTCTTTGGGGGATTTACATCTCCTGCATCACAACAGGGAACAGCCATTCAGCAAGTGGTGGGGGAAACCCATGTACCTTCCCCCCACTCTAAGAGTATAGCCACAAAACAAAACAGGATCAACAACAAGAATCTCCCACAAGCCCATTTGGCCTTGGCTGGCAATCTGCCAAACAGGAATTCAAACTTAATCAAACTTTCTTGTCTTCCTTGTAAAGCTCAGGAAATCGGTAATTGGTTTTATAATTGAATTTTCTGATCACGTCTTGAAGGAATGGGTCCTGCCAAAGGCCAAGGAATGGCCTGTCTCCAAGAAGGACAGCCAAGGTCCCTGACGGAGGCTCTGGAAGGTAGGGGAGGAAAACTAACGGCTGGTGGGCTAAGAATAGAGCCTGTTATTTATAACTAGGGAAGAGGCTAGTGACAACTGAGCCTTGCCCTTACAAAGTGGTCTCCCCCAAACAGGCACCCCAGGAGCCCCGGGTTCCTGGGTCAGAAAGGAAGTCTTTGGCAATTGGTGGCTGTGGCATGCAGAGTGCAAGATGGGGTCAACAGAAGGCAGGGGGACTGTCTTGGTAAGGAGTTATTCTAAGAGCACTGGAGAGAAGGAGGAGGCCTGACTGGGGCAGAGGCCTGTACAGAGAGACAAAGAAGATGATTCAGGAGCCATTCTGGAACAGGAAGTGAGCAGACAGGAAATCCAGGTTTTTGGCCTGAGTAACAGGGAGGAAGGTGGTATGTTCAGTATAAAGAAGGAAGGTAACAATACATACATATATTGGATCATTGTGGTATACCCCGAAAGCAACATAATGTTTTATGTTAAAGGACAAAAGAAGGTAGAAGAAGGCTCCTTTATGTCGCCAGTTTTGCAGGGGCTGGGGTCACTGGGGTCAGGTGCTGAGAGGTCTTAGTGACACGAGTTAACAGGCACAACTGGGCTTTTGTGTGCTCTCACTAGGTGCTTTAAAATTATCATGTCTTTTAATCTTCACATCAGCTGTGGAGACATGGATTCACTGTTGCCATTTTACAAGCCAGAAAAGCAAAATGTAGAGAGCAGAGGTGAAGGATCCACCCACTCAGAAGCCACGGGACTGGGCCTAGGACTTCAGATCATCTGATTTCAGAGTTGCAAGCACAGGCCCTAATGCAGTTCCATATCCTCACCTGCAGATAAAGCTATCCCAAAGCCAGACAGATAATTAGTAAAGGGGTTGCCAACATTCAAGAGGGTGGTATGGGGGGATCCCTGGGTGGCTCAGCAGTTTAGTGCCTGCCTTCAGCCCAGGGTAGGATCCTGGAGACCCGGGATCAAGTCCCACATCAAGCTCCCTGCTTGGAGCTTGCTTCTACCTCTTCCTGTGTCTCTGCCTCTCTCTGTGTGCGTCTCTCATGAATAAATAAATAAAATCTTAAAAAAAATAAAGGGTGGTATGGGCTAGAGATGGAAGTTGAGAGTCTACAAATCAACAGTCACTCATCCGTTTAAAAATGTTCATCGCAACGGCAAGCCATGCTCTGGAGAAAATATTCACAATATGTGTATCTGACAGAGAACTTGGATCCAGGTCATATTTTTAAAAAACCCTTAGAAGTCCATAATAAGAAGATAAACAACCCATTAAAAGGAAAGAATAAAAGATTTGAACTGATACTTTACAAAAGAGGATATATGAATGGCCAAAAAGCACATTAAAAGGCACTAAATATCATCCGTCATCAGGAAATGTAAATCAAAATCACAGTGAAATACCAAACGTCCAGACTAGAAGATCTAAAATGAAAGCGCTGACAATTCCAAGTGTCAATGATGGTGCAGCATGGCAGGAGCTCTCCTACGTTGCTCACGGGGTTTTAAACAGTACAACCACGTTGGACCACAGTTTAAAAGATCTGTATATGGTTCACATATCCCTATCACATGATCCAGCAGTTCCACTCCTAGATATTTACCAAGAGAAAATAAGAACATGTTTACAACAAAAACCTCACATCAATATTTTGGGCAGCATTATTCTCTTTTTTTTAGAGATTTTATTTGAGACAGAGAGATTGAGCAAGTGGGTGCCGTGTACATGAGCTGGAGAAGGAGGCGGAGGGAGAAGTAGGCTCTCCGCTGAGCAGGGAGCCCAAAGAGAGGCTCAATCCCTGGGGATCATAACCTGAGCTGAAGTCGGACACTCGACTGACAAAGCCACCTAGGTGCCCCCTTGCAGCATTATTCATATTAGCCCCAGAAAGAAAATAACTCAGATATCCATCAACAGATGAACAGATAAACAAATGGTGGTCTGTTTCTGGGGTGATTCTGCAGCCTGGTCACAACGAAATATTGAGGTGTTTGGAGAAAGACGGCAGTGAGACTCCAGAGCCAGGAAGATGATTTGAGAGGGCCAAAGCTTGTATACATCTAATCACGTTCTGTCTAGTTTTTATCTTTTCTGTTTTTTGTTTTGTTTTGTTTTTAAAGCAAAGGCTTCTGCAGTGCTTGATGTGAGTCCTTAAGTTCTGCAGGCTGGGTCCTGTACAAAGCACTAAGCTGGTCCCCTGCCCCATACACATGGGAAGCCTGGGGCTCAGAGAGGGATGTGGCCTGTTCCAAGTGGCCCCCTAAGTGAGCCCCAGAGCCAGGACTATAACTGAACTCCCCTTGGAGAGCCCAGCTTTGGAGTGAGGCATGCCAGGGTCAGAGCCTGGCTCTGCTGCTCATTGGAAAGTGACTTAGCTAGCTTTTATTTGTTCATCTATAAAATGGCATTAATAACACCTATCACAGAACTATTGGCATAGTTAAATGATATGATGCAGTTTTTCCCAGTAACTAACATTAGTAACCAGTACCTAGTGAGCAGATAGTATGTATCATTTGACACCCTAACCTCCCTACCCCCATATATTTATTATGCAGACACTGCTACAGATGAGGGAAATGGATACAAGTGAGGTCATACAGCCAGTGAGCACTGGCACCATATTTCATCAGGGTAGACCGGCAGCTGAGCCTTTTCATCCCATACAAAGTTCCCAAATTCAATCATTCATGTGGCCACTTCTCCCCCGTATCAGTAGAGCCCCCAAATTAGCTTCATTTTGAGTGACAATTTATGCAAAGTTATGGGTCTTACGTCAGTAATATTCTTCTAAAACACATTATCATAAATACATAACCTCAAAAGTAAAAATAAAAGGTTTACATGTATTACCTAATCTTCTACTCACCAAAGTATATATGTCATGCCAGAGAAACATTGATAGAAAAGAAGTCCTTGGAGCGCTGGCACATAGCACGTGGGGTCCAAGCCCCAGAGCTATCATGCATGCCAGCACCAGGACAGCCCATGCTTATGGAGTTGGGATAAAGAAGACAGGACAACAAGTGGACACCAGACCACAATTGCCACCAAATGAGCTCGAAGCTTTGCTCCCTCATGTCCCAGACAATCAACGCTCTTTAACCTCTCAGCCAGGCCCCAGCGTGGGGCAGGTAACAGGGTCAAAGGAGCCACAAAAATGGACCTCTCACCACACTGGAGGCAGTGCTTTAAGGAGCTAGAAGCTATTTGGCTCAAATTCACATCTGAGCCTCGGGCCAGATGCTTCCTATGGTCAAGAGCATTTTGACTTTTCTTTGTGAGATCATAGCCAGACATTTCCCAGATCTCCTGGCATTAGGTATGACCAAGGGACCAAGTTCTGGCCAATGATGTATGGCCTGACCCCCAAAACATTCTCTCATAACCTTCAATGTGTCCAGCAGAAGGCCCCGAGGGCCTAGCAAAGCCACTGATCAGAGAGAAGGAGCTGGCTCTTCACCGTGTGGCTAGCATACCCCTCCACCTCTGACATCTGACCGTGATGTGAACAAGAAACAATCTTTTCCTATGTGTAGCTATTGAGATTGTGGAGTGGTTTGTCCCAGCCGGTGAAGTCAGGCATTTTCTGAAGTGTCAAGGAACTTCTGTAGCTACTGTATTGGGACGTAGTCCTGGGGAAGTACCTATACTTTCTCTAGTATTTCTGAACAGCCCCGGGACCCTCCCAGAGTAGACACTAACTAAAGAGGATAGGGGGACTTGTTGCCCACGAGCCAGGCACATATGGTACAGTCCTGGATGGCAAATCTATTTTATCCACAGGGTTGAGAAAATACTAGTGTCTTTTGACACTATTCTGGGGATGCATGCAAAGCACTGAGGAGGCAGTGGGCAGTGTATGGTGGTCTACTCTCCCCTTGTCCACACTCATGCTGTGGGGCTGTGGGCACAGCTCAGCACACAGCCTCAGAACCCCCCAAACCCAAGGACAACAACAGTCTGGGTACAGGTCAGGCTGCTGGCAGGGTGAGAACGTATTGGTGACACTGGTAGAGAATGTCCACGAAACAGGTAAGAACCAGTTCCCATAGCCCCAGGAGTGCAAGTTCCCAGAGGAGAACACAAGAAAGAGGAGCAGGCCCAGAAAGGAGATGGAGGCCCAAATGAGGGGGCAGGGGCAGAAGTGGGCAGGATGTCAAAGGACACCACTGAGGATGGGGAAAGACAACCCATGGAACAGGAGAAACTATCTGTAAATCATATATCTGAGAAGGGACTAGTACTGAGAATACATAAAGAACTCTTAAAACTCAACAATAAGATAATCTAACTGAAAAAGGGGCAAAGGTTTTAAGAGACAATTTCTCCAAAGAATATATATAAATAACCAAGAAGATATGACAAAAAATACTCAACATCCTTGGTCATTAGGGAAAAGATGTCAGAACTGACAGGGATTTACTTTTGTGCCAAGCCCAGAGCTTGGAGCTGCAAAACAAGGGTTTCTGCCCTTAGAGGGGGCTCACCACGGAGTTGTGTAATTGGTAAAGGCTATATACATGCAGGTAAGTTTATCATTGAGAGTCAAATCAGGGTAGTAGATCATAAAGGCTAAGTCTTAGAGTCTATAGGCTGAATACATGTATCCACCCAAGATTCCTATGTCAAAGCCCTAGCTCTCAGTGTGGCTGCATTTGGAGTGAAGAAATGATTGAGGTTAAATGAGATCATACGGGTAGGGCCCTGATTTGATAGGATTAGCATCCTTATCAGAGAGCTTTCTCTCCCTCTCTGTGGGCATGTACCTAGGAAAGACCATGTGGGGACATAGTGAGAAGGTCGCCATCTTCAGGTTAGGGAGAGAGCTCTCCTTGACCTCAGACTTCCTGCCTCCAGGACTGTGAGAAAAGAAATTTGTTTTTTGACCTACCCAGTCTATGTTTCGTTATGGCAGCCTGAGCAGACGAATAAGGAGCTTTTGTGTACTAACATGTTGGGAAACTGGCTGAGCCCATCACACATTAGTGACACTCCATGGGATACTCACTTTTGGTTATACTCATGGGAAGCCATCTCCCTGTACATCTGAGGATGCCATGGCCCCAGGAGCCTCAGGATCAACATAGTCAGCTGGCCAAGAGACCCAGTCAGAGCATGCATTCTGAGGTTTTCATAGGACCACACAGCTAGCTAGCCACTAGTAAAGCTGGGCCTAAAATCCAGAACTCACACCATCCTGAGACTCTTCTCAGGCCATGGCTTGGGGAGGAAGATGGCCACCTGACACTCTGACTCCACCAAGCCTGCACGGTTCACGGTGTCTGCAGGGACTCTTGACTCTGTGACAGTTGCTTCCTGAGGCTGGAGCACCAAGAGGGCTGGGTAGGGAAGAGCCTGCCTGTAGCTGTTTCCTGGGCTCAACAGAGACATTGGCAAGGAGTGGCCTTTCAGTTTTGGAAGGTGGGGTGGACCAGAGATATGTACATTCTGACCCTAGCAGACAACTCAGCACACCATAGGCAAGTAACTCTGTTTATGGAGTAGAGTTTAACTGAGCACCTACCTGCTCTGGCCCAGGCGCTATGCTGGGTGCTGGGTACCGATTCCACTTGTAGTCATACAGGCACTGGCCCTTCTCTGGTCTAGCAGGGGGTCAAACATTCTACACACAAACATTTACAAATGTGATGAGGTCATGAAGGGGCCAAGGGCCCTGAGAGCATCAAGACAAAAAGGCCTGGCTTGATCTGGGGGAGGGAGTGGGGCTGGTCAGGCAAGGATTCCCAGAGGTGACGTAGATCCCAAGTCTAAGGCGGTGGGGTGCAGGTGGTAGGGATGGGTGGGGTGAACAGAAGTAGGAGACAGCGTCTCCCACAGGGGTTCTGGAGCCATGAAGTTGCAGCATTTAAGACATGAGAAGCAGATCCTGTGGCAGGAGCACAGACCCAAGGCTGACAGGGCTCATTTTGAGGGCCAATAGTGCAGAGGGCTGGTAAACAGAGGATTAGCTTTGCATTTGTTTGTTTGTTTAAGATTTTATTTATTCATTTGAGAGGGAATAAGAGTGAGCAAGAGTGATTGTGTGTGTGTGTGTGTGTGTGTGTGTGTGTGAGAGAGAGAGAGACAGCAAGCACAAGATGGCGGGGGGCCGGGCAGAGGGAGAAGGAGAAGTAGATTCTCCACCAAACAGGGAGCCCTGCGTGGGGACCATGTGATCACGACCTACCTAAGCTGAAGGCAGACACTTAACTGACTGAGCCACCCAGGTGCCCCTTTGCTATGCATTTGTAGAAGTTCCTGCTAGCTGTGGCACAGAGCACAGACTCTGAGGGGCAGGACAGGCTGAGTGCTGGTGAGGAGACTCTTGGGAGCTTGAGTGGGGCAGGTGGGGTGCTAGATGGGCCTGAGGGCAGCAACAACAGCACTTACCACTGCTCTGAGCACCATGGCACACCTGCCCATGTGCTCTGGGTTTGGGGTGTGTGAGTCTGTCAATGACATGTGTGCCAACTGTTTATGACAATGCCCAGGGGCCTCCCTGGCGTCACACCCCTACCCTGGACCCACCCCTTTAGGCGCTGCCATCTACTTCTCGTCAAGCATGCAGCTCCGGAAATCTACCTTCCCTCTCCCCAACACCCAGGGAGCCTTCCAGATTGATCAGAACCAAACTGACAGCTTTACCCCGCCCTTGGTCTGCCCCTGCCGCCCCGCAACACGGTTACCCTTGACACAGACACAGCAGTGGTCACACTTGACAGTGTTTTTCTGCCTGACTTAGTGGGTTCGTCCCCACGGCTCAGTGGCTTATACAGTGCCAGTCCTACTGGGGCTCCCGTGGGGCTGGGACCTCATCCATCCTTACAGAGGCACCCTGGTCCCCACCCCAAGCAGCAGGCCCTGGGTGCTTATGGAAAGCCCCCACCGGGGCAGGGCTGCCTCTGCCACTGACAGCAATTCCCACCTTGAGAGAAGTCAGCCTTCAACTTCCACCCATGTCCTGCTTTTGCAACTCTGCGGCTCTTTCTCTTTTGGATACGAGGAAAGAGCCTTGTGCTGGCAATCACCTAACCTTAGCAAGCTCTGCCAGGAGAATTTATAGAACTGTTTAGAATTTATAGAACTAACTTGGGGGAGGAGGTGGACGGGAGATCTTAGAGGCCATCTGGTTCTTCTGTATAGCCCTGCAGGATAAGGGAGTTGTTTGAGATCACACAGCCAGCCAGGAGAGGGGCCGGGCCAGGAACCAGGCTTTTCTGTCAAGGGTCCATGTTCTTCTGCCAGGAGCTAAGGCCTGGCATGCCTCCAGCTTGAGAAGGATCCTCATGTGATTAAGACCCCAGGCCCTCCTTGCTGCGCTCCTAGGGAATCCCAGGCAGACTGGGCTCCTGACCCTTGGGACGTCAGAGTCACAGAGAATTAGACTGGCCCCACACCAGCTGTTCTCCCTCTCGAGCTGGGTGGCTGATGGGGATGCATTTCCTATCTTCCCCACTCTTTCTTGCAGAGGTGAAGCCTGATTCTCCTCTCCCTGCCCAGCTTGAAAACTTCTAGGACTTGGAGCCCACGGATATGCTCTGGGCATGCTTCAGAGGGTGACACTGGAGCAGTCTTCTCGCCCACTCACCCCTGTGGCTGGCAAGGCCCAGGAGCCAGTGCAGGGGACGGAACAGTTACTCTGTCAGCACCTCGGCCTCATCTGCCAGCAGGCTGAGTGACCCCGGCATGGCGTCTGAGTCCATGGCTAGCTAAGGCTGGTCCTTTCCCGGTTTTCTTGGATTCACTGCCCATCTATGTACACAGTTCAGAGCCTGGCCTCAGACCATGGCTCCCCACGATCTTCCTGGTGGGGAAGCCCAGATGGAGAACATGGGCCCACATCCTCATTAGACCAGTTAAAAGCACACATTCTGGTTCAGACTGCCTGAGTTTGCACCTGCTCCACAGCAGTGGGACCTTGGGCTTCACTGTTAGTTCCTCCCTCTGAATGTCAGTTTTTCTCATCTGTAGAATGAGGACAGTAATGGAATATATATATCAGTGGGGGTCCCACCAAGAAATGGGATGCCCTCACAGGGGCAAGACAAAGACCAAATGAGTTCCCATGGAGACAGTGGTGAGAACAGTACGGGCACAGGGCAAGCATTATCAGCTTACAGAGGTGCCCAGGTCTGCCCTTCTCCATGCTTCTGGGCACAAGCAGAGTGCAGGTGAGGGTGGAGTCTTAGAGGGATAACCTTGGACCCACTCTAATTCAGAGATGGCAAGGACGAGACCACCAGCCCAACGTATGGTGTTTCACTCTTGGTCACAGAGGTCCTGTGTCACACCAGCAGAAGCAACGGCAGCACAGGGCAATGGCCCTGCCCTCCTAGTGTTTGGGGAGACCAGATACGTAGAAGAGGTGTGGGATGGAGACTATGGAGCAGGGAAGAAAGATCTGAAGCAGTCCCTGGAAAGTGAGAGTGTGGCTCTTGCTTCCCATGAGGACAGGAGAGACGTGTGCAAGTCGAAGAAAACCCCTGGTCTGGAAAGCAGCTCTGCTGTGACCTGTGATGTGATCTTACACCAGCCTTTCCTCCCACTGCGCCTCTGTCTCCCCTTCTGTAAAAGCAAGGACCTGAGCAAGAACGCAGGTCCCAGGGAATGGTTACATAACTTAATCGGATGACTCAAAAAAGGATTGGGAAACTCTGGACGAGACACACATCAACAAGCGTCCTTTCTGCAGGGTGCAGAATGTCTTTGACACTGGACTGTACGCTGTGCTTTCCCAAGAGGAGATGTAGTCCACGTTCCCAAACTTACTCGACAAGAAAAGCGTGTTTTGCTTGATCACCTCATGGGAATACTGCCTGAGGAGACCCAGGCTGGAAGAGTGTCAATGATTCTTCTAGCACCAAATCGTGCGTTCACAGCAAGTGCTCACTAAGAAAGCTGTGATTCCACTCTCGTAGGGCCATCACAGACCACAAGAGAGAGAGAGGCCCAGTGAAGGGAAGCATGGGTCCCTGAGGAGCGGCCGGAGGCACTGGCAGAGACCTGTGCTGTGGAGGGAGGCTTGCCCCACGGAGGGGTGTCTGACACTCTGACGCTCTGGGTCAGGGAAGAACTGCTGGTCTTTGGATGAAAGGTAAGTCTGAAGCAAACTGACAGGAAGCAACAAGCACTAGCGAGGACGTGCACCATCCTGCCCACTATGCAGTGATAGTGGAACGCTGCTCGGCACGGGCTCTTCCACAGCTTGACAACTCTTGGCCCATGCCACGGAGAAGCTATCCTCCACGGCCTAATGGTGAAGGCCTTCGACGATGTAACCCCTCTCTTTTTCTGCTCCCTGCTGCTGGCTAGAAGGGGTAGCTGGAGACACCTCTCTGATCTGAAATGGAAGCAGTGATCCTGAAGGGGACAGAGCATCTTAGCTGTGGACAGAAGGGCCTGATCCTGTGTCACATATGGGCAGCTGAGGCAAGAGAGAAACGTCTTTCTCTTACACGTGTCACTATTATTTAGGGGTCTTGTTTGCAGTAGGTAAGCCTGTATTCTGACTGAAATACGCTGTTGTTTTGTTTTGTTTTGTTTTGTTTTGTTTTGTTTTAAGATATTTTTAAAAGTAATCTATACCCACAACCTGGGTCTTGAACTCACCATCCTGAGATCAAGAGTCACACACTCTACCAACTGAGCCAACCAGATGCCCCTGAAATACACACTGGCATTATTTCCTTCTTACAACTGAGAAAACTTAGGGTAGATGAGAAGCTGCCTGACATCATAGAGCTGAAAAAGCTGACATCATAGACCAGTTTTAACACTGTACCTGTCTGACCCCTATGCCCTCTTTGCCCACCACACCCAGAGCTTCACTTCGAGCAGGTGCAAGTCATTCTCCACGAGAGGACGCACGAGTCAGGGAGGTCACCCTCAGGGTCCTTGCTGCAGGCCAGAGCCCCTGGACCCTGTCCTGGGGAGGGCAGAATCTGGGAGTCAAGTCAGGGGTAACCCTGACTAGTCAAGCCTAGTCACCATCTAGGTGCACAGGCGCAGAGCCCCCAGAAGGCTCCCTGGGCCCAGAGAGCTCCTTCCCTTCCTTGGCCAGTTGTCATCAGGGGAACCAGCTGGTCCAGGCACCACGCAGGGAAGTGTGGCAGGAAGGAGAAAGGAAGGAAGATGGAGGGCTGGGAAAGGAGGGGAGGCGCTCACAGAGCTGGAAACGCTGGACCTAATTTGGCAGTGAGCTATTTCAGGACTGCACCCTGGGGACCTCGGACCAGAGATACTGGGGGAGGGAGGGCAGTCTGGGTGTGTGAACGCTCTTGGTCCACAGCTCCTCAAGGAGCTGTCAGCTGCTCCTGGGCTGCCTCAGAAGAGATGAAGGAGGGAACTCGGCCTGCTAGCACTTATGCTGGGTGACGTGAGCTCCCTGTCTGAGCCAGAAGGGCCTGTGGGCGTTGGTGGAAGTAACATGTTCATGCCATGTTTGCAGGAGCACACTGAAGCGCAAGAGCTCCCTGTCCATGGTTATTTGTTATCATAATTATGGAATTATCTCTAGTTTACTGATGAGGAAACAGAGTCCAAGGGCAGGGGCTTGAGGGAATGAAGGCAGGCTCCAAGTCAGGCGGTGTGCCTGGAGGAGTCTGTGGTCCAGTGGGGCAATATGGCTCAGGGTTTCATGTCAGATGGATGGTGGGCAGAACCAGAGTGAGGCCCAGTCCTTTCTTGGGACAGACTGTGTCTCTCTCTCTCCCTGGATCCCCACAGTAGCCTCTCTGCTCCTCTCCCTGGTGCCATTCTTGCCACCACCTATCCATTTTCCACCCGGGAGCCACAGGGGAAAACCTTCAGTGCCTTCCTTCTGAGCTAGGAACAAAGCCAAAATTCCTCGAGAAGCTCCTCTCGTCTGGCAGGCCCCCTGGCTCCTTCTTCAGCCTCATTCTTACCCCTCTGCCCCCTCGACCTTTGGGCATCAGCCACACTGGCCTCCTTCCAGACCCATACACTTGGCCAGGACTCCTCACCTCAGGGCCTTTGTACATGCTATTCCATCTGCCTGCAATGTCCTGCCTCTTCTCTCGCGCTCATGTTTGCTTCACTTATGCCAGTCCCTGCAGCTCTTTGTCAGATACCTCATCCTCTAGCACAGGCCAGAATGGGCCTGCAGCCAGGATGCTCTCAGCTCTTTAGAGGTCTAAGGAGTGTCCATCTTTCCCCAGGCTGAGCTCTAGGACAGTAGCACTCCTGCCTGTTTCTGCTCACCACTGTGTGCCCGGGCTTGGCACACAGACAGCACAGACATAGCCACAACACACATTTCTCAAATGAATGGATGGGTGAATGAAAGAGAGATAGATGTGGGCACGTAGGAGAGGGAGAAGACATTTGCACCTGCAGGGCCTGGGGAGGGGGTATGCTTTTGGAATGACGCTCACAGGGCCAAGGCAGCCCCAACATAAATGTATAAGCAGCTGCCGAGCACTGTGCTAATCACCCCACTGACTCTGGGACACCCGATGGGGTAACCCTTCCACTCATGAAGAAACACCTCATGTACTTCTCAGGCATCTAGAACTGTCTGCCTCTCCTCCTTCTCTCTGTGACCCTGCTTCTTCTCTCCTGTCTCTCTTTTGGCTTCTCTCTCAGGCCTTGCTGGGCTCTGGTTCAGGAGCTGATGCTCCTCAAGCTCCCTCTTGCAAAGCCAGCAAGAGGGCAGGGGCTGGAGTGCCTGTCTCCCAGCCTGGAGTCAGAACCAGAACCAACAGGTCCCTTTTGCAGAGGTGAGGGGTGAGGCCCTCTCTTTGACCTGCAGTAGTTTCAGAGGCCTTGGCACTCACTCTTCACCCCAATTTTGAAACACTTGTCATGTCCAGGCTTCTAGTCCTGGCTCTTTACCAGAAGCAGTGAAGTAGAGTTAAGAGGAAAATGAAAATGTTTATTGAACACTTACCAGGTGCTAGGTACTTTGCTTAGCTCTTCATCTGCATTCTATCTTTTAACCAGAACAACCCTGTAAACATGTGGTACTATTATTCTCACTTTTTAGATGAGGAATCTGAGGGACACTGAGCCAGGTGACCAGCCTGCAGTCCAGTGCAGTGAAAGGCAAAGCTAGGACTCAAGGTCATGTCTCTCTGACTCCAAGGCCCGGCTCTAGCCCCTGGTAAACTGTGGTCACAGTGAGTGGTTAAGGGATGGGCATGTGATCCAACAGGGCCACCGAGAGAGAGGGACTCCTAGGCCTTAGGGAGCTATTCAGGGAAGAGCCTATAAGGTGTGCCATGTCTCTGTATGTCCCATTTTGTGGAGCCCACAGTGAAGACCACACAATGGGACAGAGCGGAGAAATGAGGAAAAGCTAGGGATGTCATCAGAACTGCTGAATCAAGTCTCACCCGCAGCTGTACCTCTAGACTTAATCCCTGAGCCAGGTGATTTTTTTTTTCATAAGTCTGTTTGATGCTGCCTTCTATACTTGTGACCAAAAGAGTCCTAACTTGTCCAAAGAAGGGCCTGTGGCAGTGATACTGGACCACTGTCAGTTGCCTTGCAAGTAATACGAAGGAGGGGGAAACTGAGTAAAACATGTTGTGAAGCCACTCCCGCCCCCGTGTGTGGTACTACTTGCAAACCTCCTGCCCCTGCTTTAGCCCCCATCTCCAAATGAGCAGGGCCTCTGAGCTGGGTAGAGACCCAGATGCCACCTTGGCCATCCCCATCTGGCCTGTGACTCCTAGTCTCCCCCACATGGTGCTGCTGCCTCAACAATAACCCCTTTCTCTATCCCTGACACCTACCAATGAGTTGGATTTCAGCAAACAGGCTCCTCTGCAGTGTATTGGGTCACCAGGAAGGGACCACATGTTCACAAAGGGCTCAAATTTGGGTCTTGGAGCAAGGGAGGTAATTAATAGACCTAGTCAGGGAGAGACCTCTGTAGTAAAAGGTGACATCACTCATCACAAAGCCTTCCCCTATGATCTACCACAGATGGGACCACACAGCTGGCACTGCCCTGTGAATTAATGCATAAGTCTTGTAGCTGCTTTTTAGGTGGCACAACTATATTGCATTGTATTTGTGGTGGGTCCAAGGTATTAATTGCTAGGCATAGACATTTAAACTATACCACAATTTCATGATCTTGACTTGGGAATTCAATAAGCCAGGAATCTCACAAAATTGGCACTGGCCAAGCAAGCCTCTCTTAGCCATTCTTTGCCATCTACAGAGGCTGGGAGGACTCCTTGTGAGCTCCCTAGCCCCTTTAAAACAATGATGCTGAGCCTGAAGAATATATCAAGGATCCCTCTACAAAGAAGAAGCTAGCAGTTCCCCCTGTGGGGTGGCCAAATAGACAAGGGAGGGGCTGTAACATAGAGGGCCTCCTGGACACCCATGGGAAGGGCCATTATTGGAGATCCCTGTCAATTCTGAGGCTCTGGAATGTTTATCAGAGCAGAGTAATTAGGGGCTTGCAGGGAGGAGGGGAGTAAGCTGGCGCAAGAGAGACACAGAGAGAGAGAGTGCGTGCAAGTGCAAGCATCATAGCCTGTGGCTTTCATTGACTGTTTACTGCATTTTGTTCCTGTGGGTTCTCCCATTTACGCTTTCTTTTCCTTTTCTTTCTTTTAAAATCCCAGGCCCCTTTCTACAAGCAATGAACATGTGAATGGACAAAGACTACAGAGGCCCAGCCTTAACACCCCTCTACTTGACATGGCACGGAAGGGACATTGGGGCCAGATGGGGGCCAGGGCTGGCTGTTGCCTCGGCCACACCTGAGGAGCCAGAAGTTGGGGTTCTGGGGAAGGGTGGGGCTGAGGGTGCCTGACTACTGTGCTCTGCCCAGGGAGTCTGCCCCAGGATCATCTGGATGGATGTTCTTCCCCTGGACTTCTGCCACCAGGTCTGCACTGCCAGAATTCACCTGCCACCAGCTGCTTTTTTGTCTCTCGTGCCACCGGGGACAACATCGACTTTCTGAGCTATGGTGGTGCTATAGACTGGATGTTTGTGTCTCTGCCCCCCTGCAAATTCCTGTGTTGAAACCTAATCCCTGGTGTAATGATATTAGGAGGAGGGTCCATGAGAGGTGATGAGGTCATGGGGACCCTTATAAAAGTGAGCCCACAGAGCTCCCCGAGCCCTTCTGCCATGTGAGGACCCAGTGAGGAGACAGTTGTCCAGGAGCCAGGAAGTGGGTCTCATCTGCTGATCTGGGACTTCCCAAACTCCAAAATGGTGAGAAACACATTTTTGTTGTTTAAATCTACAGTACTGTTGTTATATCAGCCTGAGGAGACTAAGACAGTGGGACTAAGACCAAGGCAAAAACCAGAGAAGAAACTAAGCCCCACCTCTGCCACCACCTCGGAGTCCCCATCCCCCAGAGCACTCGCTGCCACTCCAGGACTCTGCACTGTGCCTCCCATCACCTCGGCGCACCCCTTTCATGGGGCTAATTCTCATGGCTGCCCTCAGGAGCGGTCCCCTGTGCTGTTCCCAAAATGCTCTCTGGCTTGTATGTCCCACTAGAATGGCCAAAAAGGCCAGTTTTGCTTTCTTCAGTTCTCCTACTGCTGGGCCAAGGTGGAGTCAGAAGTCAGGCTGCTCTGCTTCTTCTGCCTGCCTCTGGCCTCCTCGTGATGAGGTGTGTTTCCTGCCATCTTGGAACCAAAGCACCCAGAAAGCCACGGAGCACCGACCTGGGCCCTGGGCCTGCACAGCCACCCAGCGGCCCCGGCTGTCCCTACTGCTGGGCGGGGGATTTCTCCCTCGCAGCCAAATACATGCTAACTTAAGTGAAACCTGGAGTGACTTGCTCAGGCGCTTAGCATTATAGTTAAGAGCACACAACTACCCGAAATCCAAAACGTAAAACACCTCCCTCACTCTGAGGGCAGTCTGCTCCAGGCTTCACCAAGAACAAGCTCAGGAACCACGTTCGTACTTGGCCAGGTGTCTCTGGGTCAAGGGCCTCAGAGCAGGACAAATGTGGGCTTTCTCCTGGTAGACTATTTTCTAAAAACTCAATCCCCAAAGCAGTTTCTTCAGAATGCCCTGGGGCAACATATGGAGCCCAGCCTCCTATAGGAATGTCCTTCATCCCTGGGCCTGGACCACAGTGCCCCTTGTCCACAGGGAGGACCCTGGGGTTCAGGGGGATCCTCTGTCAAAAAGCGAGACCGGTGGTGTGTTCACAACCCTGAACTTACTAAGACAGGGGTGGCTTAGCATTTTGTCAACATTCAGGAAAAAGTTTTCGACAAAGTCCTTAGCAAACACCAAAGCTCAGCCAAGAAATTTCATCTTCCCCTCAGCAGCATCTCTTCATTAAATGCCAATCATGTACAAAGTGGCTTGTTTGAGCTTGCTCTGGCTTCCCCACCATTTCTCTAAGATGCACAGCTGACAATAGGACAGAACCTAAGCAAGAGCAGTGCCCGCCCCCTGTGTTCTCAGGGCCCTGGCACATCCCTTTATTTAGCTCCCGCTGCCACCCTCTGCCCAGAAGGCTTGCCTGCCTCCTTCCCTTCACCTGCCTGTGCCTAAGCAACCTTTAAAACCTAGTGTAGTTGTCACCTTGCTTCAAGGCACAGGATCCCAATATTAATTCACCTGTTGTGAGCACCTACTGTGTGCCAAGCCCTGCTCTAGGAGTTTGTGCCTATTGACTCATGCAATTTTCAGCCTGCCCACTGAGATAGGTCAGTTACTACACCTCCATCATCATCACTTGCCTCACAGAGCTCATACTGTTGTGCTTCCAGGAAAATAAAAAGCGGTGACTACTCAAGTGTCTTCCCTGCCTGTGCCGCTTGGGGTCAGGGACTGAATCTGACCCACCACTACACGCATAGCATACCTGCATGGATGAATAAATAGGGGAAAGCAGGAGGCTGCTCCAACCACCTTTGTTCTCAACAGTGAGGAGGTGGAGACGGCATGAAAAGAAATGTGTTCCATATCGTTTGTTCCCTCCTCCATGGATGTGTCTGTCTCTGCAGGGCAGGGTGTGTCTGTCCTGTTAACAGGCATACCCCTAGCACCAGCCCAGCAGTGGGCCCAAGGGCACACACATGTTGGATGAACAGAATCACTCACGAATTCGGCTATCCACTGATCCCCGCTCTGCACTGAACACGGTGATGTGGGAAACATGCAGACAGACATGTTCCAACCCTGGCCCAAGGTACCAGCAGCTAGATCTGGGGTTCCTTATGGCAGGGCTTAGACAACAGGTGCCTGTCTTAGATCTGGAGGCTGGGGCCTCGTCTGGCTTTTGGACCACAGGGAGGGGGCTGACCTGGCTGCATTTAGTCTGGCAGAGCTGGAAAGCCAGAGCTGCTTGAGGCCTCAGAAATCACAAAGTCTACCTTCTCATCCCAGGACATGATCTCTGCCCAAGTTTGGGAGCCCTTACATCTTTTTATCTTTGGATCAACTCTGCCATCCTACACATGGTCTGCCAGGAAGTAAGTGCTTGGTAAGTATTCGTGAGACTATTAACTGACCAACCAAATGAAGGAAAATGAGGCCCCACATTGGCTGGGTCATCTGAGGCAGACTGGTCAGATGGAAAGAGAAGTGACCATGATTCCGGAAACCTGGAGTCCTAGTCCTGGGTATGCCACATTATCCCTTGAGTAAATCCCTTTCCTGTTTGGGCCAGATGGGGCCTATTTTGCCGCATCTGCAAAATGGAACAGTAGACTTTAGATGGTCTCGAATGGAGGAGTTTCCAACTCTACCAATCTGCGCAGGCAAAAGGTCAGAGCAGGACTCGGCCTGGGCTGGTGTAGCTGGAGAGCCTGGGTGTGCAGCATGTGACAGGTGTGCATGCTGCTGTCCAGCAGAAGCTTGTTCCAGGCCTCAAGTATGGGCACGGATGCACTTAGGCCTTTATCCGTCACCAGCCCTGACCCCCATCAGATCTGACAACCACCACTGAGGTTTCTCCAGGCCCCGGGGGAACTCAGGCAGACACAGGCCAGAGAGCAGTCTTGTTTTTGCTCGTTTCAGAATTCATGCACACTACAGGGTAAATGCGCCACAATATTTCCCAGATTAAAAAAAAGGAGTTCTGAGCTCCATGGAGTGACTTAAATGTCAATATTTCCTTTACCAGAGGAGATCCAATGACATTCTGGAAACCAAGTATGAAATGTGATTCAGCCTCCCCAAAGAGCTGCCATTATCTCGGGGGTGGGGGGCAGTTCTAATGAAGCCCCTTGACGGAATAGAAGAGCACCTGGCAGCCATGCCAACCAGCACTAATCTTCAGTCCTGTTTAGGTCAACCACCTTGTACAGCCAATTAAGTGCCGTGTGCCTCTGTTTCTAACACGCAAAATGCAGATAAAACTGTACCCACTCCTCACTAAGTTGCTGGGAAGATAATTCATCAAGATTTTATCAATAATTTTAAACAAAATAAAAGAGCAAGAGTTAATATGTGTTGAGAACTTTCTATGCGTCAGGCACTATCCTGAGCACGTTGCAGCATTATCTCACTTAATGTTAGAGCAGATGAATGAAGAAGGTATTGGGATTATGCCCATTTTAAAGACACAAACACTGAGCACTGAGGACGTTCAATAATTTACGCAGAGCCATAGTGCTGGTGGTATAGCTGGGATATGAACACAGTATCTAATACTTGTATCAGGCATTGTACTGAAGACCTATATTGTCCTCAAGGAGTTTATAATTTGATGAGAGAAATAAGCACATGTACAAATGGTGAACAAATGAAAATGAGAATATTTTCAACTGAACAAAGCCTCCTGCAAGTTCAAGGCATTACTTCTTCCCACTGCCCTGTTAGTTTACAATGTATGTTACACACGTGAGTATCCAGAAACATGAACATAAAGGTTACGTCTGCTCATATGTATTTGTGTGATAAAATCTATTAACAAGGGACTATTTCCCCATCCCCCCACTGGTCCAAGTGAACCTTCTAATCCTGTTATTGTCCGTTTTCCCCCAGCCTTTCTTCTAGTGTCTGGGTTCAGGCCAGTTTCACCAGACCAGTTTCTCCACTTTTATGATGCAGATGAAGGCCCAAGGCTGAAAACAGAGGAAGCAGGAGGGGGAGAGCCCAGCTCCAAAGGTTAAGACAATTTACATGATAATGAGTGGCTGGGGGAGGGGGAGGAGTGTGTGGAGGGAGGGAGGGGGAGAGAGTGAGAGAAAGGAGGTTGGGGGAAGGAGAGATGGAGGGAGAGGATGAGAGAGAACCTCTCACAGGCAGAGAGGAGAGGAAGGAGGAGGGAGACAAGAGGTGGGAGAGAGAAGGAGAAACAGGCCAAGAGAGGGAAAGCCTTGCAGGCAGGAGGGGGGGAGGTGCAAAGAAGGAGTGTCTGCAGAATTTGGGGGGACAGTAGCCCAAGACAGTAGGGGTGGGGTAGACAAGAGGAAGATGTAAAAGGATATATGAGAAAAGCAGTGGGAGCTGTTCTTTGGGTCCCTTTTCATATTTCTAGAGAGTCTTAGGATAAAGACTGAGGTTGTTTTAAAGATATGCTGTGCCTGATTGTGCCTGTTTATTTTTTTTTTTTTTATTTTTTTATTTTTTTTTTTTTTATGATTGTGCCTGTTTAAATGGAACTCTGCTCTGGACCTGAACCATGTGGATGATAGCTTCATTAGGGGTCTGATCGAGATCATATCATATATGTATATATTGTGCCTGCATAACCTTGGGCTAGTCACTGAGCCTCTCAGCCTCATTTTCTTCACTTGTAAGGAATAACCATCGAACCACTGCACAGGTAGTCTTGAGGATTAAGTAATTAATGCCAGTTGTTTAAATCAGGCCCTGAAACATACTGACCGGAAGTCACTTATCATCACCTTTAATTCCTAAAGCTTCAGTTCTCTGATCCATCTGCTTGCTGATCACTCCCACCAAGCATAGCATCCTAGGCCCAGCCCAGCTCCACCTCCTGCTTGCTTCCAGACGGTTCACTTGCTCCCAGTCTCTGGATCCTTGCCTTTCGGCCCTGATAGCCCATCCATTCCATCCCAGGCCCTCATCTGCCTCTCATCACCACACATCACATTCCTGTGCTTCCTTTCCAACCCCATAGAGAACCACACTCCACCTGTGTATCATTCACTGTAGCTCCCCAACCCTCCTCCCCACTTGCAGTCCTTCTCCCACCAGTCCCTCCACCTCCACACCACCATCATGAGAATCTCCTTAAAAACTCATTTCCATCCCACCCCTCCCCAGCTCAAAAATCTATCAATGTCTGCCTGCTGTCAACGGGATGAAACACAAACTCCTTGGCACACCTTCTGGACCTCACTATGTCTTCTAGCTCTCCCACACCTTGCCATATCCTCACCCTTTGTTCCCGCTCCTGGCCTCCTTTGTCCATCAGATCTGATTTGGCTGCTACCAACCTACTGCCTTTGTTCCTGCTCTTCCTGCTTCCAGTCCTTTTCCTTACCCACATCTGCCTTGTCAAGCCACAACCCTGCTTCAGGGTCAGTATCAGCCTCACTTCTGGTAAAAGGCTCTCCCTGACCCCCAGTAACAGCTGAGTGCATTCTGCTAGTGAGCCCTGTCTTCCCAAGGAAATCAACTCTTTTTTTTTTTCCAAATTTTTATTTAAATTCTAGTTAGTTAACATATAGTGCAGTATTAGTTTCAGGAGTAGAATTTATGATTCATCCCTTACACATAACACCCAGTGCTCATCACAACACATGCCCTCCTTAATGTCCATCACCCATTGAGCTCATCCTCCCCACCCCACCTCCTTCCATCAATCCTCAGTTTGTTCTTTATCATTAAGATTCTCTTATGGTTTGTTCCCCCCTCCCCCCCCTTAAAGGCTCTGTGTCACATACCTCTGAATGTTTACACAGGGCTTAGTGCAAAGCCTACCCATAGTAGGTACTCAATCAACAACTGCTCATTTAGTGATAAATTACAGGTGCTTCTACTTTTTTCTATGACACTTTTGGAATTAGACTTGTCATTCTACTCAAGGGACTTTTTGGGAGATTTATATTCTGAGCACAGTGCAGGTTGTTTGAGTGAGGAGGGGACCAAAAGATGAATGACACAGGCCTTGTGTAGAAGGACAGGCCTTGTGAAATTATGAAGGAGTTCTTATTCTAGGCTCCACTGGTGGGCTTTATGAGTGCCAGAGCCTCCTCAAATTGTATGCAAATTTCCTAGATGTGTGCATGTGTGCATTGTTCTGGAGAGGAGGCTCATTCCTTTCATTAGCTGCTCAAATGGTTTTGATCACCCTAGAGTGCAAGGGTCACTGCTCTAAGAAAAGAGTAACATAACCAATTTTCATACCAGTACATGAGTAAGCTCTCAATGGAGAGAAAGCCTTGAGCTGAGTTTTGCTGTCAAGAAGATGGAGAAGAAAACCTTCATGGAAGAGAAAGGAGCTAGGCTGGGTCTCACTTAATAGAAGGAATATCAGAAGGAAGAGAAGGAGAGAAAGGCATTGGAGGCAGAGAATACAGCCTGAGCCAAGACCTGGAGGAATGGGAATGTGTGGTGTCTTTGGGTAGGGGGTCTGCGGCCTGGTGTGGCTGGGGCATGGGCTGTGGACTGATGTAAGGGGATCCCTGCTGCTTGCCCCGTGTAGCAGCTTTTTCAGGCTTAGGCTCATGCACAGAGAGGCTGAAGGAGAAACCAGTTACTCCTCCCTACATGGGGGGACCAGGGTGGGTGATGAGCCACCTGCCAGGAGAAGTCAGGGACACCTGTTCTAATGAGATACAGCAAGGAAACTTCTAGATGCTTCTTTGTATGGAGACTGCAAAGCTGGCTGGCCCAAGTAGGCTCTGGATGTGGGGCTGTCTTCCTCTAGATATTTCATGATGGATTAGGGGAGGAGGGCAGAGATGGAGAAGCCAAGAGAGTGAAGGAGGTCTTTTGAGGCCAAAATACAAGTTTGGGTCTGCTCTGCATGGGGCAGTTCCTACAACATCCAAACAGCAGATCCTCCAATTGGGCCACCCCTGGGCCCTGAGAGAGGAAAGAGATTGGAGAACCAGCCCTGGGGTCAAGGCATCTGGGCACCACCTGGCCGGCTGTAGGTAGACCTGATTGGAAGGTGTCCAGTACCCCAGGGCCTCACCCCTCTCCCAGGGTGTAGTTCAGGCTTTCTCTCTTCCAACATGTCAGCCTCACTCTTCTCTCAGGGCCTTGGTGTTTGTCTGGAACCTTTGTCCCCTTCTGCTCCCATAGCTGGCTCCTTCTCATAGCCAAGTTTCATCCCTGACGACCCTTTCAGGTCCAGGGGAAACTTCAGTCTGAAACAGTTCTCCCCACACCCCCACCCTGATTTATAGTCCCTGCACTCAGCTACCCAGACTGCAAATCCATACCAGTGCGCTTCTAGAAAATACCTTTCCCAGAGGTCTGGCTCACTTTGGCCTGAGTCTTGGGTCAACTTCCCTTTTCTGCTCCTCACAGGTGATCTAACAGAGGGAGGAGGTGCCCCAGGGCTTGGAGGCTTTTGTCAGCCAGGAGGATTGTGCCTGAGGAGCCTGTGCTGCCGGGGATGGGTCAGCCATCTGCCATGGTGCTGCCCACTGTAACAGGACTGGGCTCCAATGCTACTGTGTCCAGTGGACTCTCCTGGGTGTCTCCACTCTGTTCCTGATCCCCTCTGCCTTGACACTTTCCCTGCCCTCCTACTCAATGACTGTCTTGACAGGGAAACCTCATAGAAGAGGAACAGCCAAAGAGTCCCCAGGGGCCCCCAGAACAGTCCTTGATATGTCGTATTCTCAGCAATTCCCAAGCAACTACCTCTCTGTTTAGGATAATCAAATGGGTGAGGGGGCAGGGGGAGGGGGAAATCCCACAGGAATAAGTAGTGCTTTCAGAATTGAAGAAAAGGATTCCAAAGTCATAGTGACTTTTCTGGGTTTTAATCAGGGCAGGAAGTTTTTGGAAAGGAAAAGCTGGTTAGGAGGCAGGCATGACAGTGACCACACATAACACCTCACAGGCCGTCCGTGTATGTATGTGTGTGTGCAAGTATGTAGGGTATGTGCTGTGGACACATGTGCCTTTTGTATGGAACCTATCATTTGGGTAACAGAGAATCAGGTACCTTATGCTTTCTGGCCAAGAGGCCTGTGGCCTGTCCTGGTCTAAAGATCACACCAAGTGTTTCCTGCTCTGAGCTTTAATGCATGAGTTCATTAAAATGAGTTAACATATGTAAAATGCTTAATACAGTGCTCAGCAGAGGGGGGGGGGGGTCAGTAAATGATCCTATTACCACTGTGGCCATCATTATTAAAATGAATGGAGCCCTGTAACCATCTTGGCTAATGCTGATGACCTGAGTAAGGCATGTGCTGGATACCTGGTTTCTCAGGGTACCACTCCCACTGTGCCCATTTCTGAATCCCTAGCAGTCAGCACACTGCCTGGTACGCTGAAAGCTGTCAATTTATACTTCATGGAAATAAGACTAAAGAACCAGGAGTGCCCCTCTTTCCACAGTCCTTGGCTTTATGACCGAAACCAAAGCTGGTCCCCCCTCCCCGGGCTGGCAGAAGCAGAAGCGCTTCCTCTGTGAAATCAGCTGGTGGACTCCACCTCCCAGCGCAGTGGATGGAACCCTGGCCCTCCGGCCAGCACCCGGCTTCTCTGGCCCAGGCTGGCCTCAGACACACCCGCAGTCAACAAATCCCCCTGTGGAGGAGGAGCCGAGGCAGGATGACAGGATGACTCTGCCCCATGGAATTAGAATTTTGTGCATAAAATATTGAATTTTACATTTAAACCTATTTGTCATAGATCACTTATCAGACCCAGAGGCAAGGATCGTTTTCCTCTGTGAGGAAGCTGATTCTTTTAGCAAAGATAAAGGATATGTATAGAACGCACAACTGAATCACGGTATTCAGAGATTAATTCTCTCTATCCAAAGACTCCAATGCAGGGCCCAGGCGCTCAAAGACCTCCCCATGTGCTCCCTTTCTCTTCCCTCCAGGACACAGGGAAAGGATTGCTGGGATTCACAGTCCTACAAAGAGCCACTTCTGGATAGAACTCTCCAAGGATGTTTTTCCTTCTTTCCCGTGCTCTTTTATTTAGCTTTGCCAAGCATAGCTGTAGATGCTTTAGTATTACAGTTAATGCAAATGTTTGCAAATAACAGGCTTTTATACACTTACTCCATTCATCACTTATCAAACACCTGGGAACTCAACTGAAAAACAGTCCCTTGTATGTAAGTGCTGAATCACTAAACTGTACACCTTAAGTTAATATTACAGTGTATGTTAACTAACTGGAATTTAAAGAAAACCTAAAAAAAAAAAGAGGTAAAATAGTCCCTGTCCTAGGATATCAGCTTCTCGCAGGAAGGAGAGCACCTTAGGTCCTCAGACTCACCTGGGACACATCCCTTGGTGTAAAGGAGGAAAGAGAGTCGAATTCAAATGGTTACCCACTCCCCCAAGAAGGGAAGGAAAGCTCTGCTAAAAAGGGGAGATGATGCTCAGTTAGTGCTCGCTTGGTTTGAGAAATACTTTTTCTGCTCAAGTTAACTACTCAAAGGCAAGTACTTGTACAGTGCTGTGGGAGTCCCAATTTAGGACATCAGTAATCCTTTGTCACATGCAAGATAAATCCTACATTTTGTGGCTGCTGTCTTTGTTGGTGACTTTGCTTTGGAGGTATGCTTATCACCTAAGCCTCTGTTTGACTGGATTTGCCTGGCTGACTGGTACATTGGTTTAGGTTGGTGACTAGACTTCTCTTTCAGAGACAACAGTCTCTTCTGGTTCCTGTAAGAGAGTCAACACTATAAAGAGCACAGGACCTCTCCTTGCAGTGCCCATGGGCACAATGGCCTACCTTTCTCTCCTTGTCACCATATTCAATGCCCAAAGTGTCCATGGCCCGGACGATGGCTGCCAGGGACTGGATAGTGTTGCTGTAGACAACAGGCTTGTACTGTTTCACGTCTTCTCCAGAGAAGCCATCTTCATGAATGATCCTAGAGAGAAACCACACACACCACATCTGATGAGTGCACTGTCCTCACTTGGTACCAAGGAACACCAGGCACATGACACCTCTGGGGCCAACCTCTTGGCTCAGCTGGCCAAGGGCTATGTCTAACCTGGATGCTCAATCCCTCAGCTGCTGCACTAGTACCATAACATCTGAAAGAGGAGTTTACCTGAATTACTGAGAATTAAGCAGAAAAACAGAATAGTGGCAAAAAGAATATAGTCTTTTATACTACTTATATATAGCGAAAGAAGTATCAGGCAACAAGGTGCTAGTTATACTTGAAAATGCTTAGAACAGGAGGAACACACAGTAAGCACTCAGTAAGTGTTAGCGGTTAGTATTTTTAAGCAAAGCTCATGGTCTTAACCTAAGTTTCCACTTAGAATTACACTGATGAAGACCCCTGCAGGAAGCCTGCAAGTGAATAATGATTTTTCTTTTGCAGAAAATCCACAGTGCTTGCATGTAAGAGGACTCACTTAAAATGAATCTTCTTCATCTTTGATAGTAGAAGACTCAACAGAAGGCATGTGTCTACTCTTCTGTCCTTGGCTAGGATTTGACTACCACGTCAACCTTATTCTGGTGGCTCTGAACAGTGACATGGAGGATGCAAAGCTGACATCACAGTTCCCAGAGGCCACATGACACTCTCTGCCCTCCTGTTCTCAGGTTCCTCTGAGCTCAGGGGTAAGGCCAGACGTGCCCTAATGTCCCATCTCCCTGCAGATAGTAGCCACTCAACACGTGCTCACTGCCAACCAGGTTCCCAACAGTAGAGAAGGCGGGGAAGAGATGAAAAAAACAAAATTTGGCAAGAATTCTCTTACGGTTGGAGCAATTAAGAAAGAGTGAGTGGATTCAAAGACTAACATCTGACAGTAGACACCATCTCCCCCAAGAAAACTGTGCAAACTCCTCACTGGTCACATTTTTCAGTTCAGGGTTGAATATTACTTACAATATGAACATACATCCATCTAAGAGCTGAGACTTCTCTTCCAACCCCCCACAGTGCTTTCCATTGCTTTCCATCCCTTCATTACTCTCAGTACAGAAGGAAATTGCTCACAGTTCTTTTTTTAAAAAACAGTTTTACTGAGATATAATTCACATTCTGTACAATCCACCCATTTAAAGTGTGCAATCAAGTTTTTTAGTCCATTCGTGGGCTTGGGCAATGATCACTTGCAGTCTAATTTTAGAACATTTTGTCCCTTTCCCCAAAAGAAACCTACTACCTATAGCAGTCACTCCTCACCCCCATGCCCAGTAAGCAACCACAAATCTGTATTCTGTTTCTATAGATTTGCCTATTCTGGACATAAATAAATGGTATCATACAATAAGAGGTCTTTTATAACTAGCTTATTTCACTTAGCATCATGTTTCAAGATTCATCATGCTTTTTTTTTTTTTAAGATTTTACTTATTTATTCATGAGAGACACAGAAAGAGAGGCAGAGACATAGAGGGAGAAGCAGGCTCTCCACAGGGAGCCTGATGGAGGATTCGATCCTAGGACTTCGGGATCACTCCCTGCACCAAAGGCAGACACTCAACCACTGAGCCACCCAGGCACCCAAGATTCATTATGTCACAGAAACTTTCAGTACTCCATTTCCTTTTATTGCCAAATTATATTCCATTGTATGGATATACCACATCTTATTTATCCATCCACCAGTGGATGGACACTAATAATTCTTTTTGTAAAATCTGACTTGATACTGGTGTTAGGTCTTTATCCGGGGTTTCTCTAAGAAGCAGATCATAATGACCTTTCTGACTTCATGGGCTTCTTTACCCCTACATCTATTTCTGTGCAAGTTTCCAGAGGGAGTATACACCCAGTCTGGATCATTGGTGCACTACCCTAGAGGGATCTTAAAGAAGTTGCTAGGTCCCACTGTAAACAACTAGAAAATTGGAGAAAATACATGAAACAAGCAGTTTCGGAGACCATATAGGACTGTGATCCTGGAGACAAAGGGAAACAAATAATGGTGAGTTCTGTGATGGCCTCGGCTTTCCCCTGGAGGCATTTACCAGCCCTCAGGGCAGGGACAGAGAGCCTAGGCAGAGTGCAGAAGTCTTATTAAGTTGATGAGGCAAAGATCCAAGTTCAGGAAGGCTGAGGTGGCTGGGATTCCAGGAGAGAGAAAACTAGAGACAAAGAGAAAGGAAGCTCCCTTTGCATGAATAGGCATCTTCTTGGGTCTTGAGCTGAATAAGGTAAGACTGCAAGAGCTCAGCAAGGAGCAAACACCAGGGAGCTTAAAAGCAGAATACTTCCCAGGGCTCACCCAAGGCTGGAAGATGTGCAAGTTCTGACCTAGGCAGAGTGAAGAGTCCTTGCTGAACACTGAGGACACTCAGCAGAGACCCTAAGAAGGCTCATGCCATAGCAGTATTGCGAAACTGGCCCTAGAGTAAAAGCTACTTTAGACCTGCCCCTGCTTAAAAATTAGCCTCAAAAAAAAAAAAAAAATCAAGCTGACCCCTAAGTAACTTAATTAGAATAAAGTTCAATACTTTCAGTGGCAACAACAAAATCATACACTCAACAATATGATATTTTTAATATCCAGCATCCAATACGAAATTCCTGGCTATGCAAAGAAGCCAATGTGACCCACAACCAGGAGAAAAATCAGTTAACAAAAGCAGACTCAGGAGTGACAGAGATGATGTAATTAACAGTAAAGACTTTAAAAATACCTATTTAAAATATTTTCAAGAAATTAAAGGAAAATATGAATATAATGAGTAGAGAATGGAAGACACAAAAAAGAACAGAATGGGATATCTAGAGATGAAAATACAATATTTGAGATAAAAATTTCCCAGTATGGGGTTAACTCATAGAAGGTTAGTGACCTTGAACACAATGGAAACTATCCAAACTAAAGCAAAGAGAGGAAAAAGGCTAAAAAAAAAAAAAAAGGCATTGTGATATTTATAATATATGTAAAACTAAAACATATGCAATAATAGCATAGCACAAAGGATGGGAGGGCTAAAATAGAAATATACTGTTGAAAAATTCTGATAAATGAAGCACTTAAAAGTAAAGCATGGTAAGTTAAGATATATACTGTAAATTGTAGACAACTTAAAAGCAATATAAAAAAGCCAATTGTTACCCAGGCTCCACAACCAGACAGCCCTCCAAGGGTGGGACTTGCTGGGTAACCTAAGAGGTGCAGCTGGGACTAGTCAGTCCTCATGATACTCTCTCCCAAGAAACCAGTGCAATGAGTTTCTCATTCTTCGTTCTGGACCAGCAGGCCTTACCACTCTCCTGGTAATACTCTCTAGGTCCTTGGCTGCCTTCAGGATCTGCCTCCACTAGGGTTTGGAACTCTAATTTTTCACACCCATTAGTATCACTCATCATACCACCCTAACACAAATAGTAAGTCCTCAAACATCAGCTGCTGTTTTTCTTTCTTTCTTTCTCTCTTTCTTTTTCTTTCTTTCTTTCTTTCTTTCTTTCTTTCTTTCTTTCTTTCTTTCTTTCTCTTTCTCTTTCTTTCCTTCTTTATTTCTTTCTCTTTCTTCTTTCTTTCTTCTTTCTTTCTTTCTTTCTTTCTCTTTCTTTCCTCTTCTTTCTTTCTTCTTTCTTTCTCTTTCTTTCTTTCTTTCTTTCTTTCTTTCTCTTTCTTTCTTCTTTCTTCTTTCTTTCAGATTTTACTTATTTATTTATGAGAGACACAGAGAGACAGAGGTAGAGACACAGGCAGAGAAGCAGGCTCCCTGCAGAGAGGCTCCTGTGGGACTCGATCCCAGGACCCCAGGATCATGCCCTGAGCCAAAGAAAGATGTTCAACTATTGAGCTACTTAGGCATCTCTATTTTGTTTCTTTTACACCACCAATGAAGGAAGTTCTGTTCGGGGGATTCTGACTTTAGAATGTGGGTATTACTATTCAGAGCTACCATTTATTATATACTTATGATGTGACAGGCACTTGGCATTTATTCCTCACAACAGCTCCTCGTAGATAAGAAACTCAAGACCTGAAGGGTTAAGTCCTTTACCAATGACACCCAGGGATAGAACTGGGCTTGCCCACATCTGCCTGGCTCCTGAGCCTAAGGAGTCAGCCTCCCACTGCTCTACTCTGCCTCTCCAGATAAGATGGGGAAATAGAAAATAAAGATCTTAAGTGATACTTTTAAGGATATATGACTCAAATCATTGCTGGTGGAGGGCAAAGAAGATGAGGAAGGTGGCATGAAAGTAATACTAAAAGGATTGATTCTTAAAAATTTTAGTGTTTTCCCCTGAGTGGTGGGATTACTAACAGTATCTTTTTTTGTTTTGTTTTGGTTTTTTATGTTGTTTTGTATGGTCCAACTTTTCCAGTGTTAGCACTACTTCTTGGTAGAGGCCAATTTAAAATTCTACCCTGAAACAGGAAGCCCAATTTTAAGCTAATATAAGCCAGTCTGAACAAGTTACAAAACTAACAGGACTAGAGCAAGTTTCTCCCACATTGAATCATTTCTGCAAACCTTACATGAAGTTTCTTTATCTTGTGCCACCCCAGGCACCAGGCTGAGACCCTCCAGGCAGTTTCCTATCCAGTCCAGTCCAAGTATTGAGGCAGAGTACAAAAGTGAAGTGTACTGGGGACCCATGCTCTGCTCCTAGGCTGAGAAGACATTAGCAGATTACTCTGTCTTTCTCGGGCTCACCTCCTCTTCTGTCAAGCAAGTATAATAAAAACCTACACATCCTATATCCAGGCCCCCAGAAGATCCAGGGATTTCACACACAAAGTGAGTATCAGGACATGTCCTATGATATCAGCCCAGGAGTGTGGGGCAAAGAAAGGAGGTGTCTTGTCAGGGTGTATGTATGTGTGTATGTATTTTTAAAGTAGGCTCTATGCCCAACGTGGGGCTTGAGCTTGCAACCCTGAGATTGAGAGGCACATACTTTACCAACTGAGCCAGCCAGGTGCCCCTGGTCAGGGTTGGAGAGGCAGCCCAGGGGAGTCTGGTCTCAGCTGAGGTCTGAGTCCTGGGGAGGTAACACCAGGATTTGGAAAGCAGGAGTGAGGCTGCATGCGACACCTTAGTGACAGTGGCATCTCTGGCATCACATTGCAGCAGTCCTACAAACTGATCTTCATCCAAGTGTGAAATAAAGTCCCAGGGACATCATTTGAACCACTGGATCCAGTCATACCTGAAGCTAATCCTCCTTTACGCTTCTGAGTGACAGGAGCCCAATAATTCCCTCTTATTTTTGCATAAGCTAATTTGACTTGTGTTTCTGCCACTTACAATTAATACAGTCATGACTCAAACATGCTCTGCACGTTGATTAACGACAATCATTAGAGATCATCTCATGCTAGGCTTGTCTATTACTTTTACCACCAGCCTGTCAGCCCCTGGAGGCCAGGTACCACATCTCACCCTTCTCACTGCTTCCTCTCCATATTATTTGGCACAGCACTGGGCTCTAGACAGTACTCAGAGAAAGTGGGGCATAACTATGTGAGCCAGGATTAGACAGATACACAAGCCCCACCCCTGCCCAAGGAGCTCACTAACAGAGGTGTGTGTGTGTGTGTGTATGAGAGAGAGAGAGAGAGAGAGAGAGGGAATGTTGGGGTGGGAATCCAGCAGATTTCTTACGCCTGCAGAGCCAGGGTAGCAGAGGGAAGCCAGGTTAGATGCTGCAATCGTGCCCACCACAAGCTCAGGGACTCTGAAGGGTGGACCAAGCCACCAAACCAGAAGAACCAGCAGGCAAGGGCTGACTCTGTAGCCCTCAGTATTTGACTTCGGACAGGAGCCACCAGCTGGACTCTGGAAACCTGGCAATGCAACTGAAGGAGGAGATCTCAAGTAGAAATGGAAGGGGGGTGGGGTGAATCCAAGCCCACCAGAGCAAGTCTGAGATTCCTGGGAAGAGGCAAACAAGGAGGGACCCCTTGCCTCCCCTGCCTTGGCTCCTCATCTTTGCTGCCTTAGGGACCTTGCAGGAGGCCTGGACAAGGGCTTTCTTTGCTCTCTGCTTCCCCCTCTCAGCACAGGATTGCACTCAGCTGCAGTGAGACTCCCTGGGCACAGTGGCCTTATATGGTCACAGAACCACAGGCTCAGGAGCTGGAAGGGACCGTAGAGGATCATCTGCCCCAGTAGCCATTCTCCTCCTTTGAATCACAGATGCTTCTGAGATTGTGATGAATGCGCCAACACACACTTTTCCTCCTAGTTTCTGGAGGCTCAGAAACTCGAGGGCCCTAGGTGGCTAGAATGCATAATCTTCACACCATCTCCAGCCTGGACTAAATGCCCCTCCTCCACTTCCCTTTCTCCAGCACTGGGACTGTCTGCTCTCCACCATAGTCCTATTGGGGATCCAGATTAAGGGGGTGCTTTGGGAGCCAGACTCGAGCTATGGAGCAAAGTCATTTTTTTAGCTGCCTAGTGTTTCAGCTCCCTCAGCTTTCCACAGAGATGGGCCTGGTAGTACCAACCCTCCTCACTAGTTGTGCTACGTAAAGAGAAGCGCTGGGCATGGTAAGCACTCAATTGGTCCCGCAGTTATTATTGTTGTTATTGTTGTTGTATTTGGTGACAGGATGGCAGTGGGGCAGGGAGTGCAGTTTGCTGGCTGTCCATGTCTCTCCTCTTGAGGAGAGGACATAACCCAGGGCCATAGGGCAGGAAAGCCAGGAAGCCATGGGAGGACCACTGCTTGCCAAGAGGAGATAGCCACAGCAACAGCCACAGAAAGAAGATGGGGCAGGGAGAGGGGGCTTTCTTGGCACTGGAGCAGAGAAGCTACTCATTTGCCTAATGAACATCACCCAAGCAGCAGTGGGTTGAAAGGCTGAATTTCCTGATTTGGGGGCTGCTTAGGGATGTTATGTGTTTCTAATTGCAGCTGGGGATTCATATGCTGACTGCTGTAGGTGAGGGTCAGTGCTGAGCACCTTACCACTGACAACAGTTCCAGTCATCAGGGAGATGTGGTCAGCAATAGGGAGATGGCCCTGGAGCCACACCCCTGCCTCGCAGTGGTGGGAAACGACTTCCCTGGATTCACAGAATGTGTTTTTAATCCAACAGTGAGTTATTGACACACACCAGCAATTAGGAGCTCCACAGAACCTATCAGACTGCATGGAGCCTAGACAGGATTGTAACATGAAAACACCCTTAGAGTATCTGGTGTGTCCTGTGCAGCCATTGTTATAAAACTACATTTGTGTGTGATGGTGCTGGTAGGAGGAAGGGGTGTGGAGGTACAGTAGGAGGGAAAAGAGCTGGATGCTTAACAAAATATCATCAATAATCACTTTAAGGCAGTGGCATTTGGTAACTTTTTTTTTTCTCTTTACATGTCTGTTTTGTTTCACTAAAAAAAATGTGCATTTGTTATTTGAAAGAACAACACATACTTTTTGGTGGGAGGCAGACACTTCATGTTTAACAGAGGGGACCACTTTGGCCAGGAGAGGGGTCTAGAGTAAGAAGGGGAGAGTCATTAATCAATAGGAATTTCCTGGCATGTGTCACCTAGGTTCAGCTGGATATAAGATCTCATCAGACTCTGAAGCCCACGAGGCCTGGTCCCTGCCTCCTTGGTGTTCTCCTTCTGGATAATAAGGCGAGTGTTGAGAACAAGAAAGCTAACTATTGTGGTATCTGCCAAGGGCCAACTGAAGGGTCTGTGTGTCAGACGCTTCGGCTGTCACCCAAAAGCCATTCCCTTCTTATCATGGTGAGGTCCTCTCCCTGCGTCCCTTGCAGCTAAGAGTGACCATGTGATCCAGTTCAAGTAAGACTGAGGGGGAAGTGGCTAGACCTGCCTCTGAGAAAAGGTTTTCCTTCTTGGTTCAAAGAGAGAACAGCTTTTCTGCCTCCCTACTCCACTGTTCCTCTACCCCTGGCTGTCTCTCCCCCGGCCATCCCCTGGATTCTTGCCTCTATATGTGGTTATGTGAGAAAGTGAACACTGGCGCCATGGCAGCCATCTTGTGACTGTGAGGTTAAATGCCACCACCCTGAGGATGGCAGATGAAAGGGGCACAGCGATTTCCCAGTGATGCTGCCTAAATGTCAAATGAACCCTGGGGCCATCTGGTACCAGGGGGCATGCTCTTACCATGATGCCCTCTACCTGGGATAGGGAAATGATCCTCCTTGGAGCCAACACAGAAATAGTCATTTTCCAGGTGGGAACCTATGACTTAGAGAGAAGAGATTTGCCTATAGGCATACAGTTAGCTTGTGATGGAGTAGGGACAAAATTCCAGGAGGTTCTCCATTGTGCCACAGGCTCCTTGCTTTCCGTAGTGCTCCCCTGAAGTAGGAGGTTAGTGGGTGACACCAGGCAAGAAAAACATCTATCAATTGCAAAACAGAAAGATTTTCCCTCTTCTATCTTAAAATCTCTAGCAACTAATAATTTGGAGGCTTCTTTGAAGGTAGTTTGTAAGCGTCTCTGTTCATTCATTCACTCGTCCCCTAATGCACTTTCCCCATATTGTCTGGGTAGCTACTATGTACCAGGCACGGTGTCAGGTGCTGGGGACAGAAGAGTCAACTGGCAGACACCAGAGAGCTTGACTCCTACTGCAGAAGGTATGTATCAAATAAGCAATTTCACAAATGATTGATTAAATTACAATTGGAGTAAATGCCACCAAGAAGAAAAATATCATGGGCAAGAGATACGAGAGGAAGACATATAGTATGGGCTTGGGGGCAGCAAGGAAAGTTGCACACGAGCTGGCTGCAGGGACAGAGAACAACACAGGACTCCGGAGAGGGAATCAGCACATGCCACACCGGCTCTCTGGAGAGCCGCTTCTGTACGCAGTCTCTGCATGTCTTCCAGAGGTCCCCCACCCGCGCCCAGCAGGCACACAGGGTGCTGGGAAAACGTGCTGTAAAGGAACGGAAGGAGCTTCCTGGGCTGGCAGGTGGGACTGGAAGCCAGAGATCCCAGTCGGGAGGCTGCTCTGGATCTGGCGAGGGCGTAGGTCTGATGTTTCCTCCCCAGGGACGGTTCCACCCAACCTCCTGGAAAACATGCAGGCTAATCCAGAGTTGGAAACGTCACAACACCAGCCAGCAGGAAGAGCTAGCCAGCTTGAGCGGAGGCACCCGAAACAAAAGGCAGAGGAGAAGGTCCTGCAGGAGGCTCCACCTCTTCTCTTCCCTGTTGAAGCTCCCATCGACTGTTCACAGAAGGGTCAAGCTAAGTTGGGTGTGAACTGCAGGAAAGACCCTGGCCCCTGATTCTGTGGGTGCCACCAAGAGTGAGGACTAAGGGGAGCAGTCAACAGTGGTCCAGGAGGTACTGTGTGGGCAGGGCCAGGGGTGGATGGGAGATGGGTGTTTCCAGCCCTGCAGCAGCTCCAGTTCCCTAGAGGACATCCTTCCTTCTTTCATTCCATAAATGTATATATTGAGCACCTGTTAGGAGCTAGACACTCCCTGACTCTCCTACTTGCTAACAGCATAGACTGTGGGCAGGTTGCCGACCTCTGTGGGCCCAGGTCTCCACTCTTTGTTTTTCTTTCTTTTGTTTTTTTTTGGTCTCTACTCTTTAAATTAGGGATAATGACTGTCCCTCACAGCGCCATCAGCAGTGTTAAAGAATGTGCAGGGAGGAGCTGGCACACAGGCCCATTATTGCCAACTGCTGGTATTATGTAGAAGTCACAGACTGATCAGTGCCAAAGCAGGACTAAACTAGTCTTGTCTTGGGACCCGTGGGTGGCTCAGTGGTTGAGCATCTGCCTCAGTTCAGGCCAGGATCCCAGGATCCTGGGATCGAGTCCCACATCAGACTCCCTATGGGGAGCCTGCTTCTCCCTCTGCCTGTGTCTCTGCCTTTCTCTGCATGTTTCTCATGAATAAATAAATAAAATCTTAAAAAAAAAAAACTTGTCTGGTCTCCCGGGGCCTTGGGTCTGCCTCCTACCCAGAGCAGCAGTTTGTCTTGACCTAGATGAATGGGTAGAGGGTATCCATGTTTTGAATGATCAGCTCAGAGACCACTGGCAGAGATGAGACCTGTGTGCTTACAAGGTAATATGCTGAGACCTCAATTTCTGACTTCCCAGAGTTCCTCTCCCCAGAGCAGAGGCAGTGGGACCCAGAGGCCCTGATGGGGGTCAGAAGCTTCGCTTGTGTCTAAGCTTCCATAACTGGCAGAGCCAGAGCTTTCCTGAAGGTGATGACTTCCTCTTCCTCTCATCCATAGAACTGACTACTCATGCCAGGTACCAGCCATACAGCACCCAACAGACAGTGGTGGACAGGACAGACATAGACCTTGACTTCAAAGGACTCACCATGTAGCTGGGGAAGACAGAAAATAAATAACTGAATAAATAATATTTAGAGTGATGAACACAAGAATGGTAGAGGGATGGGGTTTGGCGGGGTGGAGTTAGGAGCCAGGAAAGAAGGTGGCATGTGAAACTGAGGCCTGAATGATGATAACTGAACCCTGCATATATGTGAGGAAGAATATTTTGAGTAGAGAGAACAGCAAGTGTAAAGGCCCTGCCCCCTTCCTCCGTGTTAGAAGAATGGTGAAGAGTTAGTGGGGCCACAATGGAATAAGTACCAGGGAAAGTGAGGGGGATGAGGTCAAAGAGGGCAGCAGGGAGCTGATCACATGGGGTTATTGTACAACTCATATTTTTTTCATAACATGCATTAAAACCTATTAAAATAAAAAAGTCGGGGATCCCTTGGTGGCTCAGCGGTTTAGCGCCTGCCTTTGGCCCAGGGCACAATCCTGGAGTCCCAGGATTGAGTCCCCTGTCGGGCTCCCAGCATGGAGCCTGCTTCTCCCTCCTCCAGTGTCTCTGCCTCTCTCTCTCTCTGTCTATCATAGATAAATAAATAAATAATTTAAAAAAATAAAACAAAATAAAATAAAAATGTGTAGTGTCCTCCCAAAACCATTGTGATTTCTCCCGTTGGTTTTTTTTTCTTTTTTGCTTCTAAGTGTGGATCGCCTTTAAATGATAGCTTTCCCTCCTCTTTCCCTGACTTCTCCAGCTCTGTCTGCAAGGCCTGTTGTTGGAACACTTATGGATTCCAACTTACACAGCTAAGCAAAAAAGAAGAAAAAAAATCAGCCATCATCCCACCACCTGGAGGGAAGCACCATCCACATGTTAGTGTGTATTTCAGTCCTTTTATCTGAGAGTCCGTATGTACATGGTCTTTCCTGAAATGGAATCATACCGTGTGCCTCTGCATCATGCAGCAGTTGTCACTGGCTGCTTGGTGTCCCTTCATCTGAGTGGGGCCTGAGTCATTGGACCATCAGTGGACACTTGGGTTGCTTGTAGATGGAAGCTAGCTCTTCCCAGCTTCAAAGTCAGCTGCTGGGGAGGCTGCCTGACCATGAGCGAATTTCTCCTAATAAGGGCAGAAAGCTACAAAACCTGCACAGAATAAGCCAGAGGCTGGGTGACCCCCGGCCTTATAGGCTGGGCTCAAGTGAAGCGTGTGAGCACAAATGGGATCTTTCAGTGATTTGAAAAGAAGAGAAGAAAGATCCAATTTAAAATCCAGCTATTTAATGGTGAAATGGAGTTGTATGGTTTGTGAAAATTTATTTAAAAAGTAGGTAAGATCCTTTAATAATTAATATGATATTTAAGACTTGATAGCCTAAGAATAACAGAATAGAAGGGTCTTTAAAATAATAGTATTAAACAAATCAGTCACCCAGGGGAATGACTGGTACAAAACAAGGGATATGTCCTGTTGACAGTGACTTGCAGAAATCTGTTATAAAGATGCCATTTTTAATAAGGGGTAACTCAGGCCAGAAGCAATGATGTCAGCTGCCAATTGTCACCAGACGGAGCCAGGGGCAAGGCCAGGACTTGTTGTGATTCCAGTACAGAGACTCTGCTGCCATTATCTGGAAAGTAATGTGGACCTTGTCCTTTCCCAAGACTCTCAGTGCTGGGAGGGTGGGGGGCACATGCCAGCTCCCATTCTAGGCAGGTGTGACGCTCAGAGCACTGCCTTCTAGAGCTCCGCTTCTTAGCAGTTTGGCTGGTCTGAATCCTGGGACCTTGGCCTTGGAGACAGAAGACCTACCAGGTTCTTAGGGAGTTTGGCCACTAACAAGCATCATGACCCCAAGTGGAAAGGGCGAAAGAAGTCCCCAGAGAGCTAGGGTGTCTGGCTCACCCTTCTTAGGTCAGCATCATCACCTTGACCTGGGACTCCACCTTGGTGTTGGAGGCATAACCTCCTATGGCCTCCCAATCCATGCCAGCATTTTTAAGAAATGCTCCATTTACTGTTACAGCTTAGATCTTAGTTTAGTTTCCCTGGAGACCTGGGGCCTGGCATTGGCTCCACCATTGACCAGCGACAGTGAGCTTGGACATGTCCTATGTGTGCTGCCTCAGCTTTGGACTTGGGTTGTGTCAGTTCCCTGTGGTGACCCTGCTTCACTCAGGTTAACCCAGTTCCGTGGTCATATCTCTGTCTTTGCCAAATGTAGTCTATTTGGAATCCAACAGCTCATAAAACATGGCGGCAAGAAATTACAGGGACTCTTGATGGACCAAAGACTGAGCAGCTCTGAAACAGAGACCTGCATACCTTGCTCAATTCAAGTTCTGCTCAAATATCACCTCCTCAGATCACTATGGCTAAAAAAAGACTGCTCCCACCATCATTTCCTGCCTTATGATATATCTATTTACATGTATACCGTCTCCCCACATTCCAATGAGCTCTATGAGGGTGAGGACCTTGTCTGTCTCGTTTACCAACCACAGTACCCTAAGCAGTGCCTAGACATGGTGAATGGGCAGTTAATGGTGGCTGGATGGCTGAATGAAACGTGATCATTTAGCGCCTGTCAGCTCCAAAATGGCAGCTCTACACATGACTCCTTCCTATGATGGTAGGTGACCTTTAAATTGTGGGCCAGGATGAATGGGCTTCCCTGACTCACCTACCACCTCAACCTCTGGTTGTTACTCCTGTCTTCCCACCTTGGATGCTGACTAGTCTTCCCCCTCAGGGACCAGGGTCTGTGGCCCTTTTTCTAGTGATGTTAATTAGAATTACTCCCTCATTCACCGGTGGGAGTTCACTGCCTTTTACCCCTAACCTTGGTTTATATAGGTTTCCTAAGGGCCAGCACATACAGATACCTTATGTTGCCCACTCTATGCTCACTTCTGGAAAAATCCAAAGCCATTCTTTGAAATCCAACTGTTAAAATTCATTGGTTATGTTGCAAAGACATGACAGAGAGCTTTATGGCTTCTGAGCCCTTTTTACAATGCCTTATGTAAAGCCATGAGCTTTCATTAAACACAGTAAAAGCCTGTAGTGAGGCAAATTGGTTCAATGTCGATTTTACTGCTTAAATCTAAGTAACATTTCTGGTTTCCCATCTGCCTGATTAGGGCAGCTGCTAGACTGCCCTTTCTTCTGCTGACATAATGAAATGAAGTATTCTTATTAGTACACTATGTTTAATATATGAATAATATTATACATTGAGGGGCAGTGTGAACAGCTTTTTAATTATACTTTGTGGAGAATGCTACAAGTGAGGCTGCAGAGCTTTGCTCATCTTGTTCAACCCTTTGGGGAAAAAAAGCCCTTTTTCCCTGCCTGTTTACAGTATGTTTGTTCATTATTTATGACCCCTGTTCATTAGGCCCTGGGTGCGGTCTCATGAACCACAGGAAAGAGAGAAAAGACCCCCGGAGCCCACTGTCTCTGGAAGACAGCTCACAGATAAGGCTTTTGCCAACTTGAGCCATCTAAAGCATCTCCTCTTCCAATCTCAGGATGACAGGCTCTGTCATCTCAGCAGACCAGGTGGGACTCTGACAATCTGTGGGAGGGCTCCTATCTGGGTTCCTCTCGGCTCCCTTGCCACTCGCTGTGGGGTGCAGTGGTGACTCACTGCAGAATCCGCCTTATGAGCAAAGACGAGCTTCGTAAATGGCAAATGAGGGTTGTAGCAGACATCTGCTGTTTTTGTTTGCCCAACTTTTATTCGCCCCTCCTTTGGAGAACCATCCTTCCTCCCACCATGGGGTCTCTCCCTATCTCTAGCCTAAGTTCCTGGGGTGCGGCCCTGCTCCCCACTGGCCCAGTCAGGGTAGCACGTACCTGGATCTAGCTATGCCCGGGCTACTCAGTTACATGACACAATGTTTCCTTTTGTGCTTCAGCCACACTGCAATGATGATGACCACAGAGCCCCCGGGGATTTTGTCTGGAAGGATGGTGACAGACATTGGACTAGCCACACAGACTTCCTGATCTGAGAGGGGGCGTCTGGTTATTGTTTGGCTTCTTAGGGTTCTGAGGGCTACGACACTGCAGGAAAACATTTGCCCCAGGCCCACTTCAAAGCAGCCAAGTCAAGCTGTATGCAGGTCACTTTCTCCTACAGGCATTATCAGGGGCCAGCGGCTCCCCAGGCACTGTCCACTGCCCCGAAAGCCCAAAAAAGCATCAGGAACTCCACTCTTCTTGTTTCTTTTCTAGATTACAGACCAAGGCAACCTGGAAAAGGCTTTTCACAGGCCCTTGGTTCTCCCCTTTCTCTTCTTTTTAAACGAGGACTTGTTTTTCTTCTGCTTGGGAGGAAGGACACCAAAACACCCACCACCAACTTAAAGAGACAAAAGGGCATGAAAAGAACCCCTGTTCTCCAGTTCAGACTGCTTGGCATGCACTCAGGGGATGACTTTGAGATGTGCCATAGAGCTCCCCCAAGCATTGCCCCAGATGGCAGACAATTCTAGGTGAGTGTTTGTTCTGAAACAGAGAGACACATAAAAAGTACCCTGCTAAGATCTCTGTCAAGGAGAGTTCAAGGCAAGAGGTACAGATCACTGAAACAAGGCTCCTTGGGGGAAATCACATTTCTCATGCCCGCTGGGGCAACACTTGCAGGAAAGTCTGCCAAAAGCAAGTCTGAATCCACATTCCTCTCCAAGGTAACTCATGTGTCCCTCCAATCAAACAGCAGCAGCCAGCCAGTTGTCATGCCAACTTTCGTTGGACAAAGACAGCCATGTCTGCATTCAGGTCCCTGAGCCTTTCTGAAACACGTGAGCCACATTCTTCTGGTTCCCTCTGCATCATCCCTTTATTGAGTCTTTGAAAGAAGGTGAGGGAGAATTCCAGGTGAGGGCCTGTCTTGCCAGATCAAGAGAAATATAATCACAGAAAAATGGAGCAAACCCCAGTCCAGCCAGCCTTCCTTCTCTGGCAGTGGATGTGACCCAGAAAGGATGCTGGTCTCTGCGTGGTGGATTTAAATAGCCCCACCGTGGCCTCTGGGGCTTCCCACCCCAGCCCTCCTCAAGCAGATGGAAGCTCCTCATTAATAACCACTATGGTATGGTCATGGCCCAAAACAGAGAGTCCACAGAAATCACTTTGTGGGCTTCCACATCCATTCCTCTCTCTAGAGATATTTGGGTAGGGCCATGTATTCTGCTCTTATGGCCAAAGGCATCCACTCAGACTGCAGGTGGAGCAGATACTGCTGGAAGCCCAGCTGTGCCCTCTCGGCTGACTTTTGCCTTGGGTGGGGTTGACATGTAATGGTATCAGGGCTCCATTGGTGGCTCTGTTGCTCACTTGCGAGGCCAACAGGAGGGTGACTAGTTCCTGGTCCCTCATGGTCTTTGAACTGGTGCTGAGGAGACCTGCTTCTGGGCCAGTGGGTAGCAGCTCAGGGGCTATGAATGGGAATTGAGCCTGAAATTGGCTCAGACTGAAATCAAGTGTTCCAAGGAGGATGGGCCTCTCATGTGGCCATCCTAAGAATCTGTGCACTCAGTCAGAGGCTCATCAGGATTTCAGGTACAGACACAAGAGAAACGCATACTGCCAATTGTCTGAGCTCTTTCCATCTGTGAGGATGGGTAGTGAGAAAGGACAATGAAGCTAGCATCTGTTGAAGCCCCCATAGGCTGCCAGCATGCGCTGAGGTCTTCAGGGACATCCACATCCTGACTCCCTCCAACCACCCTCAGACCTCACCTCCCAGTATCCAGCCTTAGTGAAAGGTTTAGTTTCCTCGAGGAAACTGGCTAACAGAGAAGTTAACGAACTTTCTTAGGGTCAGGAAAGGCAGGTCTTCCCAAGAGCCTGAGCCCCTGACCACTCTATGGATGGCTTGTGGACCACAGTTTCCAAGAAACACTGCTGACCCTCAAGCACATTCAAAGGAGACCAGATTGAGGAGGGGGTAAAAGCGCTGACTGCCTGGAAAGGAGGGGAAAGGCATTGCCACATTAAGGGGTCCCCACAGCCAGGTTTCTCTTGTCACACTGGCCCTGAATCAGAAGCTCTTAACCCTCATTAAACATCCAGTCATCACTAAATCTTCATGAGATCAACCCCTGTCCTGGCTCTTCTTCTTCTTCTTCTTTTTTAATATTCTATTATTTATTTGAGAGAGAGAGAGAGAAAGAGAGCACACGAGCAGAGGGAGAAGCAGATGGAGACAGACAAGCAGACTCCACACTGAGCCCAGAGCCCAACATGGGGCTCGATCCCATGAACCTGAGATCACGACCCTAGGTGAAACCAAGAGCTGATGCTGAACCAACTGAGCCACTCAGGCGCCCCTGTCCTGGCTTTTCTGCAACCACTTCCAGCGCTGTATCTGCTCGGCTCAATGCTCTCTACCTGATATTCTGATTCCTTGTGATGCGTCTCTGCTTTCATTGTGCTGAAAGCCACGGAGCCAGACACATGGTTGCAGGAGATGTGAACAACAAATGAATGGATGGAGTCTGTCCTGGGGGATCCCTGACACTGCCACGTATCCCCACCACACTCATTTTTGTTTATTATCACCATAGGCGACTGCTGAGACAACTGCCCTAGGGCACTTTTGCATCCTCTGGGCTTTGAGCTCCAACCTACATGCTGATTAGAATGGCCTGGGAGCAGAGGTGGTTAGGGACTGGGAAGGATGGTGGGAAGGTCAGAGAAGACAATTTTCCAGCATCGGACACAAACAGGGCTGCCAAGAATGGAATTCAATTCAACAAACACCTAACGCCTACTAAGTGCAAGACATGGTCTTGGTCTCTTTGGTGGAGAGCACGCTCTGTCGTGAGGAGGTGGCATTCCTGCAAGTGTGTGAAGCTGATGGTGCACTTGGTCTAATTTGGTATGTGGTTCTGGTCCCTGACGGGCCTTCCCGGGGGTTGCTGCCGCTGCCCTTGGAAAGCAGGCCGCCCCTGCAGGCTCCAGCATTCCCCAGCTCCAACGTGGACTTGCTGACTCGCACTGATCACAAACAATCCCTGCGGCTCTTCTGCTGGTTGCGCAGGAATGCCTAAGCAAAGATTCTGCTTCCCGCTGCGGGTCTGTTGTTTCAAGCCTGTTACCATACTCTGGACCTCAAATAATGGACCATCTGAAGCCAAGTGTGTGCTTGGCAGTGCTTTCTACAAAGAACAAAGAGCTGTGTACAGGAGCAGCTCGGACCGCGATGTCACGTCCAAATAAGAAGTACCATCAGGGCTCTGGGGGCCAGAGCTACACGGGGTTCCCTGTCCAATCTCAGACTAAAACTTCTCCCAGCCCTGCTCTCGGGCAAGAGGCATGGCACAAGCAATCCCTTACTTCTCCCGAAGGAGATGACAAAAACCCTCCCTCTATTTTCCTAGCACCCCTCGATCCTGGGTGGGGAGAGCTGCCCAGAGGCTGAGTGTGGTAGGGCCCCGTGTGGGAGGGCAGCCCGCCTCTGACACCAGCCCACAGGGAAGCTGTGGAGACATGGCACTAGGACAGCAAGTCCTGGGATGTCAGGAATAGTAACACAACCATTGCTTTCGTGAACAAAATAAAGGTGAGAAAGCTGAGTGAGGCCATTAGTGGTATGGCCCTGCTGCCTCCCACTGCTGGGGAGACACAGTGAGGAGCTTCCTGGCTGTGGTGTCCTTGCCCCTAATAATGATGAATACCCAATGCTTCCTTTTTAAGTTCTCCTAGCATTTTCACAGATACTATTTGAATAATAACAGCTCCTACTGATTAAACACTAACTTTGGACTAGGTATTTATATACATTATCTCACTTAATCCTCACAACACATCTCAGGGATAGGTAACACAGTTATCCCCATTCTATAGATAAGGACACTGAGGCTTAGGGAGGTTAATCAACTATGTGGCCGATGTCATGGAGCTGGTAAACAGTAGCCCTGGGGATTGAAGCAGGGTTCCCTCTATAACCTCCATCCCAATGGCTCTCACAGTAGCCCCACTTTACAGTAGTTGGGGGGAGGCGCAAGAACCAGGGCAACTGGCTGTTCCAGTGTCCCTGAGCAGAGGCCTCAGACCAGTCATCTGCAGCCTGGATTTGGGCCAGATAGAAGGAGAGTGTTTTGTTTGGCCTGCAGTAGTTTGGAGGGGTTTTGTTGTTGTTGTTTATTTTGGTTCTTATTGCAGCAAATGTTTATAAATCAGGAGAATTCTCACAAAAAGATACTGATTTCTGGTCTCTGTAAAAAATCAGATGTGTGGCTCTGCCTTGTTTGGGTGGGACCTGAGTCTGGCTGCCTGCCATTGGCAGGGCTGGTGTGCTCCGGCAACCAGACAGGCCCCACTAATCCACAGCCCTTAGCTATTACCTGCCGGCCCTGTCGGCATGGTGACCCCTCCAAAGAGCTGGTTAAGCGACATTAGCCACATGTTCCTGGCAGAATAAACATTTCTAGTATGTTATTAGGAAGGAAAAGTGCTAAACTAATGGCAGACTTCTCCTTCCCCCTTTTTTTGTTGCCCTATTAAATAAGGGTAGTAGCCAGGAATTTGACAGATCCAGTGAATCTGGAACATTTAGTATGAACCATGTTCAAACTTGGGAAACAGGTCCAGCTTGCTTCCATCTTTCTATGCAGCTTTGTTGGAGGATACCGCACACCCCATGGATCTGACAGGATACAAGGCCAACCAGAAGGCTCTGCACAGCTGGAAGTCTGGCCACAGTCCATGTTTGCACTTAAGTAAGTGCTGCTGGGTTAGACACACGGAACACTAATGACCATCACGTGGCCTCGGCTGCCGAGAAGTGGTCCAGAAGTGATGGGAAGCAAACCTCTTGAGCTAGCCAATGCAAAGGCACTCAGCCAACAAGTGGGAAAGGTACCTATGTACTGGTTGACAATGAGGAAAGAATCCAATCTCTAAACACTGGAATGCCCCAGGGCTCAGACTCTGGACTGCCTACTCAACATCTCCACTTAAATATGTACTAGGCACTGCAGACCCGAGAGGTCCCTCACTGAACTACTGATTTTCCTTCCAAATCAGCCTTCCCCACCCCAGCTGAAGGCAAATTCTGTTGCCTACCAAAGACTCTGAGCAAGAAACCTGCTCTTTTTTTTTTTGTTAAAACAGAGATTAATAAGTGTTAAAGAGGTGTCAAAGACATAGTAACACCAAACCCATGACTTTCTATTTCTCATAATCAGAAGAATAAAAAAGAACTGAAAAAAAAAAAAAAAACCCAAACCCAAAACCAAAAAGCTTTCCCACCATGGGTTTCACGGTTATTGAACTCTGTGTCCCTGATACTAGAGCAAGTCATCTCAAGGGTCATCAACAGTGTCTAGTCTGCAATGCAAGGGACCTTGGAACATATGATTCTGGAATCCAGCCCAGTGTCTAATCTGATTCCAGCAGACAGAAGAGTGGAGGGGGCTTTAGGGGATGGGGGCAGGATGGTCAAGTGCCTGAGTGCCCCGAGGAAGGGAAGGGTAG